>NC_045542.1:29051824-29383074 GCF_009769535.1 Thamnophis elegans
CTTTAGTAGCAATATACAAATTCCAGAGAGACTTAAATGGTATTAATAAACAAAGTAAATTTCTGGAATATGTTCTTCCTGAGAGTCTGCCGGCTCTCATCCTGATGGTGTTCTGGAGAGCCTTAAAGACCTGGCTATTCTCTCAGGCCCTCAGCTAGGTTGCATACATATATGAATATCAGCCAGATTCTCTATTTTTTCCTTGTCTTGTTTTCATTTATTTTGTATTTTTATTCAGTTCTTTATATTGTGAACTGCCTAGAGTGCCAGAGTCACATGATGCAGGAAGGAAGGAAGGGTCAGTAGTAGACTGTATAGAGGAGGAAGACATGATAGAAAAGTACAAAATTGTCTGCATAAAAAAATTAAGTCTATAAAAGAACAGCTGAAATTAGGTGAAAGAGATGAATCATCAGATCACATTGTATAGAAATAGCATACACTGAAAGGATAGAATAAAAATACTCCTTAGCTGGTGAAGAATCAATATGAATATTAAAATGCTCACAAAGCCATGAAGGACAGAAATATAAAAGAAATACCCCAAACTCTTCTAGAAACACAATTATTGTGAAATTTGCTCAAGAGGATAATAAACAGAACCCACCATCAATTTGAATAACAATAATCACACTTTATGGCTATTGTCTTTCTTCAAAAATTTGAAAGACTGAAACCATTATAAGCTTTTGACCCAAATCAACAATTTAAATAATATTCACAAAGTTAAAAAGAGGAGAACGAAACATATGAACTTAGCATTTGTGCTTAATATCTATGGAGACTCTCAGCCATCCAGATCATAGTTGTCCCAAAGGTGCTTTTTCAAAAGGCAACTGGACTTTCTTTGTTTTTCCTTGCGCTAATGTCCAGATGACTGCAAGGAATATAAATCCTTCCATTGTTCACCATTCAGTGAGAACTGAAGAAATTTCTTGGATGAGAGGCAGAACATCTCCAAGAAAAACAAAGAAAGTCCAGTTGCCTTTTGGGGGAAAAAAGTACCTTTGGAACATTTGTACTTGAGCAAAAGATTTAGATATAACCATGGATGGGCTTCAAAATTTTTAGCAAGGGGTTCTCTGCCCGGTTGCTGGGTGGGCGTGGCCATGGTGGGTGTGGCCTACTCAGCCTCCTGCACCATGGGCGGAGGGGGGGTGCCTTCCCCAGGCTCCGGAGGCTTTCCTCAAGCCTCCGGGAGAGCAAAAATGGCTTCCCTAAGCTCCGGAGGTCCTCTGGAGGCCGGAAACGGGCTCATTTCCAGCCTTCTTGAACTTCCAGTAGGCCTGTTTTTCGCCCTTCCTGAGCCTCTGCACACGCCCTGCCTTACCTGCATCCAAAACAGGCTGTATAGGGATTCCTGGGAGGGGAGGGGCCAACCAGGAGTGGGATTTGGGGGTTCTCCGAACTGCACAGAATCTTAGCTAGAGGTTGTCCAGAACCCCCATCAGTCCACCCTGGATATAACCTTGAAAGACAATAGCTGGAAGCTCAGCAAAGCTTACACATATATTTTTTTAGATGAGCCTGATTGATCGGCTTTATTTCTTTTTTTTCCCTCCCCAGGATTTTCCCCCCAGAAATCCAAATACCTTCCAGTAACCCAAATACTATTCCTAAGAATAACAACTAGAACAGAGCGTTGACATCTACGGCAAAAAAAAGAAGAAAAAAAAGGCAAATGATGTTTGCCCTCCAAAGATAAAAATGTAAAGCTAAACTAAATAATGGACAATTTACCATTGTTGTTTAATGGCATCGGGGGGGCACTCAGCCCTCTGCTACCCAATAAGAGCAACCAGAAATTGTAAAGAAAATCCTCAGTAAAGTACAAGAATATATCATTCTACTGTCTTTACGTTGTTGCTTTTAAAAGGCTTGGGCTTTTTTTTTAAAATGGCCTCTGAAATATCTCCTCGCTCCATTGATTTTTAATTGTGAAAAAAATGCATATACAAAGCTGCCAAGAGTTCTACCTGCTAGAGAAAGTTCCACAATATATACGTGAACACAAGAGTGCCTAATAATTGAATAGGAAGGTGTCAACAGCATACGTAACAAGTACTTGAGCAAAATGAGATTAGACTGAGCTAGGCTAGAGCAAAGTATACGAGCCCCATATTGCAGATGGGAGGCAGGAAAATGAGACCAATAATACTTCTTGCAAATTATCATTCTGTCATTTAGGTTTTAGTGTAATGCTCAGGCATCATGGGTAAGGGGAAATGGACTTTTAGAGAGTAGGGTGGCAAGCTGCAAAGGGTCAGGCCTACCATTAGACAGAGTGAGGCCCTGGCTCATACTGAGTGCTCTGAAAAAGCACAACATGCTAATGAACTCCTGTTGTTGTTGTTATTTTATTGCTGGACATAGATTTCTGAAAGGTTTTTCTGCCTCAGTTCAGGGGCTCTAGAGGAATGCAGAGCTAATGAAAGAAGGTAAGAACCATTAACGGAATTGTTAATAGGTATTCAGGGAAGATGTAAACAACAAAATAGTCCAGAGAAAAGGAAAAACACGGGGAAGAGACTCTGCCTTGATTCTGTATGGGATGGGAGGCAGAAGAACAATAATGTCCCAGTAGGTCAGGGGTGTCAAACTCAAGGCCCTGGGGCCGAATCCGGCCCATGGATTGCTTAGATCTGGCCTGCAGGGCTCCTCTGGAAACAGCAAAGGACCAGCCCACGGTGCCTCTGCTAGTGAAAATGGAGCTCGGGAGGAGGTCGCAGCCAAAAACGGAGTTTGGGAACTCGTTTTCATTGGCAGAGCACTTGGGCCATCACAGGCACCCCCGACACGAGTGACGTCGACCTGACCATACCCATCCTGGCAACTCCCACCCCAGCCCCCCAAGGTCAAACACAACCCTGATGCAGCCCTCAATGAAATAGAGTTTGACACCCCTGTAGTAGATCATGAAGTGCCTGTTTCCTGAGTTGGCCTACTTTGAAGGCAGAGGTGGGTTCCTACCAGTTCGCACTGGTTCGGTAAAACCGGTTCGTCAAATCTACCGAATCGGTTAGAAGAGGTTCCACCAGTGGACCCGGAAAGCAGGCCACACCTACAGAAGAGGTTCCAAAATTTTTTGAAACCCACCACTGTTTGAAGGGCTGTCAAATGCTTTAAAAAACCCAGTTGCTTCCTGTTGGAGCCCTTTGGACCTTGACTGGCAAGACTGGAGCATTTCTTGGTCAGGTAGCAGCAAGCAGATTAGAACAGGCATATAAAGGTGATCCATACGTTTCGCTCTTCAAGAGGCTTGCAGTTTGATTCCTTCACCAAGAGCAAACAAAATGAAGGGGACATATAGGAAAGCAATAACTGAGACGAAGAAGCTTCGACTCTGAGAGGATTTTTGCTTTTAGAAAGAAAATGAAAGAGAAACACAAGAAATGAACAGTTGAATAATCCAGTATATTATTTTATATTTCTAGACCCTGTCATTTCATCCAACTTCTTACATGTGGGAGCAAGCTCCGTCTTGTTTCACAAGCATCAACCATTAAGACAGATATCATCTTAACAGAATAGAGCTCAACAGAATAACAGAGTTGGAAGGGACCTTGGAGGTCTTCTAGTTCAACTCCCTGATCAAGCAGGTAACCCTATACAATTTCAGACAAATGTTTATCTAACCTCTTCTTAAAAGCTTCTAATGTTGGAGCACCCACAACTTCTGGAGACATGATTATCCGCAGATTAATTGTTTTAACATCCACTCAAATAAAAATCTCCATAAGACCCATAGCACACAAATTAAACAAATCTCATTTCAGAAGACTGATCTCACAAGTTTTCTTTCCTTTTTATTCCCCTCTGAAACTCTTTCATTGAACATTTTTCCCATCTTGATATATTCACTCATAATCAAGATTTTCAGTTTCACTGTTATATTGACCTATCACTGGTCCTTGATAATAGTGTGATCAATTGAACTAGAATGTTTTATTAGTATTTTGTCCTGGATATCCAGGTGTATGGAGATTACAACTCACAGAATTTCCAGGTAGAATGCTAGCTGAGAATTATGAGAGATGTCTGACTGATGGAGAGCTGGATTTGCTCCATAGTTAAATACTGTTCCCATTGCATTCCACTGTGATATTTCAAACCCAAAGTTTATTCTTCTCTACCTGGTGCTTCCTAGAAAATGTAACTGGAATTGTAACACTGAAATAAACACAAACATAGAAAATGCATTCTGTATTTTATTATATCTAGATCAAGGGTCCCCAAACCGCAGGCCACAGCCCACTGCCAGGGCACACCACAGCCTCTTTGAAACCAGGCCACATGGAAAATAGCCAAGTGCGTGCATGAAGCTCCACTCACGCAAGCAGCCTGGTATGGTATGTGTGTGTTGTGAGTGACAGGCATATGTGCACGCAACTGCATTTGTGCGAGTAGTGAACACACACACCCTCCACTCACATGAATGGATTTTCACAGGTGAGCAGAGGGCACCTGTGCTCATGTGTGAAGCACTATTGCACAAGTGCAAACACCTTCTTATCCACAAAGCTCCATTTGTGTGAGTGAAGGGTGCATGCATGCATCACTCACACAAATGAAGCTGTGTGTGCGCATACACCTGGCACTCACACAGCCACCCACTCTGCGCTGGGGCCTGGGCCAGGCCACCAAGCTGGAAAGATTAGGGACTGCTAATCTAGATTGCACAATATGATATGATGGAAGCGTAAAAACTGTTGTGGACTAAAACTGCTTTGAGACTTCTTTTTGAAGAATCTATAAAAAGGCGCCATTGCTCTGAATCATATTGGATTTTAAATTGACCCATCAGATCTTCGACATCGATGCAATAAATCAACTTGTCTTCCTGGGTGAAGTAAGGAACAAACCCCTTTTCACAATGTCTGAACCATGAAGATGACACTCCTGGCAACAATAAATTCCTGCTTTTCAGCCTTGATCCGAGTAACTCAGCAGCATCTTTGGGAAGATTCAAGTCTCTTACCAAATCATTCATCTCCTCCTGAGAAAACAATTTTGGTCTTGTATCATCTTCAAAGTCAGAACTTGATTCGTCATCTGGTTCAGGTATGACTTCACTTTCATCGGAGCTAGGTATCTCTTCCAAGGTAGCAGGGGGCTTGGGTACTGGTATATCTGTGCCATGGGGGATGGGACGAATTGCTGAGTGAAGATTGGGGTATGAAATGGAATGCTTCCATTTGGAATTAAACTCTTTCACATCGCATGAACAAAAGTAACAGTCATCACTATGGTTCTTTTGCTCTCGCCATATCATAGGAATCCCATAACGGAAAGATTTTTTCTTACCCTTGAACCAGTTTCAGAGGTCCTCAACACACAGTTTGCACTCATTATGAGGCGCCCAAACTTTATCTTGATCTTCAATTTTTAGTCCAAAGGATGCAAAGTATACTTTTTTCACAAAGTCTGTGATATTCTGCTGTTGCTTCAACACTGTATATTCACCACAGATGAAACAGAAACTGTCTGGCGAATTAATACGCTTTCGCGGAGCCATAACATAATGGTTGAAGAATGACGAGCTAACATGAATTGTGATGAAAAAGTGTGAACAGCCTAGAACCAAGAACCTGATGATGATTCGTGCACAAGTGTGGCATGCAGGAGAGAGCAGCTCTGTTTCTGTACATGAGACGTCACAGTGCTGGCCACGCCCCCTGCACTGACCAGAGATGCTGCTATCTGCCCTGTGTCTCCCTCCCACTGGATTCTTCAGGAAAGATTAACCCCTTCTACCATTAGAAGCACAGAATTAAAACTTGCTTAGCTTATGTATCTATTGCTGACCATCAGATTTATAGTGCTATATTTTTTTTTACATAACTCGGACAAACCCTTTAAGGTTTTTTTGGAATTTGTATCTTAAATGCACTTATGTAAATTAATTAATATTAATTTGGACTTTAAATTTGGTTAAAAACCCATAATATAAAAAAATACCAAAAATTTTAAAAAATTGATAAATTTGAAGACAATTTTGCATGTTGTGGCAAATCATGACATCTAGGAGTTTTTTCAATATTTTATTTGTTTTCAACACACCAAAATACATGGAAATTAGATGAAAATAATCAAACAGCTTTTTAGTCGCAGACCTGTGAATCATTCATTGAAATCAATGGGAGTTACTTCTGAGTAACTATACAGGATTTTGAAGTTGGTTGTTTCTCCACATAGTTCCTGTCATTCACCCCTTCCATATCTGGTATCTTACAAATATTTTAGATTATCATCTAGGGAACATAGCTACTATGTAGTGTGAGAATTAGAATTCAAGTCATCCAAAGGGTAACCACACTGAGAAACACTGGTTCACCAGCAGCATTGTGACACTGTATGGTAATCAATGGGAAACAGTATTAAAATGGAGTTTGTGTGACCTTGTCAGCTCTTATATATACATACATATATATACATATACATACATACATATATATATATATATATATATATATATATATATATATATATATATATATATACATACATACATACATACATACATACATACATACATACATATATATATATATATATATATATATATATATTATTTTCAAAACAAACATACAAATCCTCCTTTACATACTGTAAGAAAGTGTATCAGTTGGTTACAAAAGGCTTTTGTGCATCTCTTCTACCGTCATCAAATATAATTCATATTCTAATATTTTAACTCATATATTTATTACATTACCATCATCATACCTCCACTTTTATTTGACTATAATTATTTAAATGTCCTTCATCATAAAATATACCAAGGTTTAATACATATCCACATGCTGGCATTTCATTTACTTATTTAGAAAATCCTCCATTAATATTATATCCTCATATCCTGTTTTAGCTAAACATCCATAATATTTAATACCAAAAGTTTCTAATCTTCCATATATATAGTTTATTATCATTATCCTTTATTTATTTAACTATATCCTATATCATAACATTTTCCCCCTATTAGTTAAAACTTAGCTGTATCTAATTTTGTTCTTTTTATTGTTATTGCTATTAATAACCTTTATATATAGTCCAAAAATATTTCTAACCTTCCCTTCACGGGTAACATTCAAAATTCATATCCAATTATTACTTATCATAACAGCTCAACATTGTATACATTACTATCATTATCAATTTTTATTTAACTATACCTATTATCACTGAATTTAACTAAGTTTAGCTAGTTTTAAATTATACTCTTCCATCAATCAACCTGTATCTCTCCAATAGCAAAACAATCTTATGTCTTCTGCCATTTGTGGATCCAGTCCTCCAAACATCTTCTTAAACAAATCTGTATGGACTCCTCTTTGCAACTCCTTGTTTATAGTATTTCCCAAAAGAACGGCAGAGGAGGAGGTGGCAGGGGTAATGCGGTGCCCAGCTCAGGTGCTCCAAGCGGAGGGGGAGGCACCACTGCCATGGGTGGGGCGCTGGCGGGAGCTTGGCAGCTTCACCTCAGCCGCAGCATTGGGCAGCAAATGTGGTGGTGCTGTTGGAGGAGGAGGAGGAGGAAGTGGCAGCAGTTATTCTAGTTGCGGCAGGGGCTTTGGGGGGTTCACTTCAGCCGCAGCTCCAGGCACAAGCAGCTAGGACTGGCCACCCACAAAGGACCTCCCCGGGCTTGCTTTGCTGCACACGGGGCGACTGACGATAGTTTGAGTGGGCACGGCCAGCGCAAACTACCGTCAGTCGCCCGCGCTCATCAAAACAAGTCCAGGGAGATCCTTTGCAGGCTGCCTGCAAAGGACCTCCCCAACTTCTGGAGCCTGTGACAGTAGAAATCACTGTGCGGCAGTTGCAAACTGCTGCGCGGTGTTTTCTTGCCAAGTGCTGACCGAAAAATCGGGACTTTTTTAAAACACCGCATGACATGGGACAAATTGTTCAAAAGCGGGACTGTCCCGCCAAAAGCAGGACGTCTGGTCACTTTAAGGTAGACTAAACCAGGGAACCAACTCCACATACTTGATTGGAGTTCTGATACAGTCTAAAGTGGTGCTTTTCAAAATTGGCAGTTTTAAATTCTGTAGACTTCAACTCCCAGAATTCCATAGCCAGAGCTTTCCATTCTTTCTATCTGTCCCTCTTATAACTGAGGGAGTTAGATTGGAGTTCCTTGCTAATATTTTGCTTCCTGAGTTAAAAACATGTTTTTATGTAATTGTATCTCCATAGTTTCTCCACCCTTCTCTCTGGGCTCTCTACTACACTTAATGAAATCCTGTAATAATTCACTTAGGTATAGCAGTCTTTTCTAAGCAAGATATTCTTCTCTTACAATGATGGGAGAAACAAAGCATTAAGTTTCTCCTTGACATGATGCTAAACGTCAGCTTTGCACTTTCTTGTTTTGGAACAGGATGCTACATAGAAGTCTCAATTTACAAACTCAATTAGATTAGCTTTTCACTACAGATGGGGGGAGGGGAAGCCACATAAACACAAAAGCAGTACACAAAATCTCAGTTGCTTCCTGTTGGACATCAGCAAGCCCGTTGCAACCATACCGGTTGGAACGGAATCCGCAACCCACCACTGTTGCTTGTCCAGAGTAGACTGGCATGTGCTGCTATTGCATTCCAATATCCATAAACGTATCCAGATGTTGTATTATAGTTTAAGTGAATATGTGAGTTTTGAGAACACCATGTAATTATTCCATCAGAGATCTTAATTTAGTGGGTTTTTTAAAAAGATGTATGCAAAATCTCCTACTTCTGCAACTAGGGATCTGTTCTGCACAGAAAGGATCTGAGGCTCCTTTCCCTGAAGATGTTCACATTTCATTTATTGATAAAATGGATATGGGTGAAGAAAGTTAGCACCCACCCCTCCCAGAAGAATGAAATATTTTGGGAAATATTAAGAAGGCAGAATATTGTATTTCCCTGGATGAGAAATGGAGAAACATGTTTTTTGAGACAGGAAGCAGACTCATTCTTAATAGCCCCCAGCCTCCTCAATAGCCCCCAGCAGATGTCAGCACTTAAGGGATAAAGAGATGGCTATGTCTATTCATAAGCAAATACCCTCACCCAAGATCCAACAAAGGTAGGATTAGCCCTCAGCCATGACAGGAATTGCCCAAAGCCTCTTCATCACATCACCCAGCAAGATTCAACCAAGCTTGGGACACAGACAGTCTACAAAAGTTAGCTAAGATCCCCGCCCCCTGGGAGTCTGACAGCCAATAGGATACTTGCCCTTGCCAGAGGAACAGGAAGCTCAAGTGCAAAGCCCAAGAGAGGGTATAAATAACACTCACTCTCCACTCCTGGTAGTCAGCTACCCAGGACTTCAAACCCACGTGGTCCTGTCCACCATTAAACCATCCTTCCAAGCAACCTCCATGTTTCCAGTGTCTTTCTCCCCATTTGGAACTGAACCCAGATGGATATTTCTACCAACATGGGGAAGGAACACTATTAAGCTTATGAAACTAGGAAGAGAGTTGTACAGCCTCTTTTCTGGCTTGTAAGATGAGCTAAGTAATAATTATAATGCCTAAATATTGGTTTAATTAAAAGCTAACTACTATTGAGGCCCTAGCTTTATTTGATTGCTTCTATAGTAATCTCTATTGCAGAGAAATTTCAAAAGAGCTCATAGCAAAGAGCAACTATTTTCCTTATCTGTAAAGAATGTGAGAAAATCATCGATTTTGCCTTAGATCTTCACAATTGAATTGGATAGTTACAAAATGTTCCCCTTGTGTTTTCATCACTTTCTTTGATTATGATAAATATTTGTGATTCATGTGTCTTGGTCAAGTGCCCCAGATTCTTAGTCCCCTTCCCCAAAACAAATATATTTGAATATAGAGATATGTTGTTATTTCTGGCAACCCTTAATAGATTTTTATGGACACCAGGATTGAAATGACGATGATGATGGATTTATTTAGAGATACCAGATGGGACTTTGGATGAAGAGTTCATTGGCTATAAATTAAGAGGAGGTGAAAAGTTACTAAAATTGTCTGTACTTATTGTGGTGAAGGTTGACAGTCATTTCTTTTCCTTCCTTCCTTCCTTCCTTCCTTCCTTCCTTCCTTCCTTCCTTCCTTCCTTCTTTCTCAGTTCTACTCTCTACTCTTAATTCTGTTTCTTTCTTTCTTCTTTCTTCTTTCTTCTTTCTTTCTTTCTTTCTTTCTTTCTTTCTTTGGCTTTATATTAATTTTTACTATTGTGATTATCATCTTTTAAAAACATTTTTAAAAAGAAATTAAATAATATCATAGCAATAACACTTAGATTTTTATACTGCTTCACAGTGCTTTACAGCCCTCTCTAAGCAGTTTGCAGAGTCAGCATATTGCCCCCAACACTCTGGGTCCTCATTTTACCAACCTCAGAAGGATGGCAGTCTGAATCAATCTTGAGCTGATCGAACCTCTGGTAGTCAGCAGAGTTAGCCTGCAATACTGCATTTTAACCACTACACCACCACAGCTCTACTTTGATTTTTATCAGCACTTCCAACAGATTGCTCTTACTACTGTATACATGTAGGATAAAACTTTCAAAACAGATGAAAATGCTGAACTTCATTTACACGCTTCTACAGACATTCCAATGTTGTTTGCCTGTGAAAGCCTGTTCTAGGCTTGTCCAATGAAAGAGGGATCAAATTTTGACAGCCTGCACAAACCTGATTAACTTCAAAATGCTTCGGTAGCCCCTATTCTAAGTTCCTTCCAATCCTACCTGCAGTGAGTTGTTAATCATAGCAATGGTAACCAAAGGGATAGGATGTTTGTGAAGTTGAACTAGGACTCAGAAAAACTCACTGATAGAAATTCACTGGGTGACTTTGGCTCCAGCCATCTCTCTCAGATCAGCCTACTTCAGGGAATTGTTGAGATGGGATAAAATGAAGGCTGCATTATGCTAAGGAAGAATAGGCAGAATATCAATTTAAGCAAAAAAAGAAAAACAAGTCCCTAGTTTAAGAGCTTTTGGATTGCATTCGTGGATGTAGGTGTGCGAAAGAGACATGGGTTATCTACTCTGGCATAGAAAAATGAATACAGGTAGTCCTTGACTTACAACAGTTTGCTCAGTGACCGTTTGAAGTTACAACAGCACTGAAAAAGTGACATGATAATTTTTCACACTTATGACCACTGCGGCATCCCCATGGTCACATGATTATGTTTGGCTGCCTGACAACTGACTCACATTTATGATGGTTGCTATGTCCAGGATCATGTGACCACCTTTTGCAACCTTCTGACAAGCAAAGTCAATAGGGGACAGGGGTGAAATCCACTTACCTTTGCTACTGATTCAGTAGCAATGTGAGCATGCGGGCAGAGCGTCTATCCTCACAGTTTTCAGTAGCAGGACCTTCCGTGCATGCGCAGAGCATCAAAATGACGTCCGGGTGGGTCGGTGGAGCCTGCTACCGAGCATGCCTGGCAAATGAGTAAGCGAACAGCAAGATAAGTAAACAGTGAGGTAAGCAAACAGTGAGGTAAACAAACAGGGTGGGAGGGAATCCGCTGTGCCACATGATTTAGATTAGCTAGCAGGAAATCCTGCTTTCTAGCTAATATAAATTGCGTGGCACAGCTGATCGTCAGAACCACCGGTTCACCCGAACCAGTAGAATTTTTTTAATTACTGGTTGGGGCAAACCAGTCTGAACTGGTAGCATTTCACCCTGATAGGAAAGCCAGATTCACTTAAAAACCATGTTACCAACTAATCAGTTGCAGTGATTCACTTAACAAATGTAGCAAGAAAAATTGTAAAATGGGGCAAAAGTCACTTAACAAATTTCTCACTTAACAAGATCAATGTTGGGCTCAATTGTGATCATAGAGAACTGCCTGTAGAAGCATAAGAGTAAACAAAGTCATATGTCTAATTCTGAAGAAGATGTAACAATATTGATTAATCTGAATGAATGCAATGTAGAAAAATGGAGCTCTAGTAAAATTCATAAACATTAAAAAATTTAAACAAGTCAAGCTTGAGTAATAGAAGCATATCTTTAGTCTTACATCAATGTCTTACTTTTTGCAAAGTTTAAATATCTGGGATGGGTCAAAGGACAAACTTATTTTTTTCCCCCTGCTATAAAATATATTGCTAACCATTCTTGCATGCTTCTGAACATTACATTAACAGTAGAATGGCTCTAGCAATGCTAATATGATACTTATTCCTGTATATAATTAATATAGACAGATTTCTTCTTGAGAATAGTGGAATAATCTTTTTAAAATCACCATCCCTGAGAAAGGGATGCATAGACTTCAAAATTAATAAAAACATGCATAGTAGTTAAATATTTCAAAAATTGTAAGTAATTTATGAGTGGGAAGAGGGTTGTCTTTATAGAAATATTTTTAAAAAAATATATGGCAGGTGGAGAGATGCTTAGTCTCCTAAATTCAAATTATGTATTGTATAATTAAAACATTTTAAAAGGTTATAAAATTGATGACAGACATGAGAGAAAATGTAGCAAATGTGTAAATTAATACTGTGGTAACCCAGTACTCATCATTAATTGATCCTGGGAGGCACAATGAGAACAAAAAATGATGAGTACCAAACAAAATTTTCCTATAAGGAATAATGTAGTGAGTTACCAGGCAGCCAACACAAGTTCTAGCTTGTACATTGAGCAGTAAACAAACAATGAATACCAGGACAACATTTTCACATCAAAATGCTTTGAATACCAAATTGAATGAGTTTCAAAGCAGTTGAGTACCAAAGTACCACTGTATGAGACACATTACAGACTTTTAAGACTCATTCTCAACCAAATAACCCCCAGTTCCTTCTTTTTACTAAAAATACACTCTCTTAGGTGGAGTTTAACTGCTAGTACCTACCAGAATACATTACTGCTTGTCTTCTTCGGGAATATTTTATTAATTACCCACCCTAGGATTTCCTGATAGCCTCCCAACCAATGGTAAGCACTCCTTCCATGCTTAGTTTTTCAAGATCAGCCAAATCAGCAAGGTACTGGACCCTGCTGAGGTTATTCTGGTCATATCTTCCATTAACCCTTAATGTCAGGGTTCCAAGTAACACCCGTAACGAAAGAAGACTCTGAGGCTTGAATTTCCGCAAAGTTCCATTTTATTAGAGATGTCATATTGGCACATCTTTCCCCACCCAAATGAAAGTCCAAGTCCCTGCCCAGCACCCACAACTGGAGATGCCTCCCAGTCACACCACTTCAAGTGCAGAGCACGTTGACCTTGACTTTCTGAGAAAGGAATTTAGACTATATATCTCCCATACTCCATACAATCCCCACTCCCATTTTTCCATAGTAGAAAATGTGGCAGGCCTGAAGGCCCAATGTAAAAGATGGCTTCCAGGCCTGACAATTGACTGATTTGGGCTGGTGAGAAAGAAGTTCAAACAGTGGGCAAAACATTAGTTTGGCAAAGGTTGTGCTAATAACTTGATGATAATTGGCAATTGATCTCTTCCTGGCCGGGGGGGGGGGGCAGCAGCGATTGAACCCCAGCTCTCATTATCCCTGACAATTGCCTACACAGCTGGGAATGGCTGGAATTATACTTCAGTACATTAATTTGTGGCTGACGTGGGCAAAGGTGCAGTTTTTCTACCCCACAGATCAGTGGTGGGTTTCAAAATTTTTTAGAACCTATTCTGTGGGTGTGGCCTATTTTGTGGGCATGGCTTGGCAGTCATGTGACCGGACAGGTATGGCCAACTTGACATCACTCATGCACACTCAGTCACATGATCACTACCACTGCCACAAATGGTCATTTCCAGAGAAAATATGCAAAGGGCTCGTGCAACAAATGAGGCCACCTCACAGGATACGATTCTCCTGAGAGCTTCACTTTTAAAGGAAATTTGCATTTCACGAATGAATGCCAATCATTGTAGATATTCATTCCATTATTTCTGAAAACCACTTTAGCTATTATTGTAATGACATTCTGCAAAATTTCAAAGCACATTGATAGCTGATAAGCAGTATTTCACTAGTAAGGTACTGAGAAAAATTATTCTGAATTTGCAGCCATATAGTAGGTAAGAGAAATGTAAGGTAGCTAAGAAATGTGAATAGAGGCAGGCGGGTGTATATGGAGAGTCTGAATAGTCCAAAATGTAAAGTGATCCCTTTTCATTGCCAGGTGAGCTTTGATGTTTAAAAGCACTTTCCAGCCAAACCTGCCTCCAGAAATAAGATGCAAGTTTAAAAACTAATTTATTCCAAATAGCATCAATAGCCTTCCAACTTGCTTTTTCTCTAATCATAATTTAACTTCTTCCTTTTATCCTTCTTGTTTTCTTTGTCTTTGATTACAGCTAGTCCTCAACTCACAACCACAACTGAGCCCAAATTTTCTGTTGCTAAATGAGACACTTGTTAAATGAGTTTTGCCCCATTTTATGACCTTTCTTGCTACAATTGTTAAGTGAACTACTGCAGTTGCTACAACTGTGTGAAGTGAATCTGGATTCCCCATTGACTTTGCTTGTCAGAAGGTCGCAAAAGGTGATCACGTGATCATGGAACACTGCAACAATCATAAATATGAACCGGTTGCCAATCATGATTGAGTCATTGTGGTGCAGTGATTAGAATGCAGTATTGCCAGCAATTCAGCAGTTCGATTCTGAATGGCTCAAGGTTGACTCAGCCTTCCATCCTTCCAAGGTTGGTAAAATGAGGACCTAGATTGTCAGAAGCAATATGCTGACTCTATAAACCACTTAGAGAGGGCTGCAAAGCACTGTGAAGTGGTATATAAGTCTAAGTGCTATTGCTATCCAAATGTTGATCAGATAACCATTGAAATGCTGCGATGGTTATAAGTGTGAAAAACAGTCATAAGTCACTTTTTTTTCAATGCCATTATAACTTGAACAGTCACTAATAAATTGTTGTAAGTTAAGGACTACCTGTATGCATAACCTCTAGGCGGAACCTTTTTTTAGCCAAAGAATTGGGTAAAATTGCTTTAAGTAGACAATAATGTTCTGGAGCTAATGATAAACACTGAAGCAGCCAGGTCAGCTAAACACACCAAATTATATATGTAGGTCCTAAGACAAACACAGAATTTACATGCTTTAAATCTAATGTCTAAACCAGAGGACTATAAAAAGTTATGAGCTTCAAAAAAGTATAACCTAATCACTTTGATGTTTTTCTTTAAACAAAACAAACATCATATGTTTATTTATATTATTTAAGTTGCACAATAGTTAAACAGAAAATTGATTGAGGGCCAGTTACAAAACTTTGCATGATGGAAAAAAATAACAGTTTCTCCCTCTCTTTGGAACCATCTACTGTATTGACTGGATTTTTAGCAATCCAGATATCATACTGCAACTGCAATGAAACTGCCCTTCCAGTGGCCCTGTTCTCACAGTTTGCTTAACTGGATTAGTTCTTTGACAACAACCTTCTCAGCAGATCAAAAAGGAGTTAATTGATCCAGTGAGCTAATACTCAGTTGATTAAATGTACCTCAACCTAGACCCATGGTGGGAAACCTATGGCTTGCATAGCCATAGCTTCAGGTATGCGAGCCGTTGCCTTAGCTCGCTCTAGCATGCATGCACACGCTGGCCAGCTGCTATTCGGCTGGCCCACCCACACTGCCCTTCCCTTCTCAGGAGTCTCCATGCGATGCCAGGTAAGTACAGGGCTTACGCAGAGACTCTGGAAGAGAGTTTTTGGCTTCCCGGAGGGCCTCCAGGGGGCAGGGGAGTCTGTTTTTGCCCTCCCCGGGCTCATAGAAAGCCTCTGGAGCCTGGGGAGGGTGAAAAATGGGCCTACTGGAAGTCAGAAAATGGTCTGTTTCTAGTCTCTGGAAGTTTCAATGAGGCCTGCTAAGCCAAAAACGGGACAGGGTGTGGAGGGTGGTGCACACATGTGTGGGGATCCTGGGGGTTCACAAGCTCATGTCAGGGGGTGGGGCGTGGGGGAAATTGAATTATAGGTGTGGGCACGTGTGTGATAATGTGCACACTTTTTGCACCCGAAGGAAAAAAGGTTTGCCATCACTGACCTAGACAGTCATCATATACAGGACAAAAACAAATCCCCCAAATTAATCATCTCCTGAAATTAAAGTAGTCAACTGATCCATTTTCCATATCCAGCCCTCCCTCCTCTTCTAAACAGCTTGATTGATTGGTTGATTATGTACCATCAAGTTGTTTTGGCTCCTACTGAGCACATATGAATTTTCTCCATGATGATATATTCCTAACCTGGGCTTTCAAATCTCCCAACTGTTTACTCCTTGCCATTATAATTGTATCCATCCCCTTGCTGTTGGCCATCCTCTTTTTCACTTCCATCCTTCCACCTTTCCCATCACAACAACCTTCTCCAGACAGCTGGTTCTTCACCTAGTATCTAACAGGATAATTTGTGCTTCAACTAGGACTCTGGATGTATTTGATGATGAAGGTTCATTTTCTTGGCTATCCACAATATTCTCAGGAGTCTTCTCCAACATCAGCATTCAACGCTCTTCCAATCCTGCTTCTTCAAAGTCCAACTTTTTCTTCCATAGGCTGTTACAAGAAATGCCATGGCTTGCACGATACTGATCTTTGAAAGTATAGAGACATCACAGACTCCCAAGCTACATCTTCTGCTGCTTGCCTGGTCAATAGGGAAAAGGTAAATGATTCATAAACCTTGCTAATTCTCTCCTAAAGTAGGGCTTTGTGGAATACTAGATACTTCCAATGGTGGGATTCAGCCAGTTCGCACCTATTCGGGAGAACCAATTGTTAACTTCTAAGCGGTTCGGAGAACTGGTTGTTGGAAGAAATCTCCTTTTGTTTTTTGTTTTTCACTTTACAGGGCTATCCTGTAAGGAAGGCAGGAAGGAAACATTCTGGTGTTGTTTCTAGCCTAATCTTTATTGCCCTGCTTACAGAAACTGCCTCTCCGGTTAACCCTTATTACATTGTAACAGCTAAGGCAAAGCGCCCGTCAACATGAGTAACATTGAATTGGCCACACTCACACGATCACAGGACCATCGAGCCACACCTACACAGCTGGTCATTATTAGGACAGAGAACCAGTTGTTAAATTATTTGAATCCCACCACTGGTCATACTTCCCAGGTGAAAAGGATACTCAGTTTATTTCCCCAAAATTATGGTTTTTGATCCAGTTTTCTGCTGCCTAAATCAGCAGTAAGATTTAAGTGAGGGGCTGACTAGATTAAAGAGGTGATGGGAAGAAACCTGGTATGGCAATATGTAACTAACTAGGGATTATTAAATGATGAACTAAAAATAAAACGGCTATATGCCAATGCTTTCGCGATGTGAGCATCTTGTGGGTTATTAGTTCCATGGTTCTTTCAAAGCTGTTCAAGCTGGTAGGCGTATATTTTCAATGTATGCATTTGACATTATTTGGCAATTTGTTCAGTGCCTCAGTCCAAGTTCACTCTAGGCAGCTCACAAATTGATTGTTTAGGTACCATCAAGTGATTTTTCTATCTCTAGCAACCACATGACAACCTATCCCTAACCTGGTCTTTCAGGTTTTTCAATATTGTACCCGTTGCCATTATAACTGAGCCCTTCCACATTGCTGGTGTTCATCCTCTTTCTCTCTTTCCTTTCCAGTATGACAGCTTCTCTAGAGAGCTTGGCCTTCAGACACATAATGTGTCTGAAATAGGATAATTTGAGCTTAGTCATTTGTGCCTCAGGTAAGAATGCTGGGTTGATTTATTTGATTATCCATTTGTTTGTTTTCTTGGCTGTCCGTAGTATCTTCAGGAGATTTCTCCAACACTAAATTTCAGAAATGTCAATACTCTTTCCATCCTGCTTCTTCGGAGCCCAACTTTCATTTCCATAGAGCATCACAGAGAATATGAATGCTGCACTATTCCAATATCTCTGGGTATAGACACATCCCATCAGTTGAGTATCTCTTCCAAGGCTTTTGTGCCTATTCTACCAGGTGCTATTTTGGGTCTGACAAAAGTGTATGGTTTTGTTTTCAACTATTTATTTATTTATTGTTGATCTTAAAAGCCAGAAGCTATCTTACCACTGTAGTATCTTCATTGTCAGTCCTAGGATTGGTTGTTATGCCTATTTTTAATAGTTTGGTCATCTTTATATTTAAATATAGTCCTATTTTTTCACTGTGTTCTAGACTTTCATTATTATGGTTTGCAGAACCTTGCAGGTCCTAAGGTGCGCATGTGCGAGGACATGTCTACCCGAGCTCACCGCTCCGGAGCGTACAAGAGAAATAGCCAGTAAAGAGGAGAAAAGTGAGCTCACAGATTGAGCCGGGGAGAGGCCAAGGTACGAGTGATTTTTCGGGGAACCTGGTGCTGGCAGTGAACTGGAGAGATTTGCTCTCCAAGGCTGCCCGTTCGTGAAAGACCGCTGTTCGTGAAAGATGCTGACGCCGTTCAGAAGGCGCTGCGGCCCAGCTGGTCTGAGAGAGCCCCGACCCTCCCGTGACTGCTGCCCTGACTGCCGCGACCGCCGCTGTGCCACTGGCTCGCTGATGCCGGCTTGAGAACGCCGGCTTGAGAACGCTGCGGCTTCAGCTGTTTGGAAGACAGCGCAGCCGAGCTGCTAGGGGAGCCCTGATCTTCCCGCGACTGCTGCTTTGGCTGCCGCAACCACCGCTGTTTGCTGGCTTGCTGGCCCGTTGGCTCGTTGATTCCGCTATAAGAACACCGCGGCCCAGCGGCTTGGAAGACCCCACGGCCCAACTGTTTTAGGGGGAGCTCGACCCTGCTACGACTGCCGCCCCGACTGCTGCAACCACCGTTGTGCTACTGCTGGCCCGATGGCTCGCTGGCTCGCTGAGGCCCCTCTGAGAACGCCGCGGCCCAGCTGTTGAATGGGGCGCCCCCCCCTCCACCGTGGACGTAGCTCTTTTCAGCTTTGGGTTCAGACTGCCAGGGGGGTTGGTACGATTATTTCCGTGGACCGACTGCTGCATATCGGGCCTTTGACCATCATGACCGGCCTTTCAGCTCTCGCTGCTGCTGCTGCTATCCATGCTTATTTTGCCTTCCGACCATCCCCGCCCCTGCCTTCGTCCTCAGGGCCACCATTTTGCTGTGAGCTGGGATTCTTGAACCCACTTCCGGCCTCGCTGAGACTCAATCCTTGCAGAAAGAAAAAGCAAGGGATGAAGAAGACGTGGGCAGGGAGTCTACTCTGTACCTCCCCCCAACCGACACTAATCTTCCAATCACTTCAGACCTTTGGACCTTGCCCTCTTTACTGGACTCTGCAGAGGAGAAGACTAAGAACATTAAGACCTCCTCTCTCATATTAGTACAAGCCTTGTACGAATTTTGCACAGTTGCGCAACTTTTAACTTGTATGGTGAGTGTATGTGATATGTATGTGATTGAGTGAATGAGCCCACTTTTTATTAACCTATTATCATTGTATTCTGTGTTTTTAATTACTATGTGGGGACTGCTTGGGTGAACGAATGAGTGTGTTTGATTCGGAGGGCCTGTCGAGGAACGCGGGGGCCATAGGGGTGGTTGGTGGGACTACAGACACGGGAGTGGGCCGGAGCATTACGGTCTTAACAGGGAGGGGCAGATATGGCGGGGACTTTAGGGCTGGCCATTACCGGGGAAGGAGGGCTCGCTACGTTATAGAGATCCCTCCTTCCGGCCCTATGAGTCCCACTCCAAGGCCAGATGGCGCGAGTAATCAGGACCCTGGTCTCAGGCTGCTGTCGCTAAATGCCAGGTCTGTAGTTCACAAGGCTCCCCTTGTCCAGGGACTTAATCTTAGACGAGAGGGCAGACTGACATGTATTACTGAAACCTGGCTGGGCCCGGAGGGAGGAGTCCCCCTCGTAGAGATGTGCCCAGAGGGTTTTCAGGTGCTACATCAGCCGCGATTCCAGGGAAGGGGTGGAGGTGTGGCTATTGTTATCCAAGAGTCTCTAGTACCTCGTAGGATCCCTGCTCCGGAGGCTTGTCGGGTAGTGAGTCCTTGCTGGTGAAGTTGGACCTCAAGGGTCAGTTGGTCCTGCTGTTAACGTACCTGCCTCCCAACAGCGTTGCAGCAGCCCTCCCCTCGCTCCTCGAGTCGGTAGCCGAGCTGGCAATTGAGTTTCCCAGGCTTATGGTTCTGGGGAATTCAATTTGCCTTCGCTCGTGAACCTCTGATGGAGCGCAGGAATTTATGGCTTCCATGACAGCCATGGGCTTGACCCAAGTAATTCGGGGCCCAACTCACTCGGCGGGTCACATGCTCGACCTCGTATTTCTCTCGGAGCAGTGGAGTTGTGACCTTGGTCTGAGGGGTAGTGAGATCTTACCCCTGTCATGGTCGGACCACTACCTACTGAGGCTTGACTTTCGGAGACCAAACCCCCACTGTAGGGAGGAGGAACCGATCAGGTGGTTCCACCCCAGGTGACTTATGGACCCGTCGGGTTTTCAGACGGAACTTGGGGTTATTCCTGATACCCTCGCCCGCAGTCCGGCGGAGACTCTGGTTGCTGCCTGGAACTCAGCAGCGACAGAGGCTCTTAACCGGATTGTGCCTTTACGGCCGATCCGAGGCAGTGGATACAGGAGGGCCCCTTGGTTTACTGAGGAACTCCGGGAGATGAAGCGCCGAAAGAGACGCCTAGAGCACCGATGGAGATCCAGTAAGTCCGAGTCAGACCGAGCACTTTTAACATCTAGCATCAGAGTTTACATCCGGGCAATTAGGACGACAAAAAGAACATACATTGCCTCTCTGATTGCTTCCGCTGAGTCGCGCCCAGCCGCCTTGTTCAGGATAACCCGTTCCCTCCTAAATAGGAGGGATACGAGCGATCCTTTGCAAGGCAGAGCTGAGGACTACGTCCAATTCCTCGCGGATAAAGTTGCTCGGCTTCGGGCGGACCTGGACTCCAACTCTGCAGAACCAGCTGAGGCACTAAGGGATAATCTGGTAGGACATCACTGGATTGATTTTCAGGCTGTTACCCCTGAGGATGTGGACAAGGCCATGAGAGCTGTAAGTGCCTCCACATGTGTACTGGACCTGTGCCCCTCCTGGCTGGTTGTTAACAACAGGGAGATGACACGGGGCTGGATCCAGGCGGTTGTTGCCACCTCCCTTCGAGAGGGGGGTCTTTCCCCCCGCATTAAAGGCGGGCGGTGGTGAGACCCCTCCTGAAGAAGCCATCTTTGGATCCGGCCGTCCTAAACAATGATTGTCCAGTCTCCAACCTCCCCTTTGTGGGGAAGGTTGTCGAGAAGGTGGTGGCCTTTCAGCTCCAGCGGTCCTTGGAAGAAACCAATTATCTAGATCCCTTCCAGTCCGGTTTCAGGCCTGGCTACAGCACGCAAACCACTTTGGTCGCATTGACCGATGATCTCTGGAGAGCCAGAGATGGAGGTCATGCCTCCATCCTAGTACTCCTTGACCTCTCCGCGGCTTTCGATACCATCGACCATGGTATCCTTCTGCGACGACTGCAGGAGGTGGGGTGGGAGGCACTGTCTTACGGTGGTTCTCCTCTTACCTCTCGGACAGGTTGCAGTCGGTGTTGGTCGGAGGGCAGAGATCGACCCCTAGGCCCCTAACGTATGGGGTGCCGCAGGGTTCGGTCCTGTCCCCCCTCATCTTTAACATTTACATGAAACCGCTGGGTGAGATCATTCGACGGCACAGGATAAAATACCATCAGTATGCGGACGATACACAGCTGTATCTGTCCGCCCTGTGCCAACTCAATGAAGCGATTGACGTGATGTGCCAGGGCCTCGAGGCTGTTATGGGCTGGATGGGAGTTAACAAGCTTGTATTCAATCCAGATAAGACCGAGTGGCTGCTGTGCTTCCCTCCTACTAATTGGCCAAGTGTTCCATCTCTCAGGCTGGGGGGTCAAATAGTATGCCCCTCAGACAGGGTTCGCAACTTGGGAGTCCTCCTGGACCCACAGCTGACTTTTGAACATCATTTGTCAGCTGTGACCAGGGGGGCATTTGCCCAGGTTCGCCTGGTGCACCAGTTGCGGCCCTACCTGAACCGGGAGGCTCTCACAACAGTCACTCGTGCCCTTGTGACCTCCAGACTGGAGTACTGCAATGTGCTCTACATGGGGCTGCCCTTGAAGAGTATTCGGCGACTTCAGCTTGTCCAGAATGCAGCCGCGCGAGCGATTGTGGGTGCGCCTCGTTTCACCCACGTAACACCTATCCTCCGCGAGCTGCACTGACTGCCTGTTGATCTCCGGGTACGCTTCAAGGTGCTAGTTGTCACCTACAAAGCCCTTCATGGTATTGGACCTGGATACTTGAGAGACCGCCTACTGCCAATTACCTCCACTAGACCAATTAGATCCCACAGACTAGGCCTCCTCCGAATTGCATCAGCCGGCCAGTGTTGACTGGCGACTACCCGGAGGAGAGCCTTCTCTGTGGCTGCTCCGACCCTCTGGAACGAACTCCCCGTGGAGATTCGTACCCTCTCCACCCTCCAGGCCTTTCGCATAGCCCTTAAAACCTGGCTGTTCCGACAGGCCTGGGGCTAAAGACTCGTTGCCCCACTCGAATGGTATGACTGTTGCCCTTTTAACTGTGTATGGTTTTATGTTTTTTTGTTATTTGTTTGTATTTCCCCTCCCTTGAGTTGTGAGCCGCCCTGAGTCCCCTCAGGGAAAAGGGCGGCATATAAATAAATTAAAACTAAAACTAAACTAAACTAAACCTTTGCATTTTCAGCAGAGTAGTGAGCAGCAAATAACATGTGTCTATTGGAAAATAATTTCCTTAAAAAGCCATATTAAAAAGTCCTTAAAAAGTCCATCAGTAGCATGGCATGGGTTATTAATGTTTTTTCCTCCAGTTTTAAAACCTTGATCATCTTCTTCCAATCCAGCTTCCCCTAATACATATTCAGCATGTAGGCTGAATTAATTAAGAACGGGGTGCACTCTCACATAGCATCTGGATTCTCTGGAAGTCACACAAGGGGACTGTGCTCTTGCATGGCCTCAAGAGCCTAAAAAAAAATTGCATGAGAATGGGGCATGCTTTGGCGCAGGGCAATCATTCCATGGGAGCAGCCATTTTGAATAGCAGCAGGGGCACTAGGGCTGAAGTCCATGTCCAGGCCTCTATTTCAGGCCCAGCCTCAGTAGTGCTGTCAAGTGTCACTCTCCAGAGTGGCCTAGATATGTGTGTGTGTGTGTGTGTGTGTATGTGTGTGTGTGTGTGTGTGTGTGTCTGTCTGTCTGTCTGTGGAGGAGGAGGGAGATAAAGAATTGTTCCTTTTTTGTTCAGGGTGTATTTATGTGTTGATACCTACCATTTGAATCCAATTAGGCATTTTCTGAATTTTTGACATGTCAAACCCCAAAGGTTCACCATTACTAGTTTAGTTTCAAGAAGAAGGGGAATTTATTCACTGATGTGAACACCAGGAAACGTTGTGATCCTTCGCTAACCATACAGTAATTTTCATTTTAAAAAGGGATAGAAAAATGTGCCTTTAAATATATGTAAAATGTAAATCTATGTTAAACCTCAGAATCTATAGCAATCTATAATAATCTTAAGAAAAAGCCCTTGAAGTATATCATTCCAGAAGTGCTTTTCTTCCTCTTCTTCTTCTTCTTCTTCTTTTTTTTTTTGTGATATTATAGATATGGATCAGGGACCCTTTTCTTGCTGGCTACTGTCTCCAAGTAGTTTCCCCCCACCCTCTGCCCCCAATAGCCAGACTCAGTTCCGGTAAAGGCTGGCGGCAACGCAATTGATTTCATGGGACAAGAACGAAGATCAGAAGGTCGTTTCATGCAAAATATTATTTCAAAGAATCAGGAATGAAATGGCAAGTGCAGATCACCTCCTTTTGCCGTTTCTTTTATTGTAAAGCAATTATCTTTTCTTTTGTTTGCATTGAGGCGACCAGACTCAAAAGTCTCGTCTGGGAAACTGTTAATAGAATTTATGCTAATTTGATGTTTCCAGCGATTACCCAGAGGGAGTGACTGGCTCCTATTTTGAAAGCAGTAAAACAAAATTAAACCAAAAAGCCTGAATCTTCGTAAGACAACCGTAAAGGACTAGTTGTCAGCTTCAGCTGATAGCCATGACTGATTTAATATATGCAGTTTTAATCTAATTCTGGATGTATGCCAACCAAAAAGACAAATCTGAGATAGCACATGTTATCGGCCGTATCATCAACTTCAGTTGTCTTCAGTTTTCTACTTCAAACCTGCTCTGTTTCTGCTGAAGCAGAATTAGATGTCTCTTCAGATTCATTCTTCCATACGCTTTACCTGTTTCTACATCATTACGAATTTCCCTGCTATCAGCTGCATCAGGTGAAGTGTGAAAAAGTGTGCTGTGATTTACTTGCCCCGCATATGTTTGCATGTGTGTGCGAAGTACGTAATCTCTTGTCAGTTACTATATTTTACTAGAATCAACAGAGGGAAGATTTACAGCTGCCTAATTGTATCTTCGTCACAAGGAATTGTGGGAAGTTATCATCCAGCCCACTCCAAGAAAAATGAAATATCCTAGGAAATATTGAAAAAGCAGAATATTTCTCTGGATGTGAAAAGAAACATGTTTTAAAAGACAGAATAACTGCCTGCAGCTTCCTGCCCATTCCCCACTTTGTCAATGGGCCATTAAAAAGGCCAAGCTAGTCCCTTTACATAATAAAGACTTCTCCACTGCAGCCCCAGGTGGGATGGGATTAAAGCATGATAATATTGGCTCTTTACTCAACTGACCACATGGCATCTGAGAACTCAACCAAACCTGGATTCAAAACGCAGCCTAGAGAGTTGCCCCTGCATGGCCCTATGGGAGTCTGACAACCAATCAGAATACATTTCTTACGCAGGAACAGGAAACAGAGAGGTGGGACTAAACAGGTTATAAAAAGCCTAGCAAGCCCCTCCCTCAGCCATTCTCTTCTTCTCCACCAACATTGAAGCATGTGATCACCTTTTCTGTTCAGGACTCAGGCCATGTGGCCCTGTCCACCAATAAACCATATTTCCAAGCAGCCTCCATGTCTCCAGTGTCTTTTTCCCCACTTGGAGCCGAACCCAGAAGGACATTTATTTCATCAGAATGAAACAGCAGTATTCTTTGTGTGTATGTAGGAAAAAGATAGAGTGAAGACTACAGATAAATCAGACTCCTTCTTCAGCAAGGTAGAAGATAATATATTCCCTACTCTGGATTCTCCAGGAGATCACAAAACCTATAATTAAGAAGCAGCATATATGATATGAATAGAAATTGTGGATTATGGAAGTTATAGTCCAGCAAATGAAGAAAGAACCAGTTTAAAGAAGATCCTTCTAAACAAGTGGTAAACAAATGCATACTGGAAAAACAGATAATATGATGGTCAACTGCTGGGGAAGCTATGGAGTCCGAAGATGCAGAAAGAGTTTAAAAAGGCTATTCAAGAGTAAGGCAATGAGGGACAGGGAAGTGGCAGGCATAGTAGGGGTGGTTTTTTTTGGCTAGCATAGCAATAGATTGTTTTTTTTTTCAAAAAACTTTATTCTTTATTTTAGAAGATTTCAAAAAATAACACTAGAATATACTATATAGACCTGAATAACAGTGACACAGTTGTAAGGGACCTTGGAGATCTTCTAGTCCAACCCCCTGCTTAGGCAAGAAATTCTATACCATTTCAGACAAATTCATACAACAATAACAAAATTAAAATGAAATGAAACAAGAAAGAAGGGGGGGGGAAGTCCCCTCAATCCCTTAAAGAGACTAAAAATAGCAATAGCACTGAGACTTATATAACGCTTCACAGTACTTTACAGCCCTCTCTAAGCGGTTTACAGAGTCAGCATATTGTCCCCAACAATCTTCAAACTCCTGGTAATAAGCAGTGAGTTAGCCTGCAATACTGCATTCTAGCCACTGCACCACCATGGTTCTTATTAATATAACAAATGTTTATATTTGTATTTATATATATATATAAATACAAAACATGTAACAAATAGCAAAGTAATAGATTGAAAATGACCTTGATTTTGCCCGTAGCCACATGGATTATGTCCAAGCTCTTCACCAGTTTAAAAGTATAAATGGGCTATATTGGTAAATTAAAGGTTGCCTTTATTATCAAGCAAGTTTAGCTTCCAAACTAGTGGCATTTTAGTTCAAAAGCCTCAAAGAAATGAATAGAATAGAATAGAATAGAATAGAATAGAATAGAATAGAATAGAATAGAATAACAGAGTTGGAAGGGACCTTGAAGGTCTTCTAGTCCAGTGTTTCTCAACCTTGGCAACTTGAAGATGTCCGGACTTCAACTCCCAGAATTCCCCAGCCAGCATTTGCTGGCTGGGGAATTCTGGGAGTTGAAGTCCGGACATCTTCAAGTTGCCAAGGTTGAGAAACACTGTTCTAGTCCAACCACCTGCCTAGACAGGAAACCCTATATCATTTCAGACAAATGGTTATCCAGGAATATCATTTTTTTTTAAAAAAAAGTCAAAGAAAACTTCATATATGTGTGTATTGATAAAAATCTATGTACTTGTTTCACAAATCAGGATACATTTTTATATAGACCCACAGGGAAAAAAGGAATTAGAAAAAAATGCAAATGTGCTATACCACTTTAAAAGCAATATGCATAGCATTGCTAACATGAACCATATCATCCAGTGCACCCAAACCACCACTTCATGTATTATACAATTTCCCATTTAAAAAAAATGGTAAAATAGAATGAGTAGACATTCAGCAAATTGTATTTTATATCACATCTACCAATACAGGAAGCTTCTTTTATATTCTTATTTTTGACAACATGCCCCATCCCTACGTTTGTCCCAGAGAGCTCCTTAGCCCTTTGGAGCAAAATAAGGATATTTCAGGGTATCTATTCCACTTTGAATTTCTTTCGCACTGAGAAAAACCTTCGAAGACATTATCATGGTAATAATATAGAATAATGGTAGTCAGCTTGAATAGAACTATGTGATCAAAACATTAAAAAATAATCTGCTAAGGATCTCTGTAAAATTAAGTAAGAAAAACTCTAGTATGTTTTATTCCCTACAGTGTCTAATCACATGGCTTTGGGAAACTCGTGAACAGAAGAGTGCATTTATTTAGTTCATACTCCACAACAAGGGGTATTCAAAAGCAGGTCACTTCTGGTTCAGAAATTGAGAAAAATATATAATCAATGAGAATATGAGTAGTGAGTGCTAGTAGCTCTTCCCCCCCCCCCCCCCCCGGAATGGGTTCCAGCAGACACTACAGCTGGTTCGCTTGTGTGCGTGCTGCGTGTGCATGCATGCTCAGTATAATAAAAATAGTTCTGCTCATGCACAGAAACAAGATGGTGCCACCTGGAGAACCTGTTCAGGGGCGTGGCAGGCCTGGGTCACTGCTGGTTCCAGTGACCCAGGCCACCAAACCACTATTAGTTCGGCCAAACTGGTTGAAACTGGTAGGAGCCCACCACTGTTTCCCCCCCCCCCATTTATGGTATCAATCGAGGTGAATGGAATTTAGGCAGTTTAATTCTGTGTGGAATACCAGTTCTTCTTCAGTGAGGCTTAAGGCAAGTGTCACCAACGTACATGTCTGCGTTGTAATATAAATAGATTGTAGCCTCTTTGGACATAAAGTGGAGGATGCATTCTTTGTAAAGCCAGTCTACCTTTCTAGTCGAAAGCAAAAGAACTATAGTAGAGTTCAATGAGGGAAATGACCGTATGCCGTTGAAAGGCTTTTTCCATATTTTGGATATGAACTGTAGTTGCTGGGAGAATAGGGTTGTTATTGTTTTTGCTAGTTAAACATGGGTATTGATATGGGACAAATGATAACATTTGGCTAGCCCCATAACTACTGCTACATTAAATGAGATGAAGAGTGTGAATTGGAGGAGAGAGGTAAGGGAATAAGAAAGGGATAGGAGAGAGGGCAGGGGGTGCAAGAGGAGGAGAGAAAGGAGGAGTGGAAAGGGGAGAAAGGGGAAGGGGTGACAGAGGGAAGAAAGGAGGGAGAGGGGGAGGAGAGAGGGAGAAGAAAGTGACAAATATGGTGTATGGAGAGCAGAAGAGCCAATAATTGTTTTTGGAAGTTGATGGTAAGATGAACTGATGTAAACATTTAATAATACAATACTACGTTGGCTATGTTGCTACTGAAAATTTGAATAACAAGTTTGCAAATAAGTATTTGAAATATATTCTATGGTTGACGCAATGCAAGACAGGTTATCCTTGAAAAAGTAGTTAGAGCAAAACTATGCTGCTGTTTGGAGGTTGGCTGGCTGATTGTCCAACCTTTTATGTCTTGCTGTCACACAGTGCATCAGACCAGCATGGTGCTGATGATCCCATCTATCACCATTCCTAACATTCAGATACTAGACTTGTAGTGTTTCTGCTCCAATAACTGCTACTCAACAGCAGTAGCTGAGATCCTAGTATTCAATCTACTGATTGCTTCTTCTGTGCAAAGAGCCTTCACTTCATTATACAATTGAAGTGTTTTATAGTTAAAACACAATGCAAAGAGGTGTGCAAGACATAGTTTCTAGAAAACATAGTGCTGGAGCATGGATAGCAATGAAAGAATCCGATACCAGATTGAGATAGTCAAGAAAGCATGTCAATCTCTTTTAGGAAATGCTGTAACTTTAAGCGAGAGGAAATTGTAATAGTATCATAGCATGTGGGTAAACAAAGACCAGGGAGCTAAAATATATATAGATAATTCAATATGGATGACAATTGTCTAAAAGACATTAAAGTTATCTTAGTAATTATTCACCAGCAACAGTGTATAGAAACAAAAACTAGGCCAGATAAAAAGAGAGAGATTCAAGAACACATTGAGGAAAGTTGTCCGCAGTGTGGAAAATGTTCTTCATTCAGTCCATGCCATCTTGTCATTAGCTTGTGTCTTTCTTGCAAGTCTGCTTCCTTTCCATCCAGTTCCATCAGGTGACGCTGTAGCCTTTGGGATAAATCACAGAGCCTTTCCAGGAAGAGATGCTGCCATTATCTCTCTGCCAGGACTCTACCCTGGAGCGTGTTTTGTTAGAGTCTTTACTGCCTTGGCGATAAATGACAGATCCAAGGAGATAATTTTGCAATTTGTTTTTTCCCTTTTTTAAGCACCATGAAGCAGATTCTAAGCTCAGGATGTAGTTCCATC
The DNA here is from genome assembly GCF_009769535.1 of Thamnophis elegans. Classification (NCBI taxonomy): domain Eukaryota; kingdom Metazoa; phylum Chordata; class Lepidosauria; order Squamata; family Natricidae; genus Thamnophis; species Thamnophis elegans. The sequence continues at coordinate 29,081,040 of NC_045542.1, forward strand.
CCTGTGGTGTTAAACTAATGTAGGTGCTCCCTGAGAGCAATTGGGAGTGGGGAAAGATACGAGAAATTCATTTTCTGTTTTCAAAAGGATTTATTAGCAGTGGAAAGCAAAGCTTCTGAGCCCAAGAGAAGGAAGATTGAAGACAATGGGAGTCATCTCACTGATCTCAAAACAGGCCTTCTGACAGACAATTCTGTGCTGTTTCCTTTCTGAAGCTCAAGGAAGATGGCAGTTTTTAAAGGTGTCACTCCAAAATAAAATCAAGGTATAAATCAGCCATTCCTGCTACATCTGAAACCAAAATATCATCCCTTTACAAATAATTAATTTAGTAAGAAGTCTCTCCCCATAACCCAATCTTTGCGCTTATTTGGGCATTGCTATAATAATTTCTTTTATGCACAGTAAGGAAACTCCACAGTTTGAGGGTGAAAAGAAGAAAGCTGTATTATCTTAAGCTGATCGCATTTTAGCTTAGGCTACTCTGTGAACCCAGGCTATAGGGCTAGTAGTTTATGTTTTGGGATGTGCACTCAGAAATTTGGGTGGACTAAAAAACCATAGTTGAAAGTAACACCTGTTTGTGCATTTAGTTCATAAGGAAGCAGTCTTCTATTCAAGTTGTTAAAATCCTTATGTCTAGAAAAAGTTGCTAGGGGCTCAGGGAGCATACAGGTAATTATTGCAATTTCTAATGCAGCAATGGGAGCAAGTTACCCTTTTATGCTATGGGAAACTGAGCGCCAGAGATAAAGGATTTGAATTACTTTAAATAATATGGAGCATGAATCAATGATATAGTTTTTTACAATGGAGCTAACTGAATATATGTAGAAAGACTTTTGCACAGGACCATCCATTTCAGTGGGTATGCATCAGAATGAGCACCAAAGAATGGAGGCCTTTGAACTATGGTGCTGGAGAAGACTCCCGTGAGTCCCTTGGACTGCAAGGTGATCAAACCGGTCAGTCCTAGAGGAGATCAACCCTGACTGCTTTTTAGAAGGCCAGATCCTGAAGAGGAAACTCAAATACTTTGGCCACCTAATGAGAAGGAAGGAATCACTGGAGAAGAGCCTAATGCTGGGAAAGATTGAGGGCAAAAGAAGAAAGGGATGACAGAGAATGAGTTGGCTGGAGTCACCAAAGCAATAGGCGTGAGCTTAAATGGACTCCAGAGGACGGTAGAGGATAGGAAGGCCTGGAGGAACATTGTCCATGGGGTTGTGATGGGTCGGACACGACTTTGCAACTAACAACAATGCATAAAAAAATATTGTGGAATAATGGTTAGAACATCAAATTACATTCAGGGAAACTTGGTTTCAGATTCCCACATTCATAAAAATCACCTGGTAATTTAGGACAGTGTGTTTCCAGATGTAATCCTAACTTCAAAGGAGCGGTGTGTTTTTATGATGACCAGTTAGAGAAGCAAAAAATAAGCTAGAACCGGTTGTCAAACCCATTCATTTTGGAAATCAGATTTTTTTCCCTATTGATTTGAGCCCATACCCCATAAGGGAGTTGTTCAGCAACTATGTGCCTATTCCACAGCCTTATCAAACTTCATATTCTCTTTTTGTTCCCACTCTGAATCGAAGATGTAGAAGTGGACATGAACAAAAAAAATCAGTAGGACGACATACAGCATCTTTAGAGATGGATATGCAAATGTGTGGCATAGAAATCTGCCTTAGAGAAAAGCTCGCTTCCAGTTCATTCACCACTGACTAACTCTGGCCTAAAGCAGTGCTCAGGGACAACAGTTTCACCAACACCACCGAGAGCTTTCTGTGTCAGTCACTGCAGTGTCCTGACATCCTATGGGGTTGGGAGGAATGGGGCAGAGTCATTTCAGTGCCCTGATATCTTTTGCAATGCTTTTCTAACACTGTACCAAAAGTAAGACCAGGGCCCTCATTCCACAACCTAGGTCTTATTCCGTCTGCCATAGAGTAGGGATGCCACCTGTGCTGTCCTGGCCCCATTCCAAGGTAGGAGTTTTGCTTTCTCCAGACCTTGGGCCCCACTGTTTTATTCTCCATCTAAAGATCAGTTATGGCATTTCAGCCTACGAGGTCTTTAATTTTAGAGTTAGAGAAATGATTCTTCTCTGTAAGGTACTTTATGAATGGGAGATCATTATCTAGCTGATTAACATAGTTCTTAAGCCACATGCAAACTGTATCCATAATTTACTGAGATGTGGCATGGTGAGGACATATTAATTGAATACCACATTTCCCCGTTCAGACTTTCCAAAGATTCCAGTATTTTAGGTGGGCTGGCCTCTTCATGTTTCAGTGCATTTTTTTTTTAATAATTTAGACTGATAATGCTAGCATGGGATGACTGTTCCATATTTTATTTATTTATTCGTATCCTGCCTTTTATTATTTTTACAAATAACTCAAGGCAGAAAATATATCCAGCACGCCTTACTCCTCCTATTTTCCCCACAACAACACTATGAGGTGGTGTGATGTCTCTGTTGGACGACTCCTCTGACTCTTCCTTGGAGGTCAGCTCAAAGGAGGATGAACTCATTCCTGGCATGTCAGGAACTGAGTTAATTAATGACTCTGAACTGCTGGCCAAAGCAGATTTATTGGGGGGGGGCTTTGGCTGGGGACAGTTTGCAGGTCAGTGAAGAGAAAGCAGAAGAGGCTGCCTTCTGTGTTGGATCCAAGAGCACACAGGGCAGAGAAAAGAAAAGAGCAAAGGAGATCTGCCAGATTACTAGAGAGAAGGCCCACCAGTCTTGATGGGCTGCACCAGAAAGCTATTCATCAGGTAGAGGGAAGCATTGCTGGGAACAATGTGTTTGGTTTATGGCTGTGTGTTTGTTCCTGCTTCCTCCTTGACTTGGTGCCTTGGAGACTCTGAACTCTTCTTGCCAAGTGAGCTCTCATGGATGTACTTTCAATTCCACTTGGTGGCTTTAAGTTTGTTTGATGAACTTACTTATTGGAGCAACTTTCTATTGTTTTATGGACTATTGACCATTGCTTTGTGGACTAATCTTGCCCTGCTTGTGGCTGGATTTATTTTGGACAGTTCTGAGGCTGGGTATAGGGAACTGTTAATAAACTCTCTAAAATACATTTACATCCGTGTGAGTGAGTGGGGCAGCATAGGTGTGCTGGGTTGAGAGAGAAAGACAGTGACTGGCCCAAAGACACCCACTACTTTTCATGGCTAAAGCAGAATTTGAACTCACCATCTCCTGGTTTCTAGTCTGCTGCCTTATCCATTAGACCAAACTGGCTCTAGCCTACTCTATATTATGGTTTCTACTCTCTGGAACACTATCCTATCCCTCTCCGCTCTCCCAGATCACAGTTTCTCCCTTCTTAATATTCAAGAAGGCAGCTGAAACACTCTTCCATAGAAACATCCGAGAATAAATGTTATCTACGGAGCTATGATTGTGCTGTACAGTGATCTACAGAGGGGTGATGAATGCAATTATGCAGGTAGATTGTTTTGCTTTCTATTTATTTGTTATATTGCATTGTCCTGCTTTATGAGCTGTGCAGAATCAAGGACTGAGGCGGCATTCAAGTATCAGCAAACAAATAATTAAACGGCAGACTTCAGACTAGCAGATTTTCTTCCAATCGGTACCCGGTGGACAAAACATCTACACTAGAAAAGCCATGGTGGTTAGAATGCAGTATTGCAGGGCTAATTCCGCTCACTGACAGGAGTTCTATCCTGACCAGGTCAAGGATGACTCAGCCTTCCATCCTTCTGAAATTGGTAAAATGAGGAGCCAGATTGTTGGGGGCAAGGTGCTGATTCTGTAAACTGCTTAAAGAGGGCTGTAAAACACTGTGATGCAGTATGTAAGTCTAAGTGCTATTGCTATTAAAACTGCTAAGTCCGTGATGGCGGAACCTATGGCACGCATGCAACAGGTGGCACACAGAGCCCTCTCTAAGGGCACGTGAGTGGTCGCCCAGCGTAGCTCCAGCGTGCATGTGCGCACGCCTCCCACCGGCCAGCTGATTTTTGGGTCTATGCATGTGAGAGGCACAGGGTGTGTGCAATGTGCCCTCCTGCTGCATTTTTGGCACAAGGAGGCTTTAGAGAGGGCCTCTGGAGCCTGGGGGAGGCCGTTTTCGCCCTCCCAGAGGCTCGAGGAAAGCCTTCGGAGCCTGGGGAGAGTGAAAACTCCCTCCCCCACATGGGGAGGGAGTTGCACATGCATGCTTGGGGGATTGTGCAGGCATAAACCGGGGTCACATGCATGCACAGGTGGTCGTAGGCACATGCATGGGTGGGCGGGGCACATTGCATTGTGGGTGTGAGGCACACGAAGATAAAAAGGTCCCCCTTAATTGTGCTAAGTGCTGGGATTTGTTCTGAGAACTAGAACTGAAGGCAGTCCTCCCATTGCTGATTATCCCAACCTTTCTTCATTTCACCACTGCAGCTTAGGAAATAGGATCTATATTATTTTGGTTGCAAATGAGAAACCTTGATGATCTACTGCAAATCACCCAGTGATATTAGTGGACCAGGGGTGGTTCCTGCCAGTTCTAACCTCTTCTATAGAAGAGGTTCCACAAATCTACAGAGCCGTTTAGAACCGGTTCCAGTTCCCTCCCCCTGCCCGTCTGCACATCGTCAAGATAAAGAGCGAGAGGAGGAATTCTGGGAGTTGAAGTCCACAAGTCTTAAAGCTGTCAAGTTTGAACACTCCTGGGGTTTATTTTCTAAAGGGGTAGGGGTGCAAGGGTCTTGTAACTTGACAACTTTAAGACTTGCGTGCTTCAGATGCCAGAATTTCTGAGCCAACATTTTTGTTGCTAAGCAAGAGCGTTGTTAAGTGAGTTTCACCACATTTTACAAGTTTGTCACGCCCACCCAGTCACATGGCTGGCAAGCCACTCCCACCCGGTCACATGGCCAGCAAGCCACTCTCACAAAGCAGGCCACACCTACAGAAGAGGTACTAAAAAAATTTGAAACCCACCACTGTAGTGGACCCTACTCTATCTTCAGTCTATTCTTAGCAATAAAGCATCCACATCATGAAAGATCAATTCGCAGTAAATACTCTTGGGCTTTCTACCTGAAGAAAGAAGTAGGACATCAAGAGAAATATTAGACACAATATCCAGAAACATCCAAAAACTCATCAAGGCTGACCAGCAGTCCTACGGCAATAAAAACAGGTGTAATGACAATATGTACATATTGATGATTTCCCTTCACTATCCCAGACTAGGAATAGCCTCCAGCTACCATTCAGACATTTAGGTCTCAACTCCCAGCTATCTCCAGTAGCAGAAGGTCTTTCTTGAATTGCAGCCCCTAACAGATTGCACTCTCTGTCAGATTGCCTACTGCTTGCTCTAGGTTTTCTGAAGTTAGATTCTTTTGATGAATATTTTGATTTATCTCAAGATAATGGGCCATAAATCCCCATTGGCTAAGATATGTAGAGCTGATGATCCTGTCATAAGGTTTAAATTGAAATGTTCTGTCTCTGCAGAATGACAGATAGTTGTAATATACCTAAAGCCATCAGATGACACAGTCCTGGTTTAATTCAAATCCATTCATTGGAATCCCCTCTGTATTATTCTAAGATAACATCCTTCTTCTTTTTTGTTAAAAAAAATTACACATATGTAACTGAAGGTCTATTTGTGATCCTTTCCAAGGTTTCTAATGAAAAATCCACGGTAGGCGTGCTCCAAAAATTTCATCACCACAATGTTTATGCATATGTCTACCAAGCTGAAATTTAACAGACGATGCTGTTTCTCAGTTTGGTGATGAAACAATAGGAAATGCATTTTATCTGCTAAATTTTTTGCGGTCAGGGAGCAGTTATGGGCACGGGAGCCCTGCCAAAAAAACAATTGGCAAACCCATCCAGAATACTTCCACAGGCTTATAGTTGATTAATTAAACTCGGGGTTTTGAAGTCAATGCATCAGCTAAGTGATGCTTTCTGGAAAATGGAAGATATCCCCCATTAGACTAGGAGAGGAAGTCTGAAATGCCAAACTCATAGAAAATAGTGAAGTATGACAGTTATCACTTTTAATGTATTGATGTTCCAAAGTGGTTCATTAGACATAGTATTTTGCCTCTTGCATGCCCTATGGCACGCTTTCTGATTTTGATGATTTTTTTTTTCTGGATGTAGGGCAGAGGTGGTATTCTGCAGGTTCTGAGCAGTTCTGGAGAACCAGCAGTGGAAAATTTGAGTAATTCAGAGAACTGGCAAATACCACCTCTGACTGGCTGTGCCACCATCTATTCTCTGCCTCCCAAATTCTAGCAGATCAGGAGGAAATGGGGATTTTGCAGTAACCTTCCCCTGGAGTGGGGTGGCAATGGGGATTTTACAGTATCCTTCCGCTGCCATGCCCACGAAGCCATGCCCATGAAGCCATGCCCACGAAGCCAAGCCACGCCTACAGAACTGGAAGTAAAGAAAATTGAATCCCACCACTAGTGTAGGGCCTTGCTGCATTCTCTCACCATCTCTAACCATTCACTTATCTGCCCTTGGGAAGTTGTATCTTTTGGTTTTTGACTGGAAATTTCCTATCACTGGAATGTATATCTCCTATTCCTTTGAGAATAATAGTTAAAAAATGTCTCTGCCTGAAGTAGCCATCTGTCATGTTTCTGAAATACATCCCTCTCAGTAATTCATTTTTCTGGATATACAAAATAGGTAACACATGTAGAATTCAGAAATCTATCAGAGCAGGTGGTGTCCAAAATGTCTGTCTGCCTTACACAGAGTTTATTTGGCTTTTATACAGTTTTAACAAGCAAAGCAAAAGCAGGAGTAGCAACAGCATCTTATTGGTATGTTGTCAATATTGGCATCTTGTCAATATCTAAGTCCATCCCAGCCAGAGTAGAGGCTTCATGTATCTAAAGTTTCCTGGTACTACCTGGTTCTAATAAACAGTTGAGGTCATCGGTCACTGAGATCATAGAGGCTTACTGCACATGTCTGTACGTAACCTTTCCTCTCTACTTACATCTGGTTCTGCTAATTAGGTGAGCTCATAGGTATTCGAGGTAACCAGCTACTGAGATCATGGCATTTTATTGCGCATGTCTTTGTGTAACGTTTCCTCTATTCCTACAAACACGGAATTTTGTTTGGCAGCACTGGCTGGGAATTATGGGTGTCTTAACAAATTTAGAAGGCATTTGCTTGGGCAAGGCAATCTTAGAGAATCTCAGCCTTCCACGTTTAATCGTGTTGCACTGAAAATATGCCAATTTACCTGCGGTCTAGACTTTCGCTGCAGTAGGCCCATCACCATTTCTACAGATCCAGCCCTGTTGTTAGGCATGGGGTAGAAGCTCCAGGAAACAGCCGTGAATTATTGACTGACAAAGCTGCATGTTTCTGCTCCCAACAAATACATTGGAAGTTACTGTCTTACTCTCTGTGCTGAAATAATTTTATCTTTTAAAAAATTATCAATATGGTAGATTTATTCAAATAGGTGTTAATCCTAGAGACCACAGGTTTGAGTAATCTAGGGCTGTGTGGAAATATTTATCAATGAAGCAGCTCAGAAGGAGTCGTACAAGAATTCTACACGATGCTGGAGAAATCTGAATGTGAGGTTTCTGCCTTTAAACTTCAGGAACATGATACTTCTCAAAACCTGAGATCCCAGAGACTACTGAATGTGGCTTGCTTGAGAGGAAGATGATGTGGAAGCAAGCGTGTGGACAAAAGAGCTCAGACTAATACATTCACATTGCTACTTGTGCATTTGTTCCCAGCTAGAATGCTAATATTAACTAATTAATATTTTCTGCCTACAAGCTGCAACTGTAGTATAGGAATTAAGATGCTTTAGTTTTGTCCCACAGGGCCCATAGTTTGCAACCCTTGGTTTTTGAGAAGTGACGTTTCCTGGCTTTCATCTTTGAATCTGTAGTCTATTCTTTCCCAGAACCTGCATATGATCTAGCTAGAATAATCAAATTCAGTGAATTGTTAAAGCCAGTAAAAAGAAGGTTGAGTGACAAAACTATGGGACTTGCTGCACATTTTCCATATGGAATAGCAATCTCCCCGCTCCATCTACACACACACACACACACACACACACACACACACACACACACACACAAAATTGCATTTTATAAGCGGCTATTCCCCCCAAAAATGGAGCAATCAGAACTTTTTAGTTCACTGATGCTTTTTGTGATAAATCTGCTGGAGTTCAGAAGCTCTAGATGCAAGTAATCCTCAACTTACAACAGTTCATTTAGTGAACTGTAACATTCATTTGAAGTTACAGTGGCACTGAAAATAGTGAGTTATGGCCATTTTTCACAGTTACAACCTTTCCAGATCTGCATGATCATGTGGTCAAAATTCAGATTCTTGGCAACTGTTTCATACTTATAACCATTGCAGTGTCCTCGGCTCATGTGATCACTTTTTGTGATTTTCTGACCAGCAAAGTCAATGGGGAAGCCAGATTCACTTAACAACCATGTTACTAATTGAACCATTTAACAACTGTGGCAAGAAAAGTCACAAAATGGGGCAAAACTCACTTAACAATTTTTTCACTTAGCAACATAAATTTTGGGCTCCATTCTGATTGTAAGTTGAGGGCCACCTGTATTGTTTTCCAACTTCTTAAGTATTTATGCGTATGAGGTTTATTCTGGAGGGTTCAATCAGGAAAAGGGACTAGAACATATCCTGAAAGGTAGAGACTAGCACATTCCCAATTCATTTTCCATTCAGTTTTTCATTGTTTCCTTGTTTTAAAATGTTTCTTAACAATTTGCAAACCATCTAGAATTGATGGGAGTTGGGAAGCTCCATAACAATAACAAATAATAATATAAAGACCTGTAAATGGAAATAGAATGACTGTGGCAGAAGAAAACAAAGCTGTTCCCAATAATAATAATAATAGGTGAAGCACTTGAATACCATTGGCGTTGATAAATCGCCATCAGTCAATTGCAAAAGGCAGCTTTACGGAGAACAGCTTGCATCCTGCAACAATACTTAACACCATCAAAGAACAGCATCTGTCTAGCCCAGGTCCTTAGGAAGGAAGGACTCAAGAGGTAGATCATGGCAAATCCAGTCTAAACATCTGGCTCACTGGACGATCAACCATAATAATTCCTTATCCTGTCACAGAGGATCCATATGCAGTATCAATACCTATTGGATACTAACTAACCTGTTATGTTCTATCAGTACCCAATAGATACTATATCCTTTTTTAGCACTTAGGATGGTCTCCCTCAGAGGTGGCATTGAGCAGGTTCTGACCAGTTCTGGAGAACCGGTAGCGGCAATTTTGAGTAGTTTGGAGAACCGGTAAATACCATCTCTGATTGGCCCCGCCCCCATCTATTCTCTGCCTCCCGAGTCCCAGCTGATCAGGAGGAAATGGGGATTTTACAGTATCCTTCCCCTGCCATACCCACTAAGCCACGCCCGCCAAGCCACACCACGCCCACAAAACCAGTAGTAAAAAAAATGAATCCCACTACTGATCACCCTGTATCTGTTTCTGCATCTAAACCAGGCACTCACACTTGGGGAAAGAGCTGCTTTCAGAGGAAGAGCAAGGGACTGCAATAATTCTGGATCAAACTTTGATTGACATCCCACCCTTCCCAGTCCAATCATTTCTGGGCCAGAGAAAATCATTTTGTGTGCTTGATACAGCTGATTGGCTGCCATATAGCCATTTCTGTATCAAGCCGTTTAAATACACAGAACATCTAAATCTACCCACCAGTTGGCACCAAATTGAATTGGGAGGCTGGTGGCAGACCTGGAAGCATTGGATTGGCACCAAAGTGAATTAGGGCTGGGGGGCTGGGTTAGAAAGATGATGCTAGAGAGGGAAGAGGCCTGACTCTCATCAGTGTGGCAGCAGCTGTTCCTGGGGCTTCATCTCTAGCCAAACCCGTCGCCTCCACTTGGCTCAGCCTTCAAAGTTTGAAAGGGAGGTCAGATCCTGTAGCAGACAAGCAAAATGGGAAAAGATTAGAGCCATGCATTGGCTGCCATTGGTATTAATGCCGCTGGAGGAATATTACATTCGCAGCCCTTCCTGGGGGCCCTGCAGGCCTGTTTAATTCCAGCAAGCTGAACAGCAAGAGTCTGAAATGTTAGATGCTCAATCACACCTCTGTACTCCAAGAAAACCCCTTAAAAAAAAAACCCCAAACCATCAAACTACATGGGCGAGCAAAGCCGAGGCCACCTTCTTCATCCCAGAGGGCTGAGAAAACCTACTTCTTCTCACTTCCATTTTCCAAAATCCACTTCCCTCATTGGGCAGCTAATTCTTCAAGAGCTGCTGAACGAGACCTCCGAATTCTGCTTAAATGGGAAGGTCAGCCTCCTGGGCAGTTCAGGCTCAGGAGAACAATTGCCATGGCAACAGACCATCTCCAGTAAATACCATATTAGAAGGGAAATGCTGGCCTTGTGTTAAAAGTTGCCATTGGGGTAGAAAGTGCTGGGTTTCTCTCTGGAGGATAATTATCTGCCCAGAGTAAGGCTTATCTGTGGATCTCTCCGTGTTTGGAAATTGAACTGAAGGTTTGGCTGCTCCTCCAGCTGCTGCCCTTTTTGCTTTGCTTTCTAAGACCAGCGCCCCAAGGCCAGCATTTTCTAATTTTCCAGCATTTGATGAATAAGTATTTAGTAATGAGTTAAAAGAGGAGATGGGAGGGAACAGGGAGTCCCAAAGGTGCCTTTTTTTTTCCCAAGAGGCAACTGGACTATCTCGTTTTTCTTGGAAGATGTTTCGCTTCTCATCCAAGAAGCTTCAGAGATGAACAAGCTTCTTGGATGAGAAGTGAAACCTCTGCAAAGAAAAACCAGAAAGTTTGTTGCAGAAAAATCAAATCCAGAAAGCACACACAGATAACTGATTCAGCTGGATTCATTAACTTCTTTATATACATATTAACATTTTAAGATAAATGCACAATACCAATGTAGGTTTTTTCCAACATAGTAGTAGTTACAAGCAAACACAGGCAGGAGAGAACAGCTTCATCTCGGAGTTCAGAGCAGACAGAGATCAGTCTTGTTTCAGTTTCAATTCTCAGCACAGACTTGAATCTGTTTAAGCTCCCATTGGCTGACTTAGTTGCTATGCCTATTCATTGGCTGACCTTGTTACCATGTCTCTCCCAGTCATGAATATTCTAACAGAAAGTCCAGTTGCCTTGAGGAAAAAAAAAGGTACCTTGGGGACGATCATGATCTCATGACTGAGAATCTCTATAGACGTCAAGGGAACAGGTAGATAAGTTGCTGAGCTCAATAGCAAAATATTTTTCTACATGTAACCTCACCTTCTCCAACTTGACACCATCCAGTATCTGGCTCATATTGGATAGGAATTATGAGATTTGGTCCAACATACCAGGATGCTTCCGAGTTGGAAAATGCTACTATAACTTACAAGTAAAGTTGTTTTCTCTCTATTTCCTAGAAAGGCAGAGGACCTGTGTTTAAATTGTACCTTTCTTCAGAAACTCTATGTTGGGTATGTAATGTGCTCCCCTCTCGGTTTTATCTTCATCTCAACCCTGCAAAGTTGATTAAAAAGAGAGAGAATAGTATTAATGTACCCAATTAGTTTCATGGCTGAATGTGCATTTGACCTGAATGGGGTTGCTGGACTGTGATATTCAACCCACATGAGCTCATAAAAACCTGTTAAAACTAAAGATTTGGGGTTCTGTAAAATATATAGTGTTATTCTGGCAGTTTTTCTCCACAATATCCAATAAAAGATTCCTTCCCATTGCCTACAACTGAATCTTTTCGACTGGGGAATGAAGCAGAGACTTTCTAAATGCGCATTTTCTTTTCCTCTGAGCCAAGTCTCCTGTCCCCAAAATTTAATTTTAAAGCATGACTAAATATGAATGAACTGGAGTGCTTTATGTCTAGGTATCTAGACTGTGTTGTTGTTGTTTTAATTATTATTTTGGCCTTGATCTAGCAAATCTAGCTCAAACCTGGGGGCAATTTAGGTTAATTGACAATAACATTGCTTAGGAAACATCAGTGAAAGCTGAGAAAAAGGATATTAGCCTTACCATTAGATGTCTCTCTGTCAAACTGAGCAAGTTGGCAGGCCTGCATCCGATACCCATGAAGAATGCTAAATGAGCCAAATGTGGACGAGTGATACAAGAATATTTGTCATATGCCTTCAGTTGCATGCAAGCACTTTTAGACAGTTGGCTTGCAAATGCCTGGATATGGAGATGCTGCCAGTGTATGTCCAATGGTGGATAAGGAGTGAATTGTGATGCATGTTTGGTCCTTAAGCCCTAGATTTGGGTTACTGTTTTAATCTGAATGGTTTGCAAGCAGCTTCGGTATGGCTCCCCAACCCCAACACTGAGAAAAGCAAAGAGCTGTTCCCGATTGGTCATTTCAGACCCTATTGATAAGAATTGAAATGTAAAATATCAGGTATGGAGATATATTTCTTGTAATACCCTGTTTCCCCCAAAATAAGGCCTCCCTGGATAATAAGCCCAATTGGGCTTTGGAGTGCATGCGCTAAAATAAGCCCTCCCTGAAACTATTGCAACACAGCAGCAGCCAGGAGGTGACCACGGTCGCCGCCTCCTGCACCTCAAAATTAATAAGACCTCCCTGAAAAAAAGGCCAAGCGCTTATTTCGGGGGTCAAAAGAAAATAAGACCCTGTCTTATTTTCAGAGAAACACGGTAGCTGGCAATCTTGGACTCTGGTGATTGGCTGCAGCAGAACATTTTTTTAAATAAATCACGCCTGCTTCCCTGTCTTTTCCCCTGCTGGATATTTTGAAATAATATTTTTTTAAATTATGGGTCAGGGATGGTGAACCTTTTCAGGATCGAGTGCCAAAACTGGAACATGGACATGCTGGAGCAGCACAAATGTGAAAACCAGCTGGCTGGTGCACATGCACTTGCTGACCAAGTGCCAGAGGTGGCATGCAGAGCTGGTCTTCTTGTTTCCGGTGTTTCGGCACGCACAAAGACCAGTGGGCTGGTGAGCCTATGTGCTCCGGAAACCCAAAGATCAGCTGGCAAAAGTGTGCATGCCCACAGAGAGGGCTCTGCATGCCACCTCTGGCACGCAGACCATAGGTTCTCCATCATGGTTATAGGTCCTGGCACAATACTAAATTGTGAGCTATTGGGTAGAGATGTAAAAGGTGACCCCCAATGTGGAGAAATCATTAGCAATGATATCAAACAGATGTACAGGATGTCCTTTAAAACATGGCTTCTTGGGTGTTTCTACCTCCTCATCCTCTCTCTTAGTTTCCATTCATTGCTAATCAAGGAGCGATCCAACCTAGAACTAAGGAGAAATTTCCTAGCAGTGAGAATAATTAACCAGTGGAACGGTTTGCCTCCAGAAGTTGTAGGTGCTCCAACACTGGAAAGTTTTAAGAAGAGATTGGACAATCACTTGTCTGAAATTGCATAGGGTCTTCTGTTTGACGGGAGTGGACCAGAAGACCTCCAAGATCTCTTCCAACTCTATTATTCTGTTGTTATTATTATTGTCAGGCCTGCAGCCATCTTTTCTTTTGGATTTGCACAGTCTCACATCAACAGTAGGGCATCTAAAGAATTGCCTTTTCATTCTTTCTACACTCCCCCAAAGTCTAGCAAAATGCTAGAGTGGGTAAGTGATTAGAATTGGTCTAAATATATGATTGCTTAATCCTAAGACAGGGAGCATTAAATGAGAAGTACAGAAGGATCCTGAAACATGATTGCATCTGCAGCCTTCTGACATGCTTGTTTTCTAGCAACAGATCCCGAACCTTTGTTCATTTATTTGAATCATTTGTATATTACTTAGCCTGAATCTGGTTCTTACTTAGGAGAGTTAAATCAGTGCACAGTCCCTTGTGCAGTACAGATTGCAGCAGACAGCAACCTGATTTGCCTTGCATCACATGCTTTTGCCAACTGGAGAACAGATGCGCTGCTATTGCTTCCAACTTATTTTTAAATGTTACTCTGTGTGTGTGTTTATGAATCACCACCCGGTGCCTAAGGTTTGTATTTTTCTTTATAGCATTAAATATTATCCGTCAAGTAAAATGTTCTTCCCACCAATTGTCCCCACTACCTCCATCACATGTGATTGGCTGTCACTGGCCCCAATTTAAATCATCCATTATATTTGCTAATTAGTTATTCCCAGATGCTTTTCTGACACCTCCCACCTCCAGATACCAAAATGCGTGGTATGGTAATTTTAAAGGGAGCCAGAAATAAATCAGAAGCAAAAACTACTATCATCTTAGGAACCTGGGTTTCTTATAGTCACTGGTAGGTGCACCAGGGTGCTGAAGTTCAGTCAGCAAGGTTGCAATTATATAAATAAGGGGCAGATTATCTGTTGTTGTAATAAGCAACAAGCATCATATGAGTCAGCTAAATTTGGTCCATGGATAATAAAAGAGTGCATGCTGTGTGTGGAGAAAGTCCTAGGTTTCCCTAATAGAGAAATAAGGGGGAGCCGATAAACAAGAAGATATCGATAAACTATAATTCCCAGCACCCTTCAGAGAGGTCAGGGAGCAAAAATGAGAATAGTCTTGGGGTTGTGTATGTTGGAAGAAATATCCACCTGGGCTCAGTTCCAAGTGGGGAGAAAGACACTGGATTCATGGAAGTTGCTTGGACAGAAGGTTTATTGATGATGGACAGGACCACATGGTTTGAGGTCCTGGGTGGAAAGGGAAGAGATGCTGAGAGTGTCCCAATTTTATGCCCTCCCTGGGCTTTTGAGCGTGTATTCTGATTGATTGTCAGACTCCCATGGGGCCATGCAGGGGCAGCTCTGTAGGCTGTCCTGAGTCCCAGGCTTGGTTGACCCTTTGCTGGGCGGTGATGTAATGATAGGGCTTTGGGCAATTCCTATTATGACTCTGCCTGAGTGAGGTAGATCTTTGTTATGTAGAATAGACTTGCTCAGGCCTTAATGGCCCATTGACAAATGTGGAGTTTCTGCCTCCCTTTTAGGGGAAATATTCTATCCTTTTAATATTTCTTAAAATATCTCATTTTCCTAGGAGAGGAGTGGGTGCTAACCTCCTACAGTATTACAAGTCTTTGAGGTAGAATCTGGTCACACCTGAAGAGCTCCTGTGATCTAAAACTTTTGTTCTCCCAACCTCCTCCTGGATATCACTGTATCCTAGAATAGAGCAATACTGGATTGGGTAGATCAAGAATCTGCTTCTGTGTAAAGCAGTTTCAAAGGATGGTCACTTGTTCCTCTTCCTTGCAGTGACCCCCATTTTTTTAAAAAAAATAAATCCCTTCTTGGCATGACGATTAAGTTTTATTATATCTTTAGCTGGACAAAATGGAGGTTAGTTTAAAGCCGGTTCGTAATGCAGAGGGGACATTTTCAAGGAGAGGGTACGGTTTTAGAAAAATGAAAGCTTAGACAGTCCATCCCTAAAGTATCCTCCCCGTGCTTCCATGCAGCAGTGACATTATAAAACAGGATTAATTTACAACAATGAGGATTAAGCCTTGCCGAGCTGGAATACATTTTAATCTCTGATTAGCTGTTGACGAGTGTTTTCTTGGATATGGGGGAAGGGATGGTGATCAGGGCCTGAGAAAAAGAGCTGAGGTCGGATGCTTAGGACAAGAGAGGTTCTGCCCCTCTAAGAAGCCCCTAGGCTACACCTGAAACCGATGTGTGGGGCTGAGTTATGGCTACAGACCAGTGGTGGGATTCAATTTTTTTTACTACTGTTTCTGTGGGTGTGGCTTGGTGGGCATGGTGTGGCTTGGTGGGCATGGCAGGGGAAGGATACTGCAAAATCTCCATTCTCACCCTACTCTGGGGCCAGCCAGAGGTGGCATTTGCCAGTTCTCCAAACTGCTCAAAATTTCCGCTACCGGTTCTGCAAACTACTCAAAATTTCCAGTACCAGTTCTCCAAACAACTCAAAATTTCCATTACCAGTTCTCCAAGCTACTCAAAATTTCCACTGCCAGTTCTCCAAACTACCCCAAATTTCCGCTGCCAGTTCCCCAAACTACTCAAAATTTCCACTACCAGTTCTCCAAACTACTCAAAATTTCCACTACTAGTTCTCCAAACTACTCAAAATTTCTACTACCGGTTCTCCAAACTACTCAAAATTTCTGCTGCCAGTTCTCCAAACTACTCAAAATTTCCACTACCGCTTCCCCAAACTACTCAAAATTTCCACTACTAGTTCTCCAACTACTCGAAATTTCCACTACCGGTTCTGCAAACTACTCAAAATTTCCACTATCAGTTCTCCAGAACCTGTCAAAACCTGCTGGATTTCACCCCTGCTGCAGACTGGAGCTTTCCACGTGCCTAATTTACCATTTCCAGGTAATAAAAGGAGTGTTTATCTCTTATCTTCACAGCAGCCTTCTGGATTGGAGAGCTGCAACAATATACCCACCCTGGGGCTCTCAATCATTTGGAGCTCAAACAGCAACCCCAATAGCAGCAAATTAGTCAAATGAAAAGGAAGAAAGGAAAGAGATAATTCCAATTCTTTTGTCCTGAATTTCCCTGCCAACAATTCCAGATAGGAATCATAAGCAGCAAAGCTAGACCAAACAGAGAAAAATTCATGATTAATGGAATTAAACATGAGATGAAGCAGAGGAGCCCATTTGAAAACCTGATCAAGGGCAGTGATGGCAGGGAGGATAACTTCCCCCTTCGTCCAGTCCTTTTTCTTTAGTGAATTTCCCATCCAATGATTAAAAAAGAAAAAGAAAAAGAAAAAAAAATCGCCTCTCCAATCCCTATCCATTGGAGATTGTTACGACCCTTGGTGGTTTACTGTGATAATTTTGCAGAGTATGTTGAGGAATGTGGATAGAATAATTGATAATCTGTCCCTGTGTTTTTGACGTTTCAGTTGTGAACAGCTGATGACCTTGAAAGCTATCAAGAAACATTTCTGTGGGTTTTTTTAACACCAAAATGATTTATGACTATCAAGAGTTTTTACAGACTTGCTTTGAGCCTTTCAATTTCATTCATGGTGTTGAATTGGGTTCATTCCACTTGGGAATAATGATGATTTAATAGTAACAAAAAATATTTTGGTTATTATTAGCAGGCAGCTATGGCAGAATGGAAAAATGCCACCTTTCTTTTTCAAAACAAGTGCTAATCCTTTGCTAAATATACTCTACCTTCCCATGCACTTTATTTAGGAGTAGAGGCCAGTTGTAAAGGTATCATTTTTGTTTTAGCCAAGGTGGGTTGAGCAGTTGGTAATACATCAATTCCCCCAGGCACTTCTCTGTGAAATGGATTATCCAGATCCATTTCATTCTGTCTTGCAGCCAGAATTCAAGATGATGACTATTTGATCTTCACCCTGATTAATTGTCTGCACGGAAAGAAAAATAGGAACTCTGTTGATTCTCCAGGACTTCGCTGCATTTTCACTCCATTAATCGTGTATTTTTAGATAATCTATAGGAGCCTACTCCAATCACCCCCCCTTCCCATAAATAAGTGTCTATTTAACAATAGACTGGAAGAAAGGGAAGAAGTGGAAGTTGACTGCATCCAGAACAGAAGCTGATAGGCAAGTGACCAGAATTGTGTATTCTGAATTTTCTTTAAAGGACCCTGTTCTCCTTAAAAACATTTGCTTATTAATAACTGGGGAATAATTTTAAAAATGGCTTTAAAATCACTGAGCATATGCTGAGGGAGGCTGATGATTTTCTTTTTCAGGCCAGACTTTCTTTGGGAATAGAGGAATGCCCTTAAGTCATCTTCCTCCCAGATACAGTATATTGGTTTACAAACATCACATTAATTGGAAACAATGACCCACTGATTCTAATGAAGGGAAAGACTAAATTATGTGCCACATGGAATGCAGCTTCCACCGACAGCACTGAAGCATTTCTAATGGAGGGAAAAAAGCAAAAAAAAGCAACAACAAACCCAACCCATGGCTTCCGGTCCCACTGATCTATAAACCGATCAGGTCTACTAGGGGAGCTGATTTGCATATTTAGAGAAAATCCAGTTTGCATCAACAGCTGGATGACCCTGCGTAATATTCAAATGAACAGGGCTGCGTATAATCAGATTGTGCATCCTAACTTGGCGTGAGCATGGATAAACTGCAGAGAGTTCCTTATGGCAAACGCAGGCTGGGGAAAGAAACGCAGCCTGCTGCACTGTCGTCTGTTTGCACCCATTTTATTATCTTTCCTTTGCCTCCTGACAAATAGCCCGTGTAAAGGATGAGGTGACTTCAGAGAGATCAAAGGCTCTTTCTGGTCTGTGGGAAGTTTTAGCAATTGGGCTTATCAGAAGTATCCTGCGGCTTGGTTCCTACTGGTCTTGCTGTGCTGATTTATATACCTGTGCAGAGAGGTTGTTTAGATTCAGCTGCTATTATTTAGACTTGGTGAGTCTGAACTTCCTGGGGGGGAGGAGGAGGAGGTGGTGGTGTAAAGTTAAAGCTTAGTAAAACTGAAAATTATATATAAGGGAAAGTTATAGGGATGCAGCAGGCCTCCACAATGGATCCGTGTACACAAACACATTCACAGGTCAGTGGTGGGTTTCAAATTTTTTTAGAACCTCTTCTGTAGGTGTGGCATGCTTTGTGGGAGTGGCTTGCTGGCCATGTGACTGGGTGGGAGTGGCTTGCCAGCCATGTGACTGAGTAGGAGTGGCTTGCTGGCCATGTGACTGGGTGGGCGTGGCCAACTTGCAAAATGTGGTGAAACTCACTTAACAACGCTCTTGCTTAGCAACCAAAATGTTGGCTCAGAAACTCTGGCATTTGAAGCACGCAAGTCTTAAAGCTGTCAAGTTACAAGACCCTTGCACCCCTAACCCTTTAGAAAAAAACCCCAGGGGTGTTCAAATTTGACAGCTTTAAGACTTTAAGGTTTAGATAGGACTCTTAGAGGCGGGCGGGGCGATTGGTAAGCCAGCCAACCAGTGAGTGGCAGGCGGGGCAAGCGTGGTGCGGGCAGGCGGGGGAGGAGCTGGAACCAGTTCTAAACGGCACGGTAGATTTGTGGAACCTCTTCTATAGAAGAGGTTAGAACTGGCAGGAACCCACCCCTGTCACAGGTACACACCCAGGATCTTATCCCCAAAGAACAACTGCTCAGGCTACATTTACACTCAGTGAAATCCTTTATCAAGAAAGTACAATTATGTTTTCCATAAATAGAATAGAATACAATTCTTTATTGGCCAAGTGTGATTGGGCACACAAGGCATTTTTCTTTGGTGCATATGCTCCAAAGCATGTACATAAAAAGACAAGATACATTTGTCACAAATTGTAAGGTACAATACTTAATGATAGTCATAGTGTACAAGTAAGCAATCAGGAAACAATCAATGTCAATATAAATCGTAAGGATACAAGCAACAAAGCTACAGTCCTGCAGTTATAAGTGGGAGGAGATGGGAGATAGGAACGATGAGAAGACTAATAGTAAGAGCAATGCAGCCTTAGTGAATAGTTTGACAGTGGTGAAGGAATTATTTCTTTACCAGAGTGATGGCGTTCAGGAAAAAACTGTTCTTGTGTCTAGTTGTCGGTGTGCAGTGCTCTATAGTGTCGTTTTGAGGGTAGGAGTTGAAACAAATTATGTCCAGGATGCGATGGGTCTGTAAATATTTTCAGGCCCCCCTTTTTGACTCATGCAGTGATTTGAGATTCCCAGCTACATCGTGTGTGTGTGTGTGTGTGTGTGTGTGTGTGTGTGTGTGTGTGCCAGCCTGCAGTTGGCACATGTTTGACTTTATTAGTTTTCCCCCAGAAGACCCATGATGCCTGCAGCCATGCAGGCTGTCCTGTCATCAAGACGTGTTTTTTCTGTTCCTGATGAGAAGCCCGCTCAGAAGAAGACTGTTCCTGACACAAAGCCAGAAGGATTAAAAATTCACATTCAACATTGATTAGAAGCTGCATAAATTACTAATTATGACTTGGATCCTTTGATGTTGGGGATGTTGCTGAAACAGATTGGGCTCAGCTGGGAAAGGTACGAGGCTGATACATAGCAAAATCACTGTTAATGAACAAGGATAGGCTGTGTGCTCCTCTATGTACATGGCATACACAAAAAATAAGATGTAAAAAGGTAGGTTTATTATGATTGTGCTTATGATGAGGATAATGATGTTCTTCCTCCAGTAAGAGAAAGGACACAACTGAAGAAGAGCAATAAAGGAATCCTAAATTAAAGACTGAGTATCTTAACTGTGATATTTAAGGGCTGAAGTTCACCTTATCAAAGGATGCCAGGCTGGGAAGGCTGATTTGTTGGACTTCAGTACTTAACCTAATACACTCAATCTTTTATTAACTCACTAATCTTAGTATAGTTCTGGATGAAACAGTGCAGGTTTTTTTTTCCTAACAGAAGGAAGAAACTCTTAAGGTTTACTTTAGGGCAAGATTCCTTTAGAAGGCAGGATACCTTCAAACTGGATTAATATAAAAGTCAGGGAATGACAATTTGAACATTTGGAGATGGAGGAAAGGAGGGCAAAAGGTGGCAAGTGACATCATGTGCAATTGAAATGAATTGTGTAATTTGCGTTAATGGTTTCAACTACTGGACCCCATATGAGATTGTTCTGACCAAGGCTTCCCAAGAGCAGGAAGCAAACTCCTTGTCCAGACAAAAAACCCTTTTATTAATTTACTGCTCATTCTCATCCAGCAAAGTCTTTCCAGGGAGGATTTACAGTCACAGACCGATATTTGCAAAACTTGGCAAGAAGTCTTGGAGTCATGAACCAATTAAACTAACTAATTGTCTCCTGCAAACTCCACTCCTCTTTCTTTCCTCTTTTATTTCCTCTGGGAGGGGTCATTCATCACCCACCTGTGGCCTTACTCCCAAGTTGACCCCTGTTCTTTAGCTGTTCCCTTCGTCTGGCAACTCTGTGCATGCACACACTGGGAACAAGCTCCAGTTGTTCTTCTGCCTCACTGATGTCTGACTCCGAAGGCAGCTGATAACTGGTATATGGCTCTGGCCCCCTCTCTGCCTCTGACACAGAGCCCTCCCCAGACTCCAGGACTGGCCCATGTTCCTCCCCAACCTCCTCACTTTCCGAATCTGCTGCCAGCTCTGCTGGCTGCTGGTGGGCCACAACAGAGCTAGCATAGAGAGATCCTGCTAATGCTTATAGATAAACTGCTGCCAAAGGCACAAGGCCACTACAAAGTTGACAATACTAACATAAAACTAGCCTCTGTGTATCGTAGGCACCTAGTACATATGACTGGCAAAGCACTGGGTGAGAGATTAATTAGCAGCATGCAGTTGTAATGGAAAGTGTGCATGTATCATATATAGGTGTATTGAAAAACACACAGTTCATTTCTGCCAAATGCATTCATTTATTCTCATGCATTAATTCACATACACGGAATGATAGGTACCTCCGAACCATGAAATTGTCTTTGATTTTTCTCATTGACGCTAGATTTTTTTTAAAAAAAATTTCTTCCCCAACTCTTTGTAGGTTCCTTCTGTAGATTAAACAGCTGGACGTCTAATGTGAGTGCAGTTCACACATCCACATCTCTTCGTCTTTGCCTTGCAAACCAAGAAAATTAATCTCCCAGCCTTTTCTGATATTTGGGCTGAATTACAAGCTGGGAGTAAAGATAAAATACAAGCGCGAGGAAACTACGGGTAAAGCAGAAAGCCCATCTGGCTGGCTTTGGGCCTTTGTCCACATAGATAAAAGCTTTCTGGCACCATGCATAATTCAATAGGCAGCCCACCCACACACCCCCACACCCAATTTGGCCCCACTTTGCTCTGCTGCTCTGATTCATATAGGAGCTGACGCTGTTTCCCTCTTAGGAAAGCGAGCCAAGCTACAGCTGAGGAGAGGGCAGAGACTGAGTTTGTACAAGTGTGAGTGGTGTGTTTGCTGCAGAAATACTCATAGATCTGTGTGGCAGCAAGCCTGGCATCTCCAGCTAATCATGTGGACCAAGGCATAATATGGGCTTGCCTGCAGTCTCAACAACTAGTGGCAACTGTCCTTCACTATAGTCACCGTTGCTCTCACTACAGCAATATCTGCAGGGTATGTCTGAAGGGGTCCTGTCTGACAGTTGTTTCAGCCACTGCCTTTGATAGATTGTCTCCAGTATCCTGCAGTGATTCAATGTGACACAGTTGAACTGCAGAATGACTCTGTCCGTCAGCAAGAGGAAGGCTGCCATTATTCTGCTGTGATGCTCATTATAGTCACAGAGTCCAGATTTGATTTTGTTATGGGTTCTAGAACTGCTTTTCAGTTCATTGTCTCTTCATACATACTGTCTCCTCAGCATATGTAAACAGTATATGTAAACATATTCATCTATCAGTAAAGCAGAATGTTTATTTTTTATTTTTTAAATAAAGAAATTTATTAAACAGTTTTTTTTAAAAGACTTTTTTTTTTTTTGCAATTTTCTTCTGTACAACATTTCTACCTCGGTATCCATTCATTGTAAATACACTTCTCCCCGCTTATTTCACTTTCTCTTGGTTTATGCATATGATACTATTATATACATTCCTTAATTTACAATCCTTCATTATGTACCATTTCCATTTATAACATGTTTCTTCATCTCTACCTTTACATGGCTATTTTCTAGCTCCTGTGTCTTCTTCATTTAGTCTTTTTCCTTAAGCTTTACACCTGTCCTCTAGCCATTTGTGCCACTGGTTCCATACCATATAATATTCTGTGTAAAGCAGAATATTTAAATATGAGGGGTAAAAATGAGGGGTCCTTGTTTGTTTTCCTAAACAGGGCAACCTGGCATTGTTGAAATAGAAGAATTATAGCTGCAGGCACAGTACACATCTGTAGCAAGGCAAGGATTTCTGATTCAAGACAGCTTTGGAAAGATCCTTTGTCACAAAACTGAGAGCCTCTACCATTCAGTACAGAAAATTGATGCAATGGATGGACTGATGATAATCTGACTCAACCCAAGGGAGCCATGAACTTATTGTTGGGGAGCAAGTTGGGCCAACTTGCACAAAGTTCGTAGAACATACTAAAATTGGGGCTATTCTGTAAATTTGAGAAGAATCCGGCAGGAGGAGGTAGAGCTGGTACCTTTTTTTTTTACCAGCTTGAGTTGGCCTACTTGATCTCTTTCTCTGAGAAGGTTATGCAGGCAACAATTAGTGTATAGCTTTTTCCATGACAACTTGCTTTTAAAATATTCCTCCGGAATATATGATTGGTTCCCAATAGCATAGCACTTAACACTAGGTGAGGCTGATACATTTAACTGGCTAGTATTATTTCTGCAAGTGCAAAAGTTGGCTTGAAAATCAACATTAAGAAAACTAAGATCATGGCATCCAGCCCTCTCAATTCCTGGCAAATAGAGGGGGAAGAAATGGAGGTAGTGACAGATTTTATTTTCCTGGGCTCCAAGGTCATCGTAGATGGGGACTGCAGCCAAGAAATTAAAAGACACTTGCTCCTGGGGAGGAAAGCTATGGCAAATCTAGACAGACTACTAAAAAGTAGAGCCATCACTCTGCCAACAAAAGTGCATAAATTCAAGGCTATGGTTTTCCCAGTTGCAATGTAGGGCTGTGAAAGTTGGACCATAAGAAAGGCTGAGTGCCAAAGAATTGAGGCCTTTGAACTCTGGTCCTGTGAGTCCCTTGGACTGCAAGGCGATCAAACCGGTCAGTCCTAGAGGAGATCAACCCTGACTGCTCTTTAGAAGGCCAGATCCTGAAGATGAAACTCAAATACTTTAGCCACCTAATGAGAAGGAAGGACTCCCTGGAGAAGAACCTAATGCTGGGAAAGATTATGGGCAAAAGAAGAAAGGGACGACAGAGAATGAGGTGGCTGGATGGAGTCAGTGAAGCAGCAGGCATGAGCTTAAATGAACTCCAGAGGATGGTAGAGGACAGGAAGGCCTAGAGGAATGTTGTCCATGGGGTCGCGATGGGTCGGACGTGACTTCGCAACGTACAACAATAACATTATTGCTGCTGAACATTGAAGTGATATTTTGGTCTCTGACTTTTATAATGCAATTGATATGATTTTCTTATTTTCTAAAATGTAACTATGAGTGTTAGCACAAATTTAGAATTGCTGGTGTGTTAACAAGAAGCTGAAATGCCTGTTCTAAGATGACCCCCCCTTCTTCATGTTTTATGTAAGAAACTGCATGAAACTTAAATTAACTAATGATTTTCTAAAACATCTGCTAGCCAAATGACCGAGGCAATCTATTTAATCAATTGAAAGGTTGTTAATTAATTAAACTAAATGCATGAATCAACGAACTGCACAGTCCTGTGTATTGAAGGGGACTGCATAGCATGGTAGGCTAAAAGGGAGGTGACAAGTTGTTGTTCAGTATGCTGCACAAAACAAAGCAAACCTGTGTATTTCATTTAGGGTTCAGTAAAATATATGCTTGAGCCTGGGGGCCCCAAGTGTGTGAAGGGATGTGTTTCCTGGCTATGTGGATGATGGTTTGTTTCTCTCAGCAATTGTGTATTGCTATGTGTGTATGTATCTATGTATGTATGTATTTATGTATGTATGTATGTATGTATGTATGTGACGCGGTGGCTCTGTGGCAAAGACGCTGAGTTTGTCGATCAGAAGGTCAGCAGTTCAGCAGTTCAGCGCCATGTAATGGAGTAAGCTCCTATTACTTGCCCCAGATTCTGCCAGTTCAAAAGCACATAGAAAATGCAAGTAGAAAAATAGGGACCACTTTGGGGAAAGGTAACAGCGCTCTGTGCACCTTGGGCATTTAGTCATGCCAGCTACATGACCACGGAGACGTCTTCGGACAATGCTGGCTCTTTGGATTTGAAACGGAGATTAGCACTGCCCCCTAGAGCCAGAAATGACTAGCACATATGTGCAAGGGGAACCTTTATCTTTTCCTTTATGTATGTATGTATGTATGTATGTATGTATGTATGTATGTATGTACAAATGAATATGTACTGTATATGCATGTATGTGTGTGTGCACGGGCATGAGTGCAGGGGTGGCAAGATGGATTGCTACATAAATTGATTGACTGACTAAGTAAATAAATGAAATATGCAAACTCAGGCAACTGAGTAATTCCATAAACATAGGTCAGATGACCATCATTTAGGATGTGGTATAAATCTTGCTACCATCTACATTGCCTTTAATAGAGCTTTCTCCCAAGTAAGTTGCTATTGGTTTGAAGCCTAAAATACATTTTTGTTCTTTCCATGGTTGAACCAAATTGACACAAAATAATCCCCTGGAGTTAATCTCTTGACCATCTTTTTGTCTTCTACTACAATGATTTAGATCAGGGGTCACCAACCTTTCGGACTCCAGAGACCACTAAAGTCATAATTTTAAGTCCTGCAGACCACTAATATGATCTGCCTAATGACTAGTTGGATAGGCGTAGCTAGATGGTCATGTGACTGGGTGGGTGTGTCCAACTCAATGTGACTCACATCGAGGGGCACCTCGCCAATCTCTACTCACCCCTCCCCTCCCAGCCACTCCTCCCTTGCCCACCCGGGCTCCTTAGGGCCCCAACAGGAAGCAGTTGCCGGAGCTAAGCAGCCACCATGAGAAAGAGTTGGCAAAACAGCTCCATTCAAATTGGATCTGACCAAGAAGGAGGCTCAGCAGAAGCACCTCACTGAGGACTATGAGAGTAGGCTTTCCAAGCAGATGGAAAACCTGTGGGAGTGCAAGGCCAGGTACTGGCGCCTGGAGGCTCAGCAGGCTGAAATGGTCAGCCAGTTCCAGGCCATAATGCAATCCCATTGGAACAAGGTTCTTCGGCTCTTCACCACCAGCACCACTTCCCTCCAGCCTTTGCCCAAAGCCCCACATCGGGAGGCTGAAGCAGACCCTGAGTCGGGATTTCTCCCCCCCTCTGACCCACAAAAAGACCCCAAAGGGGGAGACTCTCTGAAGCAACACAAGCATTCATTGCACATATCCAGCCCAGGGGCCATAGTTTGAGGACCTCTGATTTAGTGTAATATAAAAAATGCAAATAATTTTTCTGTGGGCTACCAAAATTTTCTCACAGACCACCAGTGGTTCACGGACCACCAGTTGGTGACCACCGATTTAGATCAACATTAGGGGTTCTTGGTGCTCCCTGGTTTTCTTGCAGATGTTTCAATATCAAACTAACATCATCAGTGTTAGTCCTGCTTTGGTAATGAAACGTCTGCAAGAAAACCACTAAGCTCTGAGAGCATCAAGGATCCCGCAATAAAAACCTGAACTACAAATATTCTCTTCTATCAAAACCAACTTTAGTGCAAACAGAGCAGGAAAGCAGAGAGATCTGTAGTTGGTCAAACTATAGAGTGATCACCATAATTTTTTTTGATCAATGATCAATACAGAAAAAAGAAAAATAATGCATAGGCATTTAAAACATGTAGAAACCATCACAAAATAACTACCATGCATACACAATCTAGGAATAAATTATTGTATTTTTGCTGAGACAATACAATATTTGTGGATTATTAAAATAACCTATAGTTCTATGCCAACTTATCGCACTTAATTGAAGGGTAATTATTTCTAATTACAACTGCATGAGCTTATACTGAAATTTCTGTAATCTTGTGTATATATTGTGCTAAGTAAATGTGGAATTTGTTTCAGCTTAAGTTACCTTAATATGATGCATGGAACCTAACTTACATGTCTTCTATTTAACCAGGAATAATGCAGTATATTTTTATGGAAATACACATGGAACAAGAGGCCCCAATTTATTTCCCAATTTCAAAGGGACTGGGCAATCCTTGCCCTTCTCCTTCACAGGGACTAGAGCCAGTATTGAACAGTGATTTAGGTATTGGACTGGGACAGGAAGAATCAAGTTCAAATCCCCACTTGGACATGGAATTTATTGGCTGATTCGTCATTCAATCCAACTTACCCCACAAAATGCTGTCATGGGGCTAAAGCAAGGATGAATCTCCCTTCCGGTCAATGCAAGGAAAGATAGGATCTGTATACAATGAATAAATACTAAGTAGTAAAATGGTTTATTAACATTGCATTATGGCAAACAGATGAATCATCCACAGAAAACATTTTTTCCAAGAACCTACAATACAGGTAGTCCTCGACTTACAGCAGTTCATTTAGTCCCCGTGGTCACGTGATCAAAATTCTGACTTTTGCCAACTTTCTCACATTTATGACGGTTGCAGTGCCCGGGGATGGGGGGGTTGTCACGTGATGTCCTTTTGCGACTTTCTGACAAGCAAAGTCAATGGGGAAGCCAAATTCACTTAACAACCGTGTGACCAACTTACCAGCTGCAATGATTCACTTAACAACTGTGGCAATAAAGGTTGTAAAATGGGACAAAACTCATTTAACAAATGCCTCACATTGCAGCAGAAATTTTGGGGTCAATTGTGGTTGTATGTCGAGGACTACCTGCAGAAAATATGTTTTTTAAAAATTTTATAAATCCTGGCCTGTAGTTATCACACATTCTAGAATTCTGGTTAATTTCTTGAGTTCCTTTCATCTGAGTCCAGGCGAAATAAATTCACAACAGACCAGGAAAAAGGCTAAACTGGCCATGATTACTGTATTGATCTGTAAGACTTATTTGTTTGATTAAAACAAATCTTGGCTTGGCACGAAGTGTCCATAACCCATCAAAGTACATTCATTAATTGATCATCGTTGGTGGGAAAGAAAAAAGGAGAAGTTTTTCATCTGGCCAGCAGTTGGTTGGACAGCAGCCACCAATAATTTTCTCTACAATAGGCTTTGAGCTGATTCACTCTGGAGCAGTGGGAATATGTTGATGTGAGCAGGGCAAAGAAGCTGGAATTAAAGGGTTTGGGTACTTAAGGTCACCCTGGCAAGTGTCCTGCGGTATTATTCCTAATTTATTTTTTGATCCCCAGATCTGTTACAAATAATTGCCCCAATATGCATAGAAACATGTGCTTGTTTTCGAACTGAGAACGACAAGTTAGCACCCTGTAGATCAAGTTCCATGAAGACACACTCTCATTGTCTTTTCTTCCAGCACTACACCATTAATAGAATGGAAATGATAATTCACTTAATGAGAATAAAGTATGTGCTAAGAAATACAAAATATCTTCTTAGAATAGATAGACCTGGCCTGGAAGCAGTGGTGGGTTCCTACCGGTTCGGCCGAACTGGTAGTAGCATGACGGCCTGGGTCGCAGAACCAGCAGAGACCCTGGCTGGCCACGCCTCTTAACCGATTCCCCGGTCACCGCAGTCGCCACCACCATCTTGTTTTTGAGTTCTGTGCATGCACAGAACAATTTCTATTGAACTGCGCGTGCACGCACAGTGCGCATCCAGTGCATATCCAGTGTGTGCGCAAAGCACACCCACGAGCAAACCAGCAGTAACGCTGGCTAGAACCCACCCCTTCCTGGAAGGGATCTTGGAGGTCTTCTAGTCCAACCCCCTGTTCTGGTAGGAGTAACTTATACCATTTCAGACAAGTGATTCTCCAGTCTCTTCTTAAAAACCTCCAGTGATGAAGTGCCCACAATTTCTGGTGGCAAGCTGTTCCACTGGCTCATTATCCTCACTGTTAGGAAGGTTCTCCTTAATTCCAGGTTGCTTCTCTCCTTGATTAGCTTCCAACCATTGTTTCTTGTCCTGCCCTCGGGTGCCTTGGAGAATAATTTGAGCCCCTCTTCTTTATGGTAGCCCCTCAAATAATAGAATACTGCTGTCATGTCCCCCTTAGTCCTTCTTTTCTCTAGACTACCCAACCCCAAATCCTGCAGCCGTTCTTCATATGTTTTAGTCTCCAGGCCTTTGATCATCTTAGTTGCTTCTCTCTGAACATTTTCCAAAGTCTCAACATATTTTTTGTAGTGGGGTAACTATTATATTTTTCTTCTCCCCTACACACTCCTCTCATCAATTATGCAACAGGGCATCCAAAATGTGAAGGTAATGGAGAGACTGACATGTAGTCATTTTGGTACTGCGTTCCCAAGAAGGAGATAGAGGAAGACAAGGTGATTTTAAATACATCAGGAGGATGTTGGGAGAACAAAAGTTTTAGATCACAGGAGCTCTTCAGGTGTGACCAGATTCTACCTCAAAGACTTGTAATACTGTAGGAGGTTAGCACCCACTCCTCTGCTAGGAAAATGAGATATTTTAAGAAATATTAAAAGGATAGAATATTTCCCCTAAAAGGGAGGCAGAAACTCCACATTTGTCAATGGGCCATTAAGGCCTGAGCAAGTCTATTCTACATAACAAAGATCTACCTCACTCAGGCAGAGTCAAAATAGGAATTGCCCAAAGCCCTATCATTACATCATCGTTCAGCAAAGGCTCAACCAAGCCTGGGACTCAGGACAGCCTACAGAGCTGCCCCTGCATGGCCCCATGGGAGTCTGACAATCAATCAGAATACACGCTCAAAAGCCCAGGGAGGGCATAAAATTGGGGCACTCTCAGCATCTCTTCCCTTTCCCCCCAGGACCTCAAACCATGTGGTCCTGTCCATCATCAATAAACCTTCTGTCCAAGCAACTTCCATGAATCCAGTGTCTTTCTCCCCACTTGAAACTGAACCCAGATGGATATTTCTTCCAACAATACCCTATGCAAATTAAAATGTTCCTGTTTACCTTTCTGCTCATGAGTCATGATTGAAATAATCCAGAATTAATCAGAAGACTTTTGCATCTAATTTCTACATTTCTTCGCTTTTACAGCTAAATCTCTGTGGGTTTGCAGAGGAATCAAGCAATCATCACAGGCTGACTTTGGCTCACTTCCCATGAGATTTTTTTTTTGCCCTGTTTCATATTGCTAAATTGCTTCTGTATCTCTTCCAAAAAAGGGAGGTGGGGGATAAGCCTGCCTCCTCTGTTGTGGTTCTTCACAAATGTGTTGGGGCGACAATTCTAAGAATTCTCAACTAAACTTATAAATGGGAACAATCATCGGGATAAGGAAAGCAGAAACGTCATCACTGCAAATTCTGATCTGGGATCCGTGTAGCTTAAATCCAGGGCACATTCACAGGGCATTGTGCATTACAGTGTAGGAAGTTATTACCCACCCCTCTCCTACGAAAATGAGATATTTTAGGAAATATTAAAAGGGCAAAATATTTCCGCTAAAAGGGAGGCAGAAACTCAACCCACCCCTCACATTTGTCAATAGGTCATTAAGGGCTGGGTCAGTCTATTCTACATAACAAAGATCTACCTCCTTCAGGCAGAGCCAGAATAGGAGTCCCAAAGCCCTTTCATTACATCATCACCCAGCAAGAGTCAACTAAGCTTGGGATTTGGGACAGCCTACAGAGTTGCCCCTGCATGGCCCCATGGGAGTCTGACAACCAATCAGAATACAAGCTCAAATTCAAAAGCCCAGAGAGGGCATAAAATCGAGGCACTCTCAGCATCTCTTCCCTTTTTTGATTCGCCTAAGAGCTTGAAGCATGTGATCCTCTTCACCATTAAAATCATCTTTCCAAGAAGCCATCATCTTTCTAGTGTCTTTTTCCCGACTTGGAACTGAACCCAGATGGACATGTCTTCCAACATGGGAAGAATTCCACACTGCGGGCGTCAGGATAAGGAAAGCAGAAATATGCAGCAGGACTGCTTGAGAAATGTCATCACTGTAAATTCTGATCTGGAATCTGTACAGGTTAAATCCAGGGCACATTCTCAGGGCATTGTGCATTACAGCACACATAAATAATTAGGCATTGTGAGAGTTGTCGCCCCAAACCCCACAAAGGCACCGACCAAACCAACTTTTCTCCTAGGCAAATGTGTAGAAAAGCAATGATCTCCCAGCTTTTATCGTTCTCAAATATCCCAATGGACTTTTCAGCTCAAGAAATTGAGCTAAAACCCAGGGTTGGAGATCTTTTAAAAAGAAGTACCTTTTGAAATATGCATTTAAATATATTCTTCAAATCTAAAATATTTACATTATAGATTTTTAACCAAATTATAAATTAATGTGAAAGTATTAATGGTTTGGGAGGCGTATGCATGCAAATATACAGTTGAAAATTGTCTAATTTACCCACCCTCCAATAAAAAGCTGCTGTTGTCTCTAAGCCCTTTCTGTTTCTGCTGGAATTTTGGCCTCTAGACAGTTGCTTGATTTGATAAATGGGCGAGTCTTATCTATAGTTAGGCTACACTTAATGCATTAACAGGAACAAGAAAGAAACCCTTTACAGCATGCATAATTTCCTCCCAAAGTTAATTCACGGACTCCAAAACTTTGTAAATCCTAGGCAAAAAAAAAAGCCATTAGGTGCCCAGCTACAGATTGTATATTACACATTAAAATGATTACAGTAATATTTCAAGAAATGTACCCAAAGAATCTGATGAAGCTTCTATTGAAGAATTGAAAAACCATGGCGAGGTGGTATTCAGCCAGTTCTGACAGGTTCTGGAGAACCAATAGAGGAAATTTTGAGTAGTTTGGAAGCGGCAAATAGGCTGGTCCCACTCCCACTGCCTCCCAGCCTCCCAGCTGATCTTCTTTTGTTTCCCTGAACAGGAGAATGGAGCTGGAAAGCAGGTTAGTGAGCTGGGGAGGGAATGGGTATTTTGCAGTATCCTTCCCCCAGGAGTGGGGAGGAAATGGGGTTTTTGCAGTATCCTTCCCTGCCCCAGTCACAAAGCCACGCCACAAAGCCACGCTCACAGAACCAGTAGTAAATTTTTTTGAATCCCACTACTGGATTCAACAGTATCATTCCCTAACCAAATCCTCTCCATGTACGTTGGATTATATTTGTCATGAGCCACAGGCCTTCCAGCTATGGGTGATATAGAGCAGCGATGGCGAACCTTTTTTGGTTCGCGTGCCATAAGGGGGGGAGCGCAGGGGGGGTCGTGCATGGGCCTGCGTACCCATAATGAAACCTGCGACCCCTCCAGTGCACATGCCCGTGTGAGAGGCGCGACCCATTTTTTGCATGATTTTTTCGCCCTCCCCAGGCTCCAGAGGCTTTATAGAAGCCTGGGGAGGGCGAAAACAGCCTCCCCCCACCCCCTGGAGGCCCTCCGGAGTCTTCAAGGACCTTCAGGAGGCTTCCCTGAAGCCTCCAGAGGGCTTAAAATGACCCTACGAGCAAACCGGAAGTGACTTCCAGTTTGCTCGTAGTGTTGTTTTTAGTCCTCCGGAGGCTTCAGGGCAGTGGTGGGTTTCAAAAATTGTTCGAACCTACTCTGTGGGTGTGGCCTCCTTTGTGGGAGTGGCTTGCCGCCCATGTGACCGGATATGAAGATGCCGACGACACTTGTCAGAACCACCTTAAATTACCTCACACACAGCGCTGGCATGCATAAGAATATGATGTAAACTTGTTTTTTAAAAGGCATCTTTGGTTTGCATTAAAACAACCTCAACACACGCAATGTTCTGATTGCACCACAAACGCAGGAGTCATCCTCACCTTTCACAGAGGCACTGAGTTTTATAAATATGAGCATGATAGTGTAGAATAATCATATCCAAGGACCAGTGGTGGGTTTCAAAAAATTTTGGAACCTCTTCTGTAGGTGTGGCCTGCTTTTCAGGTCCACTGGTGGAACCTCTTCTAACTGGTTCGGTAGATTTGACGAACTGGTTTCTACCAAATAGGTGCGAACTGGTAGGAACCCACCTCTGCTTCAGGGAAGCCTCCTGAAGGTCCCTGAAGCTTCCGGAGGGCTTAAACCGACCCTCTGGAGCCGGGGGAGGGCGAAAAATGCCTTTAAAAAAGGCTGAACTCAGCTGGCCAGCGCGTGCATGTGCACTGGCCAGCTGACAGGGCAACACCTCACATGCCCTGACCAATGGCTCCGTATGCCACTTGTGGCACGCGTGCCATAGGTTCGCCATCCTGGATATAGAGTTATGGAAAAGAGAGATGTGGCAGAACATCAGTGAAGACAAAATGAGATTGCTCTAGAGCGGTGTTTCTCAAACTTGACCACTTTAAGATGCGTGAAGTTCAAGTCCTATGCTGGCGGGGGAATTCTGGGAGCTGAAGTCCACACATTTTAAAGTGCCAGGTTTAAGAAATACCGCTCTATAGCAAGCAATAGGCTTGAACTGAAGCTCATTCTCTCTGCCAAAGCCTCAGTGATCTATAAATAATTTTCAGATTTCATTTAAACCCACAATGCCAATGAATGAAAATGGCTCGGGGGGGATGTAAACCTCTGTCACTCTCACAAAGCGTGAAGTCTTCAGATCAATTGAGGTCAGAGTACTTATTGTGCAAGCAGCCTAGAAGTGCTGGATTCTTTGCCTCCTTTCTAAATTCAAGGGTGAGGCATCCTTGGAGATGTGCACAAAAAGAAATGCTGTTTTTAATCCACCTGCACAATGACAGAAGGGGACGAGGCCCTGTTGCAGACTTGGAAACAGCCCCTAGCTGATCAGCAAACAAAAGTGATGTAAGAGAGACTGTAAGAACACCCAGGAAGGAACAACTAGAGCAGGGCTGCCAAACCCCTGGCCCAGGTGCGCCACATCCAAGCCTATGCCCACTTTAGCGAAGGGGGGAGGAGTCACAATATGTCACGTGATGCTGCCTTGACGCCACAAGTTTGACACCCCTGAATTAGAGGCTCTTCTAGATGAGCAGAATTACATTACAAGTTGGCTTCTGTCGCAACAGATGAAAGCCTTATATTCTAAACTTTGTCCAATAAAATACCATTTTATATGAGAAATGGGAATGATGACGTGAAAGGACTTAGGAAAACATCAATGCTGATCACTTACATTAAAGGTAAAGGTGAAGGTCACACATATATGCTAGTCGTTTCCGACTCTAGGGGGTGGTGCTCATCTCCGTTTCAAAGCTGAAGACCCAGCGCTGTCCAAAGACATCTCCATGGTCATGTGGCCGGCATGACTAAATGCCAACGGCGCATGGAACACTGTTCCCTTCCCACCAAAGGTGGTTCCTATTTTTCTACTTGAATTTTTTACATGCTTTCAAACGGCTAGGTTGGCAAAAACTGGGACAAGTAACAGGAGCTCACTCCATTAAGTGGCACTAGGGATTTGAACTGCTGAACTGCCGACCTTCTGATTGACAATCTCGGCGTCTTAACCACTGAGCCACTGCACCCTTACATTATAGATGCATACACTGTTTAGTTAGAGTGTTATTTCGTGGCAAGGATTGGGTACAGCACTATTTTGAATGCTGGTGGTGAGACACATTCTGGGACACCAGACCTGGAAACCAGTCATTCTAGGACAGGCATGTCCAACCTTGGCAATGTTAAGTCTTATGAATTTCAACTCGCAGAATTCCCCAGCCACCCAATTCTGGGAGTTGAACTCCACACGTCTTAAAGTTGCCAAGATTGGACACCTCTGTTCTAGGGGATTTGAGAAGTTCATGCAATGTGTACAGCTCCATGTAATAGAGTGTGTTGGCTAGGTTTGGGAAACAAACAGCTCCTAATTCATCTTCGGTGGTCTTCCTCTGCCTAATGGCAGAGCCAGCCCCTCCCCCCGAAAAGTAGGCTCGATTTACACGTTGCACAAAGTTCAAATCATTTGGTTTTCATTTCATCTGTTGCATGAACTTAGCTATTACAATTTGTTTAAAAACTGGTTTGTGGCTTAAAGTAATATATGAACCCACCTTTCCATGGGCACCTATCACTCAGCTTGTAGTAGCCCACATTAAAATTAACTGTTCAGTTTCTAAAACATTCTGAAATGTAATTTGTAGGTTGTTTTTCTTCCGCTAAGAAAAGCTTGGGCTGATATCAAAACAAACCACATAAGCCATCAAGTCTTTTTCTGCATAAATTACCATGCCGCAGCACATTTTGCTAAATTGGTCCCTGTATGCTTGTATGTATATGCTGATCTCACTTGTGCATATATGCTGTCGTTTGCAGACCATCAAATTGGCCTCCCATGCATCTGATAATACAAAATCATGTAAATTAAAATGTCTGGAACACTCTACCTGATCCTGTTGTTAGTTCCTCTAACCCACATGCCTTTTACCTCAAACTGTCTACCGTGGACCTTACACATTTCTTAAGAGGTCCCTAAGGGGGCGTGCATAAGCGCACCAGCGTGCCTACCGCCCCTGCCCTACTGTCCCCATTTATATGTATTCATTTTATGTGTTTATGTCTATGTTTTGCTTATTTTTATCCATGTATTTGTGCCATTTTTTTCATGTGTCCATGTCTATATCTACACTGATACTCGTTTCCTTGTACTTGTTGACAAATAATAAATAAAATAAAAAATAAAATAATTCTTTACTCCAAAGAAGACATGTGACCCCAGTGGCATTTGAACTAAATGTTTTATTAACTCAAATTATGGATTACATATCATCTAACACAGTGCTGGCAAACCTTTTCGGCACCAAGTGCCAAAACGGGAGGGCGCATGCACCTGCATACATGCCAAAAACTGAAAAAGCAGCTGCCCACTGCACATGTGCACACTGGGAAGATGGTTTTCTGGTTTCTGGTGTGCTCATGTGACCGGCCACTAGGTCTTCTGTTTTCTGGCACATATGCGTGCATGAAGACCAGCTGGCTGGCATGTATGTGTGCACCAGAAACCAGAAGATCATCTTCCCAGTGCACGCATGTGCACCTGGTGGCTGCTCTTCCAGTATTCAGCACTCCTGCGCATGTGAAAGCTAGCTGGCCAGCATGCATGTGTGCACCGGAACCCAGAAAAGCAAAGAGCGATGGCTGATGTGCCTGGAGAGATGGCTCTGCCTGCCACTTCCAGCACGCTTGCCATAGATTCTCCATTATGGATCTAATACATTAAAATACCCATGATATAATATTAATACAACTGAGATAACCCCAAAATAAACATGTGCATGTTTAGCTGTTTACAAAAGGTTAAGCAAGTGCAGATTAATCACATCTCAGCTTGAAAAATATTCCACAAAGTTGGTGCAGCAAAGCGACCTTCCATCACCTTTACCTTACAAAAGAGCGGATATCATCCCTTCAGGTAGTCCAGTTGAGAAATACTAACCATGAGTCATAATATTACCAACACTGTTAAAATTATTGAAAGCACTTATCCACTCCAGTGGTGGGTTCCAGATCCCGTTCCAACTGGTACAGTTGGAACAGGCCCGGCGGCATCCATATGGATGCGCGCACTGCGCACATGCATCTTACCGCTTCCGCGTGCCTCCGTGACGCTCCACCTGCTCAGCATTGCATCACGCAGGCGCCGTGCGCGCCGTGCGCGTAAGGTCCAAAGACTTAAAAGATTGGTAAGGAGCTTGGGCAGGTGGGTGGGCCCTCTGGAGTACTGTACTGGAACGGTATCTGGTGCTGGGGCGTACTGCCCCCCATACTGGGGTGTACTGCCTGCAACCCACCACTGCTCCCCTCTCTCATCTTTATTTTCTACAGAAAGTCCTTTCTAAAACGCTTTTCCTTCTGTGGGCTGAGATTCCTTTTGCATTACGGTTATTTAGCCTGAGGTCTTCCTCTTGTCTCTTAAGATCATTCACATAGACCATTACAGGGGTCCACCTGTCAGTTCCTTCAGGGCACCTGTTTTAGGCCGGCTGAGATTATGGGGGCAGTTGGTCCTGAAGGTATCTCAGAGCCAAGACATGTACAGCTTTAAAGGCCAAAGCCAGCACTTTGCATCATATTCCGAAGCCAATAGGAAGCTGATGCAGAGCCCAGAGCACCAACGTTACATGTTCATGTGGCCAACATTTGGGTTAGCTGCTTTCTGGGGTAGTTGAAGCTTCCAAGTAGTTTTCAAAGGCAGACCCATCTGAAGCGGTAGTCAAAGCAGTTATGAGAGCACGAGTCATTCCGTGTTCTGAGTAGGGCTACGCTGGCAGAATGCCTGAAGCTCAACAAAGGTCACAGCCTCCTCCCCTCATTAGCCAAGAATCCTGGAGGAACCAAGTCAGAGTAGCAGCTTCTCCAGTGATCATGCCACCCCATAATGTGACCACATTGGCGACATAGGGAACCTATAATGTATTGCACCAACAGTAATTCTGCTTGAATTCAGCTTCAGTATTCAAATGGCTGTAGAGAGGGGGGGGGAGGGCTTTCCCAAATTAATAAGCCAAGTTCCTTTTTAAAAAAACATCGAAACAATTCAGAGTTGAACTTTCTTAAATATCTCTTTGGAACAGTTTGCTTTGCAGCATCTGAGCAAATTGTTATTGCCTTATTTAGACTGTTTTCCCTGTCCCAAAGATGAGATTATATTTGTAAGAGAAGGCAAGACTGGAGAATCAGTGATAAGAAAAAATAAATCCTGGAGCTGCACCTGCAAGAAAGGATTGGTTGTTTCAAGTGGCAGGAAATAGATTGAGTGCAGCCCCATGACCTGACAACTGAAGAATTTAGAGAGACAGTTGAATCTGTCCTGGACCCAGAGCTCAGATGTGCTGACAAGATTAGCCACGGATGATACATATTACAACTTATCTCAGTCCCCGAATTAAAGCCATTCGAACTAGGTCATATATTCTAATATTAGTATTCATTACATACCTAAAGGTATGCTGAGAGCAATAATGTTAACAAACTTTAAATTGCCATAATCATTGGTTTTTTAAAAAAGGCAACACTTTTTAGGGGCCCTGATATTTTCTGCATTGTGATGACATGTATAATGTTCCTCTTGCCTGTGTTTAATTTAATTTAATTAACACTATAATTGCATTATGTTAATTAACTCACAAAATACAGTAGTTGAGGTTTTTACACAGTAAATGGCTTCATCTGGAAGTGCGACTCTGGCAAAGTATCTTGCTGATAAAAGCCGGAATTCCTACTGTACTTTTAATTTAGCGATTGTTGCATGAAATGTCAGGGTTCTGAAAGTATGAATTGAAATACCTTACATTGCTACCTGATTAAGGATGTAAATCAGATGCTGGTTTTACACACATATCCTGTGTCAGATGAGGAGAGCACATCTTTCTCCTTCTGTCCTGGCCACTTTTTACAGAGGCCTGATTGAGAGCGTTTTAACAAACGGCATCATCACTGTTTGGTTTGGTGATAGCAGTGCCTTAGATAGAAAGTCCATACAGAGAGTGGTAAGGACAGCTGAGAAGATTATAGGAAGCTCACTTCCTGTTATTCAGGATACCATTTATATGCGCTAGAGCCTGAAGTATTATTAGAGACTCCACACACCCACTTTATGGTCTGTTTATGTTGCTCCTCTCTGGGAGGAGGTTTTAAAGTTTTTCTAGCAGGACTACCAGATTGTGTAACAATTTTGTTCCTTAGGCCATCAATCTTTTAAATTCACAGGATTCTTTTTTTTTTTTTTGCCATGTATACATTCGAACTAGATTGTGATGTTTCTCTGTGTCATATATATGTTTGTGTGTATGTGTGTATATGCATAATGGTTATCCTTTGAGAGCTAAATGGAACAAAACTTCCTTTTAATGTATGCTTATTAGTGTACATTTAAATTGACAATAAAGTTCTACTCTACTCTATTCTATTATTATTCACTTCTATACCATTTTCTCTTCTTCATCCCTCTCTTCCCTTCTCTTCTTTATTATCCTATCCTATCCCTATCACTGGAAGTGCAGCCATCCTTTTTTGCTATAACTCAATGGTGTCCCTTTGATCATCCCATTAGTGGCGTACTGTGTTAGGAAGCCTAAGCACATTTCCATCCCCCAAACTCTCTGGCAAATAGTGCTGAAATATCTTCATTTACTGCAGATCTCAGAATACAAGTAGTCGTCACTTACCAACTGCCTTCTTTAATGATACTTTGAAGTTACAGTGGTGGGAAAAAAAACTAGCCTTGGGACTAATCCTCACATTTACAACCATCTTCACAGCATCCCAGGGGATCAGCACCTTTGTACAGTATTTTGCAATTGGCTTGAGACGCGCAGAGCTAATAGAGAAAGTGGAAGTAAAATAAGTTGCAGACATGTGCCATTTCATTTAACAACTGAAGGGGATATAAGGTTATAAACCTGTTGCAGTCACAAGATATTTTGCTAGGGAGACTGTGATACATAGCAACAGAGTTGCCAGTCCCAATAGTGGTTGCTAAGCGAGGACTACCGTGTTTCCGCAAAAATAAGACAAGATCTTATTTTCTTTTGACCCCTGAAACAAACACTTGGCCTTATTTTCAAGGAGGTCATATTATTTTTGAGGTGCAAGAGGTGGCGAGCGTGGTCACCTCATGGCTGTTGCTGTGTTGCAATATTTTCAGGGGAGGGCTTATTTTAGCACATGCACTCAAAAGCCTGATTGGGCTTATTATCCAGGGAGGCCTTATTCTCAGGGAAACAGGGTATATTGAAGTAAAGGCACTGGCAAAGGACACCTGAATTAATCAGTGCCTTCCAACTGATTAACGAGAGTGTTTAAAAGGGTAGTTAAATCAGTGTCCCACCCCAAACTACTGCAAAACCTGGAGCAACAATAATAATCCCCCTCTTACCTCTGTACAAAAAAAAAGTCATTGTCTTTCATTAGAGTGCACTGGGAGCTGTGAAGGTGGCATGATATCACGCCATCAAGAAAACAACCAGCTTAGAGAGCATCAAGAACCCCACAGTTCAACCCTGAGCTACAAATATTCTCTTTTATTGGTATCATGCCATCAATTTTGCAACCAGATACCGTGTTTCCCCGAAAATACGACCTGTTCTGAAACTAACCCCTTGCCACATTTTTCGCATGGGCAAAAATATAAACCTAACCCCAAAAATAAGCCCCCTGAACAATCCCCCCCCCCTCCGGCCAGGCAGAGCACCGCTCACCGACCTAACGGTATCCCGAAGGCATCAAGCCATGGGAGCCCGGAGGGGAAGGTGCTCATGTTGCTTGCTGCCTTCGGGGTACCACTAGGTTGGGGAGTGGCGTTCCGCCTGGCCGGAGGGGGGAATTGTCCAAGGGGCTTCCTGCAGGGCCAGGGCGCCGCCGCCCTGCTCTGAGCATAACTTCTTCTCCGGCTTCCAAACTCCAGAACTCGGCTGCTGAGTCTTCCAGCAGCAGACGCTCTAGGGGTGCGCTCTATGGTTATGGGCTGGCTGCTGGAAGATTCTCTGTCCAGAAGACTCTCTGTCCACACAACCATAGAGTGCACTCCTAGAGCAGCCACTGCTGGAAGACTCGGCAGCCGAGTTTTGGGGTTTGGAAGCTGGAGAAGAAGTTATGCTCAGAGCGCGGCGGCAGCTGCGGCGCCCTGGCGCTGCAGGGAGAGCTGGTCAGGGCATGGTGAGGCTGGGAGGCATGCTTGCTGGGGGCGGAACAGGCGTTCGCGCAACACCCTTCTGCAGCCGGGCAGAGCTCCATGCACTGGCCTAGGGGGTATCCCTAATGTGCCAAGACGTGGGAGCTGGGAAGCGGGCAGAGCGCCACATGGCTTGGCGCCTTAGTGATACCCACTAGGTCAGTGATTGGTGCTCTGCCCAGCTGGAGAGGGGGTTTGCCGGGCGGTTGCTCATGAGTGTGATCACCTCATGGCTGCTTCGCCCCTGTGGCTGTGCCTGGCTCTTCGGGAACCAGTTCACAAGGGAGCAGCTGCCCGGCAACCCCAAAACAATAAACCCTCCCCCTATAATAAGCCCAAGGCCATATTTCGTGCGGCAAAAGAAAATAAGACCCTGTCTTATTTTCAGGGAAACACGGGAGATTTCCTAAAGCCGCTAACTATGGTTGTACCTTGCAGTAATGCTTTCCTCCTTTTGTGTGTGGGTGGTAGGGGGAGGAAAATAACACTTACAAGTAACGCCTATGTAGAGGTACTATTAGAAGAACAATCCAAGTCCAGTTCCAAGTAGGGAATAAAATGGAGGCTGCTTAAGAAAGAAAGGTCAGTTTATTGATGAAGCAGAACCACCAGCAGCATGTGATTCAGGGACAGCTGACAAAATGGAGTTGAGAGTGGGTCAGTTTTATACCTTTTTGATTCCTATGGGGGTCATGTAGGGATTCATGGCTGGTTCTATAGGCAAAAGGGGAAATGCAAATCCTAGGTGTTCGTCTGACCTAATCTTGTCAACCTTTGGCTTGTTGCTTATTTGGAGTTTCCTTCTGACTCAGTCTTTCTAAATGGTTTACCAAATCTGCATTTCTAAAAGCTGGCCTCCTCAGTTTCTGCTTGGGGCTTATTCCCCATTTCTCCTTTAGGGAAATGTTTTATCCTGCTTTTTTAATATTTCCCAAAATATTGCATTCTCTAGGAGGGTGCTGACTTTCTACAGTACCAGGAATAAAATACTAAAAGATGGGAAAAGACCTTCCTCTAGCAGTCTCCACACCAAAGGAAATAAAATACATTGTGTTAGATTGGCACGAATGCAGCAGGTGAGAGTTGCTAGTGATTTCAGCACTTTTTATTTCCAGCAAAATGTGACTGGGCTCTGCCGGCTGGGCTGCCGGAGATCGTCCTTTAAGGAGCTCCAGGCAGACCAGCCAGCCAATGACAGTAGTTCAAATTCCCCGCGGTCGGGACAG
Organism: Thamnophis elegans; assembly: GCF_009769535.1. Lineage (NCBI taxonomy): Eukaryota > Metazoa > Chordata > Lepidosauria > Squamata > Natricidae > Thamnophis > Thamnophis elegans. The sequence goes on from NC_045542.1 coordinate 29,122,644, forward strand.
CCAATCCGTGGCAAGCATGGCAACTTATGTAGATTCTAGCCAATCCACAGAGAGCATGAAAACTTATGTAGATTCTATCCAATCCGCAGCGAGCATGACAACTTATGTAGATTCAAGCCAATCCGCGGTGAGCATGAAAACTGATGTAGATTTCTGACATACGTACATAACACATTGCTCCTCTCTTTCCCCTTCTAGAAGGCCGTCATGTGGGGTTAAAAAACTCAAGCAGCCTGAGGCTTTGCACTCTTCTTATTCCCTCTGACTAAAGTGTGGAAACTGATACAGCTCTTATCAGTTTTACTCCCACTTCCTTCCTATAGGCTACGGTGCAGGCAGAAACACTTCCAAGAATCCCAACAGTCCAAACCAAGCTCTGCTACATTTCAAAGTGGGACCAATAAGGGTGTAGGGATGCATTTTTTTGCCTACAAAACCATTAACCTCATAGGATCAGTTGTGTTCCCAAGAAAATGTAGTAAAGACAGATTTCTTGCATTTCGGTACTAGCCCAGCTATTTCTGGTTGGCTTCATTTCTCCACCTAGACTCGTGATGACAAACCAGTGGCACATGTGCCACAGGTGGCACACGAAGCCATTTGTTAGGGCATGCAAGGCGTTGCCCTGTCAGCTCCAGCGTGCATGCACGCACTGGTCAGCTGACTTCGGCCTTTATTTTTGGCCATTTTTTGTCATCCAGAGGCTTCCCTGAAGCCTCCGGAGAGTGAAAAGCAACCCACTGCACAAACTGGAAGTTCAGGAAAGGACTTCCAGGTTGACCATAAGGTTGTTTTTTACCCTCCAAGCCTCCAGAGGGCCTCTGGAGCCCGGGGAGGGGAAAAAACGGGTCTATCGTGTGCCAAAAGTGGGAGTGGGGGTCGTGTGTGCATGCACAGGGGGAGTCGTGCGTGCATGCATGGAGTTGGCGCACATGGAATTATGGGTGTGGGCACGCCCGCGCAAGGCCTCCCTGTGCTCCCCCCGCTTTTGCACGCGACGGGAAACAGATAAGCCATCATTGACCTAGATTTTCCTCCTGAGCTCCCGAAATAAAATAAATGGGTGTTTTTTTGCTATTCCCCATTTCTTTCTAAAGATGATTTTTAAAAAATGTTTTGGCACAAGAGCCATTTGGTTTGCTACAGTGCTGGCATTCAAAATTTTTTTTACTGCCAGTTCTATGGGCATGGCTTTATGAGTGTGTCATGGCTTTGTGGGCATGGCTTTGTGGGCATGGCAGGGGAAGGATACTGCAAAATCCCCATTTCCTCCCCACCCCACTAACCTGCTTTCCAGCTCCATTCTCCTGTTCAGGGCAACAAAAGAAAATCAGCTGGGAGACTGGGAGGCAGTGGGGGGGGGGCAGCCTATTTGTCAATTCTCCGAGCTACTCAAAATTTCTGCTATCGGTTCTCCAGAACTTGTCAGAACTAGCTGAATACCACCTCTGGTTTCCCGTGAGGACAAGAGATGTTTAAAAAAGCAAGAACAGTTGGTTCAAAAGAGAGAGGTGAGGATGTTTGTGAAAATGCTGATGATGGTTTAGAGCAGATGTGTCCAACCTGCAGCTCATAGGCTGCATGCAGCCCTGGACAGCTAGTATTGCAGCCCGACATTAAATGTACACTTTCTATGTTATTATGTGATTTATATGCATTAATTATATGATACATTTTATATGCAGCCCAAGACAATTCCTCTTCACTCAGTGAAGCTCAGGCAAGCCAAAAGTTTGGACAATCACGGTTCAGAGCACGGATGTCAAACTTGATCATGTCACATGATATCACATGACATTATCACAATGTTTTTTTGCCTTTGCAGAGCTGGGATGGGCGTGGCCTGCATGTGATGCATCTGGCTCATGGGCTGCCAACTTTGACACCCCTGGTTAGAAGGTAAAGCTAGTAGGAGTCAGAGACAAATACAACACAATGTGTCTAGGAAACTGAATCAAACTTACAGTCATAGAGTGAAGGATATTTCACTAGGCAATACTAGTCGTGAGAAAGATCTTGGAGCAATAATTGATTATACGAAGAGAATATGAGGTTGCAAAGTGCAGTTCTATCAACAGACGTTTAGTTAGTCATAGTCCTATTTTAGCCTGTGTTGATCAAATCCAGCCTCAAATACGATATCCACATCTGGGCACCACGAAGAAAGATTTGGAAAAATTGGTAGAGGTTCCAAGACGGGCAATAAAAATTCGGAGGGGACTAGAAGAGAAAGGAACTGGGAATGCTTCATCTTCAGTAGAGACCTTCAAATTTCTAGGTTTTATCATATCTCAAGACCTAAAATGGACACCTAACATCAAAAACATCATCAAAAAAGCACAACAAAGAATGTTCTTTCTGTGCCAACTCAGAAAGCTCAAAGTTCCCAAAGAGCTGCTGATTCTGTTCTACAGAGGAATCATTGAGTCTGTCATCTGCACCTCTATAACTGTCTGGTTTGGCTCTGCAACCCAACAAGACAGATACAGACTTCAACGGTAAATTAGAACTGCAGAAAAAAAAACAATTACTACCAACCTGCCTTCCATTGAGGACCTGTACACTGCATGAGTCAAAAAGAGGGCTGTGAAAATATTTACAGACCCATCGCATCCTGGACATAAATTGCTTTAACTCCTATCCTCAAAACTATAGAGCACTGCACACCAGAACAACTAGACACAAGAATATTTTTTTCCCAAATGCCATCACTCTGCTAAACAAATAATTCCCTCAACACTGTCAAACTATTTACTAAATCTGCATTACTATTACTATTAATCTTTTCATCATTCCTATCAACCATCTCTTCCCACTTATGACTGTATAACTATAACTTTGTTGTTTGTATCCTTACAATTTATATTGATTGTTTCCTACTATGATTTGATTGGTTATTTGTAACCTATAATTATCATTAAGTGTTGTACCTTATGATTCATGACATATGTATCTTTTTTTATGTAAACTGAGAGCATACACACCAAAGGCAAATTCCTTGTGTGTCTAACCACATTTGGCCAATAAAGAATTCTATTCTATTCAAAAGATCCAGGTGGAATATAAAGTACCTAAAGGGAGGATTATTTAGAAAGCTAAGACCTTCCCTCTCGTTCCAGAGAACAGGACACGGAACAATGGACTTATAACAGAAGGCAGATTCAGAGGGTATGAGAGAAAATTTGTCCTATACTTACAACAGATTAATTGTGGAATCAATTACCCATGGAAAGTGGATTTCCTTTGATTGGGAGTATCCTGGCAGTGGATAGACAGCTGTAACTAGTATTTTTGTATAGAGCAAGAGTCTGGCCTGATGATCCAAATGGTTCCTACCAATGCTATAATTCTATGATCCAGATACACAGATTTTATACATAGAGTGTATTAGAAGGTCATCTATTCCAATTTCTGCTTAATGCTAACTCTATAAGGAGAATCCAGCAATGTCATTCTTGACAGATGGTCATTCAGCTTCTGATGAAATACCTCTGATGATTTCCACCGTCAAATCATTGTAACTGTTAGGAAGTTTCTCTTAATGTTTCACTAAAATCTGCTTCCCCGCAATTTCCACTGATTGAAATCTGTTCCATCTTCTGCATGACAGCCTTCAGATATGGAAGACTGCTATTATGTCTCTCTTAATCTTCTGTCGTCCAAACTAAACTTACAACATACATAAGAAACATTCAAGGAAATAAAAATGAGCTCAAAAGCCAACAAAAACAGCCAAGAAACCCCCCTCTACCTACCTACCTACCTACCTACCTACCTACCTTTCTTTCTTTCTTTCCTTCTTTCTTTATATCTATCTATCTTTCTTTCTTTCTTTATATCTATCTATCTATCTTTCTTTCTTTCTTTATATCTATCTATCTATCTATCTATCTATCTATCTATCTATCTATCTATCTATCTATCTATCTATCTATCTATCTATCTATCTCTTATCTCTATCTCTATCTCTATATCCCTATCTCTATAGCTAGCTACCTACCTACCTACCTACCTACCTACCTACCTACCTACACACACACACACACACACATACATACATACATACATACATACATACATACTGTATATATGTATGTGTGTGTATGTGTGTGTGTGTATGTATGTATGTATGTATGTATGTATGTATGTATGTATGTATGTACATACACACACACTCACTCACATGGACTCCCAGAAGGAAAATCTTGTTTGGCTTAGCACGGGGAAAGTGCTACAAAATATTTTTATACAAAATTCAAGGTCCCTTTAAGTACTTGCCTCAGGGCAGATATTATCTACGCTCACTTGTTGCCTGCCTTAGAAATTTGGATGCCAAAAGCAGCACATAGGTTCACATTCTTAGTTGGGCTCAGACCTTTTGCTTGTTTCATGATAGTATGTTGAGCAAGATACAATTATTTGGTTCACATTCTTAGTAGTTAAGCTATAGGTTGTGATGTAAAATTCTTATGTCAAATTCATATGATACATTAAATCAAAGTCAATTCACATCAAGTTTTAGCTCGATGTATAATTCAGCGTAGAAATTCCAAAGCTTTCAAACCAATACAGTCCCCTATAATATTCCTTGAACTGTAAAAGAGATAACTCCTGTCCCCCCAACTTTATTGCTTTTCCGTTGAATTTGCAATGGCTCTAGAAACTAAGGGAGAACATATTCACATCATTTGGGCTCTAGGGCAAATTCGTTTGTATAAATAGAGTTCTTAGTCTGCTAAGGATTTAGGAAAGATTTCTAAATAGACACCTTGAGTATCATCCATTATCAGCAAAAAGATTTGTTTCCACACGAGTTGACAAAGAAGCCATTTCTGGGGGGGAGGGGGGAATGCAAAAAGCTCTGCCCAAATCTCTCGGATCCCCAATTGTTTCTAAAGAGAGACAGCTTAGCTGTTGAAATTCTTCTAACCCGATTTTAAACCGCCAATATGATAGTGCTGCTAAAAGCAAACTTTGGTGGGATTAGAATGGTATATACGGATCTGGCCGTGGCATTTCAAAAAAGGGCATTACAGAACTGATAAAGGTCTAGGAATCTAGAAAAGGTCCAACAAATGACAATCAATCAATATGTGTGTTTGTGTGTGTGTGTGTGTGTGTGTGTGTGTGTGTGTGCGAGCTAGCCACACCCTTACTGGGATTCGAACCTGTGCTGCATTACATCTTAGGCAGACGTCTTAGCCATTAAGCCATATATATATATATATATATATATATATATATATATATATATATATATGTATATGTATATGTATATGTATATGTATATGTATATGTATATGTATATGTATATGTATATGTATATGTATATGTATATGTATATGTATATGTATATGTATATGTATATGTATATGTATATGTATATGTATATGTATATGTGTGTGTGTGTGTTTTTATTTGTGCTGATAAATAAATAAAGGGAGACTAGTATAGATCTATTTCAAGCTATTTAGCTCTCATCAGCTAAATAGCTGATGAGAGCTAAATAGATCTATACTAGTCTCCCTTTATTTATTTATCAGCACAAATAAAAAAAAAACACAAATATAACAAAGGCAACAGTAAAAATATTGGGTTTCTGTCGTGATGGACTCTTGTGACGAGTCGAAGGACAGATGATGGAAGCAGTTAGCTTCCTCCCATAATTGGGGCTTACCAGGGGTTGTAAAAATCTTATATATTTAATGGCAAGGCTACCAAATCTGGCCTGGAAAAATCCAGATAATCACTAAAAGGCAAAGAACTTGAGAAGACATTAAATGGACACTGCTGAGATGTAGCCACACTTGGAACATGGTCACCATGCAAATATTACTCAGGCTCTTATAACTGCTTTGACTACTGCTTTAGATAGGGCTGCCTTTACAAACTATCCAGAAGCTTCAACTACTCCAAAATGTAACAGCTCAACTGTTGGCTAGCACACATCAATGTGAACATGTAACACCAATGCTCTGGGCCCTGCATTAGCCACCTACAGATAGTTCTCCACTTAGAACCACAATTTTGGTCACTAAAAGAAGGAGTTGCTAAACAAATCATTGCATGACTGGACCTGATTTTATGTCTATTGTTGCTATGGTCATTAAGTGAATCATGTGCATTGTGTCAGGCCTGCAATTATATTCCTTTTAGAATTTTGGCCTGTCACACTTTCTCTTATTTCATTATGCTGTTTCATTAGTATAGTTGATGGGAGGGGGGAATAGAAGGAGTAGGATTGTGGAATGTATTGTTTTTCATTCTTTTCTAGAAGCCAAGGTCATCCTTTGTCTCCGCACCAGTACACCTGACCGGAAGAAGCTGGGTGTGGATGCCAGCATGGAAGAAGAAGATTGGACCATGTGATGGATTGTGGGTGTGGGGGACAAGATCATGAACTTTTAACTGGGTGGAATTCTGATGTCATTTCCAGTATTGGGATTAACACAGATGTGCCTAAGATGTCTGCTTTATTAAATTGGAACCAAAAGGATTGTTTTGCCTTGGACTCTGATTTAATTCTACATGATACTAGGAACGCTGACACATTGTTTAGGAGAAACCAGTTGAAAAGATTGAAACTGCAATCACGTAAACTCAGTACATTGCAATTGGTCATAACTGTGAGGGAATTATGATCACTTGATGGTGGATGTGGTGCTGTTGGAAGAAATGTCCACCTAGGTTCAGTTCTAAGTTGGAAGAAAGACACTGGAAACATGGAGACTGCTTGGGAAAATGGTTTAATGGTGGACAGGACCACATGGTTGGATGCCCTGGGCAAAAAAAGGGAAGGGATCAGTGGTGGGTTGCCATTTTTTTACTACCATTTTGCTTGTGCACGTGCGTGGTCATGCGACACTTCTATGCATGTGCAGAAGCATCCAGGCCGCCGCTACTACTGGTTCGCCCAATCCAGGCTGAACTGGGAACAACCCAACTCTGGAAAGGATGCAAAGAGTGCCTGGGTTTTATGCCCTCTGTTGGGCTTTGAATTTGAGCTTCTATTCTGATTGGTTGTCAGATGGTTCTGAGGGGGCCATGCAGGGGTAACTTTGTAGGTTATCTGTCCCAGGTTTGGTTGAGCCTTGCTGGGTGTTGATGTAATGAAGGGGCTTTAGGCAATTTCTCCTATGGCTCTGCCTGAAGGAGGTAGATCTTTGTTATATAGAATAGACTGACGCAGGCCTTAATGGCCCATTGACAAAGGTGTGGGGGATGAGTTTCTGCCTCCCTTTTAGGGGGAAATATTCTGTCCTTTTAAAGTTTCCTGGAATATCTCATTTTCCTAGGAGAGGGATGGGTGCTAACTTCCTACAGTGCAATAGTCATAACTTTGAGGGCAGGTTATAAATAACTTTTACCAAGGGCATGGTAACTTTAAACCATAGCTTTAAAAAATGGTCAAGGACTACTTGCATTGGCTTCTGAGTCCAATGCAAAATTCTGGTTTTGGTCTTTATTTCGGCCAAAACATGACTTGGTTCCGAGATATCTCCAGGACAATCTGCTCCCACAGATTCAATTTGCCTCATACAGATATCCTGAAGGAACTTACAGGTGGTTCCCCTGTAATAGTCTACATGAGAATGATCTTGAGAGGCAGGAGGAAGAGCCTCAGCCTAGACAATCATCATGCAAAAGGTATCTCAGTTCACAGAAGGAAAAGGGATGCGGGAAATGTTTTAGAAAGGACCCTCCCTAATTCTCTGGAAAAGAAAGGCCAGAGAGGGGGAAAGTGCTTTCAGACATGCAAAATTCTGTTACTGTAACCTTTCAATAAAGGTAATATGCATAGGAGGGATGCAGTGGCTCAGTGGCTAAGACACTGACCTTGTCGATCAGAAAGGTTGGCAGTTCGGCAATTCGAATCCCTAGCACTGCGTAACGGAGTGAGCTCCCTTTACTTGTCCCAGCTTCTGCCAACCTAGCAGTTCAAAAGCATGTAAAAAATGAAAGTAGAAAAATAGGAACCACCCTTGAAGGGAAGGTAACAGCGTTCCGTGCACCTTCAGCATTTAATCATGCCGGCCACATGACCACGGAGAATGTCTTTGGACAGTGCTGACTGAAATGGAGATGAGCACCGCCCCCTAGAGTTGGAAACGACTAGCACATATGCGCAAGGGGAACCTTTACCTTTTACCTAGTCATTGTAATCAATTCATGGCTTTGGTTTTCTATGTGGACTCTCTCAAAGAGCTGAAGTTCACAGTCCATACATCTTGAAGTTGCCACAGCTGGGAAACAATGCTATTGGTGATTCCACACAGGAATAGATAAATGAATTGGAAACACAACTCTTCTCTTCAAATCCTGGGCACACACACTTTCTTAAAAGCATCCTTCACATGTAAGAAGTAACATCCGCAATGTAAATGATAAATGTCCTGGTTGGAGGTCTATTGACAAAATCCTAAAGCACAAGAAGGCGAGCAACTGTTATGAAGACGTATGAGGAGACCCACTTCGCTCTGTTTGGGCCATTTCTCCTGCCTCCAGGCCAATTTGGTCATTCCCAACTGTGTGAAAGACTATCCTAAGCACCTGTTTAATTATCTGTGCTTTCTGAATGACTGCTGCTTTGCGTTTAATAACCACTGCTCAGAAGTAATTGGGATGATTATTGTATGGCCTGGAGGATACATATCAGCTCATTATTTCCAGGGAGTAACATCAGAATACAAAAAAAAGAAAAAAGGGGGGAAAAGATAATCAGAGGCTTATTTGTAGTGTTTGGTGTAATAGGTTTAATGAGATTTGGAATGTTTGAGAGATTAGACCTTATCTGACCCTCCACCCCCAGCATCCCAGCAGGCCTGATACACTGTGAAGATCAAATAGTATCCTATATATCTGGTACTGAGAGTTAGAATAGAAAACAATATTTATTTTTCCAGAAGTTCCAAAGAAACGGTGATACTTGTCACTCTAACCTTTTTATAGCTCTATGGCGCTGCTACGGGTAATCCTCAACTTATGACCACAATCGGGACTCAGATTTTACAACCTGTTTGCCATGATTGCTAAATGAATCATTGCAACTGTTAAGTAAATCAGTGCAGAGGTGATATTCAGCTAGTTCTGACCAGTTCTGGTGAACTGATAGCAGACGTTTTCAATAGTTCAGAGAACCCGCAAATACCACCTCTGGCGGACCCCAGCCCCATCTATTCTCTGCCTTCCGAATACTAGCTGATTGGAGTCCCAGCTGATGGGCTGGGTCTTCTTTTGTTGCCCAGCACAGGAGAACGGAGCTGGAAAGCATGTTAGTAGTGTGGGGAGGGAATGGGGATTTTATAGTATCCTTGCTCCGGGAGTGGGGAGGGAATGGGGATTTTGCAGTATCCTTCCTCTGCCATGCCCATCAAGCCAAGCCACACCCACCAAGTCACATCCACAGAACCAGTAGTGATTTTTTTTTTTGAATCCCACCACTGAATCAATGGTTGTTAAATTAATCCAGCTTCCCACATGACTTTACCAGTTGGGAAGAGTGTAAACAGCAGTCATGTGACCCTGGGATGCTGCTGCAACCATTATAAATCTAAACCATTGGCCAAGCATCCAAATGTTCATCATGTGAACATGGGGTATTGCAAAGTTCATAAGCGCAAGGACTAGTTGTAAATTACTTTTGTCACTGCTGTTATAATTTTGAACTGCCACTAAACAAATGGTTATAGGTTGAGGGCTACCTATACCAGTAGTGGGTTTCAGCTTCCGCTGCAACTGGTACACTGCAACGGGAGCCAGGCGTGCACCATGGGTACGTGCACTGTGCATGCATGCACACCAGCCGCTTGTGACACTCCAGCTGCTCGGCGGAGCATCACACAGGCACCGTACACTACATGTGCAGATGGCCAAGTTCCTTCAAATACAGGTAAGGAATGAGGGTGGGAGGGCCCTCCAAAGCACCATTCCGGTATGGTGGCTGCTGCTTCTGGCAGGCACCGGTTACGCGCATACCTGGGCGTACCGCCTGCAACCCACCACTGGCCTATACATATTTTTTTTAAGCTTTTCTTTCCCACACTCTGAAGAGACTCAGTTATTACCATGTTTCCCTGAAAATAAGACAAAGTCTTATTTTCTTTTGACCCCCGAAATAAGCACTTGGCCTTATTTTCAGGGAGATCTTATTATTTTAGAGGAGCAGGAGGCAATGAGCGTGGTCTCCTCATGACTGCTGCTGCATTGCAATATTTTCGGGGAATGCTAATTTTTTGGGGAGGGCTTATTTTAGTGCATGTGTTCAAAAGCCTGATTGGGCTTATTATCCAGGGAGGTCTTATTTTCGGGAAAACAGGGTATTAGTCCCAATACTACAGGTATAGGCAACACTTTTGCACGATCATGAAACCTTGTTCTCAGGAGGATACCAATTACTTATCTCTTCTTTAGAACATTGACAAATAGGCTGTACTCTAGGTATGTAAATAAGACTAGATCTTCTGGCCAAGCAAATTGTGGTATTGAGAACCACAAGGAAAAAAAAATCATTCAATACTAGACCACTGACTGGAAGCATTAATTTAAAAAATGCCAATGTTTAGATACTTTAGACACTTAAAACAAAAATGTCAGTCACTGAAGAATAGCCTAATGCTTGGAAAAATCAAAGGTACAGAAAATTAGACAACATGGCTAGATGCTACCACTGGTGATACAAGAATGAACTTACAGGAACTCAGCATAGCAGTTCTGACACAGAGTCCTGGAAAAAAATAATATTCATCAAATTAAGAAAAAATGGCAGGAGTGAACAACAAGAAAATGACTACATTGGAGAAGGGAAAAAAAAGAAGCTATGATAAACTATTTCCATGTTGTGCCAAGAAAGCAATGCGGGCATATTAAAAAGACCCCAAAAGTTGAATTCAAGTAGAGGTATCTGTGGAAGGCCTTCAAGGAGAAGAACTTACAACAAGAAGAAAAAAAACACCAAATCAGTTGATGAAGAATAAACTTTACCATGGATATTTGAAGTTGTTCAGATAGGTAAAAGGAAAGGAATTATTCATCAGCTATTACTAAAAAAAGTAAAATAAAGTGCAAATAAATACAATGGAAATTCTGCCACAAGAGGTTCCTTACAAGAGAAAGTAAAGGACTTACATTCAATAAACCCAGTTCCCTGATTGTAACAGCAAAGTGATATTATATCAATTTATAATATCAAATGATGGAATCTTGAAATTAAACTTAGAGAATTTAGAGAATAAGCAGGAACTGACCTTGAATTTTCTCACTTTCATTCCATGTTACTGTACTACTTTGGAATTTGTTTTTAAACCGCAATGCCACAGAGGCTAAAGTTTAAAGTACTTTAGGGAGTACTAACTATCCTGCAAGAGGCTTTATTTCCAGGCAGAAGATGGTTTTAGGTCTGAGCTGCAAACAAGATCAGCTTTATTGGTCTGAAGCTTAAGCCAAGGGGCCACTAAGAAAGCTTGTGCTTAGGGCGGAACGGAAGAAAATTCTGAGTTAATGAGGCCCAAGGCTGTTTAGCCAGGTAGGCCCTGACTATAGCTTCCAGGCAGCATACAAACACACCAGGCTCTCAGACTCCGCTGAGCAACATAGATCCAGGAGTTTTAAAGAACAGCTTGCTTTGAATTTGTGTCCATGTTTTCAGTCTCTCAGGCATCCCATGGGGAAAAAAACCTAATCCATTTGGCTGGTTTCATGCTTAACCATTGTAGAAAGTAAGCACCTACCCTTGTCCTAGAGCAGTGTTTCTCAACCATGGCGACTTTAAGTCCTGTGGACTTCAACTCCCAGAATCCCCCAGCCAGCTGCCTGGGGGATTCTGGGAGTTGAAGTCCACAGGACTTAAAATCGCCAAGGTTGAGAAACACTGTCCCAGAGGGTAAAAAGAATGAAAAATGTTAGGAAATTTGAAAAAAGGCAGAATATTCTATTTCCCTGGAGGGAGAAAGCAGCCCCCACCTTCCTTAATAGCCCACAGCAGATGTCAGCAATTAAGAGATTGGTAGCTCTATTCATAAGCAAATACCCTCACCCACGATCCAACCAAAGGTAGGATTAGCCTTCAGCCGCAATAAGAATTGCCCAACACCCCTTCAATGCATCAGCAGTCCAAACTTCAATCAAATTTAGCTCAGACAAACTCCTAGGACTTGTACATGGCATGGCTCCATGAGAGTCTGACAACAAGAGGTTCTTTTCAAGGCAGTTGACTTTGCCCCCCACCTTCCCAAATACAAAGTGTTTCCCTCTTGAAGTCATGGAAGCGATAGACCTGATTCCATGCAACTACTGTCCTTTCAAAATGTGTGTGTGTGTTGGTGTGTGGAGGAATTTCTTACAGAGAGATATCAAGGTATATACACACTTCCCAAGATATAATCCTGTAGGAAGTTAGCACCCATCCCTCTTCTAGGAAAATGAGATATTTTAGGAATTATTAAAAGGATAGAATATTTTCCCTAAACGGGAGGCAGAAACAGCCCTCCCCCCTTGTCAATGTGCCATTAAGGTCTGAGCCAGTCTATTCTACATAACAAAGGTCTACCTCCTTCAGGCAGAGCCATAATAGAAATCCCAAACCCCTTTCATTACATCATCACCCAGCAAGAGTCAACCAAACTTGGGACTCAGGACAGCGTACAGAGTTGCCCCTGCATGGCCCCATGGGAGTCTGACAACCAATCAGAATACATGCTCAAAAGCCCAGAGAGGGCATAAAACCCGGGCACTCTCAGCATCTCTGTTCTTTTCCCCCAGGACCTCAAACCTGGGGTCCTGTCCATCATCAATAAACCTTCTTCCCAAGCAACTTCCATGAATCCAGTGTCCTTTTCCCCACTTGGAACTAAACCCAGAAGGACATTTCTTCCAACAATCCTCTTTGAATTCAGTGGAATTTACTTCACGAGTAAATATGTTTAGACATAGATGAAAGGTTCCAGGCCTGTACACATCTGAGTTGGACAAAATCCTACTGGACTCAGTAGGTGTAGATCTGAACAATATTTTGCTTCCCCCCCCCCCCCCACAAATGAAACAAGCAACATGGGTGTGGGCATCTTTGTGCATGCACGTGCAATGTATAGGTTCAAAGAGCCAAATAAAAAAAGAGAAGATGAAGATTGGGGATCGGGGAGGCACAGTGGAAGGATAGGGTAACTAAGCTTTAGTAGCTGCCTTTGGAAAACTTTCTCCCAGCGAACAATTATAGAATAAACTAATGTGTAAATGCGCACAGAATGGTGGACCTTGAGAGGGAAAGTTGCATGGCTCCCCACCTGTTTTGTATGGGCAGCATCCAAGAGCTATTTCTCTCATTTACCCAACCACATTCCCACTTAACTTGCTTGTATGAAAGCGAGTAAGAATCACAAAGTTTTATTTATTTATTTAAAACATTTATATACTGCTCATCTCATGGTCGAAGGCAATTCTGAGTGGCTCATTGCACCATAAATGTAAGGATGTAAAAAACAGTTATAAGTATAAAACAGATTATTTTAAAAAAACATGAAAACAAATTCAAAACAAAACAAAACCAATTAAGCTAGCCCCCTCTTTGAGGGGGATTTCAGAAAGTTAATAAAACCTGAGCTTTTCTGACATGCATCCCAATGATTTTCACCCACTGAGCTTTCTTTTGCTTTTCATTTTCTACCGTGACGGCGTATGTGGTCAGCAATTTATTTCCTAGGTTTAGTTCTTCTCTAAATTGTTTGCGTTTTTACCATGGTTGGTTTCTAAATTAATTAATTAATTCATCAATTTTCATATGTTGTGCACCAGCAAGAGCTGTTAAGATTGCGATGGGATACACAATAAATGAATGAATGAATGCAGAAATAAATTTCCAGTAGAAAAGCTACTTGGATCCCCTGGAGCAACTGAATAATAACTCTACCCATTGTGCACAGTAAAATAGTTGTCTGGAAAGAGCCTAAATAAAAAGGGAACACCGAGACTTGGCATACCTGTTAATTGGTCCCAATTAAACCTGCGGGTTAGGGAATGCAGCATAATATGATTTACCAACCTTTAATGTAGCAAATTTCTGTCATTGCCTCATATCTACTCAGGAGCTAATTTCATTGCATGCCTACTATCAGAGACAATTAAATATTATTACATCTCAGTTATTATACTTAATATCATTACACTGGCTTTCAAATTTAGATGAAACACATTTGATTAACTTTCGCAAACATTCAGAAAATACCTAGTAAGCCTTAAACATCGCACTATTTTTCCCCAGAGGGATATTTCAAGGAGTAAATTTACTTTAGCTCTGGTTCAAATCCTTTTCTCAGTTTTAAGTCACTTGATATTTCTGAATACTGAACGCACCTGGGCATAGGTGTCATGCCCAGTTGCACACATTCATTACAATGTCTAAAGACTATACCAACTCCAGGTTTTAAGGGGCTGGAACAAAGTACTCCCTGGTGAGAATGGTCTCTTTGTAAGTGAGTGTAGCTGAATTTCTTGCGAGAGACAGTAAGATTGGAGATTGCCCTCAGCTCCTCATCAATAAAATAAAACTTCCTGAAGAAAAATTCAGTTGTGACATTGTGGAAAATTAAAATGGAAAGAAGATGTGAAACTTACAGTATATGGTCAGAAAAAGTTATCCAAAAATAACAGGTGCCCCAACTAATTCCACACCCCTTTGTTAAAATCAAAATTATTATTGTATTCATAATCATCCCAGGATCATGTGTGGGTGTGTTCCTAAGTTTGCTATTAATGCTGAATGGTAATAGAGATGGGGCTGCATTTGGTCCAAAAGATTTTACTCAGATTTCCCTGTTATGAAAAGGTAGTTTGCTAACTTAGCTAATCATGTTCAGTACATGAGACAAACTAAATGTGATTTCTCCTAAGGGCTCTGCAGATGTTAAAAGAAATCTTCAAGTATAGTTTTCATTAGAGTTCTTTTTAAAATAAACAGTAAAAGAGTGATTAAAACTTTGATTTAAATAAAAAGGACTAAGGGCCAGATAAATCTCAAATAAAATTTTGGAATTAATTATAAAAAATTCTTCCCATAGAGAAAATGTTTTTGTTTTGAATTATTTTTAAAAAAAAACATAAAGAAGTAACACTTTAAAAATGGGATATTAGAGGGAGCTAGAGAGAATTAAAAATTATAATAAAAAGAACACTGAAATTCAATTATAAAATGAAGCAAAATAGTTTAATATTGGACATATTGAAGAAGGATATTTTTGAACAAAAGATCTAGAAGTTAGTTTCAATAGTATATGTTTCTATAGGCAGACTCTATTTCAAAGATGTTATGGAAGAAGAACTTTTATCTGACAAGACCTAGACTGATTTGAAAGTGGATTTAAAAATGATAGGCTACAAGAATGACAATGGGGGATGGGGGAAATCTTACAATGGACACAAAAAAAAAAACCTGATTAGTATCTTAATAGTTAAAGGGATATAGAATTTTTTTTAAAAACCCAGAGAATGACCAGTATAATTTTCATAAACTGCATTTACAAAAGAGGCCATATTAAATTTACAAAAGTTTTCAAGAATTTTGTGAGAAAGAAAAATATGAAAAGAAATCAAGTTCTACATTATTTGATAGAATTAAAGTCTAGATTATTGGAAGTAAAAGGAAGGAATATAAAGTTGACTTACTTGATCAAGGTTAAAATAAAAATGATGTTTCTAATGGACTTTTGCTGACATCAGGACTAAAATGACAAGGCTTTATGGATTGATTTATAGATAATAGATGGGATATGAGAAGAAGATATAATTCTATTGTATTGTAAAAGAAAGTGATAAGTTACTAAACTTGTTTATATTTGTATGAAGGGGGAAGTCACTTTTTTATATCTTTATTTTCTTTTTCTTCATTATATTCTTATCTTTTTCTTTCTTTTCTATTTCTTCAATTTTTTAATTTCTGCAAGTTTTCTTTTTTCTTTTGATTCTATATTTTTCATTCGCATTAGTTTTCATCATTGTAAGTGTATTTTTTAAAAAAATTGAAATTAAAAAGTGTTCCAATTAGATCACATTTTGCTGCTGAAGATTCTAAAGCATATACAACTTCATCAAAATAAGCAAGAAAGTAGTTTCTTGATGATCCTCAATAAAACCCAAGAAAAATAAAATTTCTGCAGATTCATTTGGGAAACAGAAAGAAGGGACAGCTTATGCATGTGGGTTGAAGACCATACATGCAAACGAAAATGAGAGGAGAAATTAGAGGAAAGTCTTTGTGCAAATATATTCTGTTGTAGGGCATGCCTGCCTTGCTGAGCATTTATCTTGATTTTATGTGAATGTAATTTTGCTTGTGGCATCAGCAGAAGGCACAACTAGGAACTGGTCTAACCTTTGAGTGATCAATGTTGAAACAATCCCATATGAGATTATTAACTCTATTTATTACATATAACAAAAAGTCTGTGTTTGAAACCTCTCATTAGCTTCCATAAAACGTGCTTTAGGCTAGCTAGGTGTCTGCAAGACCTTATCATGTCCTTGTATCTCTTGTTTTCATTCATTGTCAGACGACTATTTCCAAGTGAACTGATTTTCGGCCTTCAGTTTGCCCTTTCTTTATTGCACTGCAATATGGATGTTGGAGAAGAGCCCTTATACCTTCTGATATTTTACCACTGAAAACAGTAGATGCTTGTACGCTCCACATTTCCTACTATGGATTGCCATGGGAGTACCATCCTCTCCAGAGTCTCTAATTGAAAGGCTAGATTAACTTTCTCTATTACACAATATCTAGTTAGTATACTCTAGTCTAGACTGTATAGTTTTAACTTAAGAGCCAGAACATGATGGTTCTTTTAATTAGGGACATTAAAAAAATATCATTGCCCTTACATTACACACAGACATACAGACACTGTGTGTGTGTGCTCGTGCGTGCATGTGTGTGCATGTATGTATGTAACTGCAGGATACAAAATTGTGTACTCTGAGATTGCAAGTGGTATAATGTTATTGTGTTTACATCTCTAGGGGAAGATGGAGATTCATGAGTGATGCAAATAGATAATCATAAGACTGGTGGGACTATGTAGTTGCGTGTATACTGCCACATTGGCATCACTGCAGCTAGCTGCAAACACATTTCTATATAATTGTGTGATGTCCAGTATGCAAATTAGGACTATCAAGAAAGAAACCAAGAGCTCCACTCAGGAAGATAAACAGGAGAATCATGCAGTCTTTTACTATATTTTTGTATATTTGGAGGGGAGAAGAAGTTCATAAAGAGAATTCATATATATATAAAAGCCAAATACCACTCACTCATCATAAAATCTCCAGAAGCATAAAGCCTACAAACTTGAAATTTGGCACATACGTATGTTCCTCTTGGCTGCTAGGTGCTCACTAAGAAAGGGTTTTTCGAAATGACCATCAGATCATTAGTATTTCTTATACAATAATTAACATGCTCTGATGCTAAGGAGTTCTACTCACCCTCCCCACCTGAAAAGAACTCTGTCCCAACTGCCAGTTGCCTTATATTAACACACTCTGATGCTAAGGAGTTAGATATTCTACTCCTCCTTCCCACCTGAAAAGAACTCTGTTCCAACTGCCAGTTGCCTCACATTCCGTTACCTCAGTTCAAACTGGCAGACATTCCACTCCTTCACTCACTCACCAAAATGTGTAGTCTTCCACCTGTGGAACTGCTTCCAGACACAAGGTGGTGGGAGCGATATTCCCTTATGTGTTTCAATCACCAACCACCACTGAGCCAACAATGGATTGAACTGGAATGAACCAGATTTCTCCTGCATTGGCTGATCATATAGTTTCAGCAAGAAGCACGTGTATCCAGCTAGTACTGTATATTACCTGTGTCTACTTATTCTGAGGATACATGCATATGTTTGGCTGAAGTAGCAAGCTCTGTTATGAGAGCAGTAATGTATTGCCACAATATAGAGATTTTCTGGTGGCAGATTGGGAAAGGGTTGATTCAATTCATCATCCCAATCTAATTCTTTGCTTAATTGTATGGCAGGTGCCATTGGGTTTACAGAACTCTCTGAACAAAAACTAATCAAACTGCAGGATCCTTTGCAACAGTATGTGAATCCAGGCACTCTACAAGAGTCCTTTTCAAGCTGGTGTTTTCCAAATGTATTGGATTTCAACTTCCAATATTTTAATTAGGAAGGATTGCATCTGCTCATATAACATTCTGGGAGAGCGATGCTATCAGTACTCTAAGCATAGTGGTAAATGGGAATGACCTTGTCAGGTGGGAGAGATGACCAGGTGGAGCCCAAGGGTAGGATCAAACATGTCATCTCCTACAGACCTTGGGAGATGGAGGAAGAGCTGTTGCTTAGACAATGGGTTGATAACATTGAAATCTGAAGGGTTGGGGTGGAGAAAGCCAAGATCCACCCTGATTTTCAAGAAAGTAAAATTAGAAAAGGGGGAGAGATACCTTCAGACTTGCAAGGTTATCTTACTGTAACTTTACAATTCAGGCAGTGTTAGTACTTACAGTCGATGCTTTTTCTCTGCACTACCTCAAAGGACGGTAATCACATCCAAAGCTATGTAGTTTCTTCAGTTCTAATCATGGAATACAGATGTTTTCAGAGGCATCACAGCATTAGAAAAGGGGAAGTTTAATTCTTCCATTATAGATGTTGACCTCTCAACACCTCCCATGCTACTGTATAATTAAAGTCATAAAGAAGCCTCTTGTTGGTACTGTTTTCAAACAGCACAATGGGGTTTGCTCTCACATTTTGTAATGGTGGCCACCAAACTGGAAACTCATGAAAGCTGCTGATTTCTCCTTCTCACCCTAATTATTTATAGTTGGTCCATTTTTGACAGCCATAAGTCTTAGCAAGAGATAAAATATTACTTCCTCTAGTAGAGGCAGCTGGTTTAGTATTAGTTGCTAGGGAATGAGATGATGCCGTTACCCTTCTATCCTGTTAGCAGATTTCCCACGGGTATCTGCATGGCCTCTGTCAAAACCAAGGCACGGTGCACTTCTGGCTGTTCCAGCACATGACCCATAAAATAGCCTTCCCAAGTAATGGTGAGAAAGGCTATGAGACAATGAGAAATATTTTACCCTGGAGAATCACATCACTTCCATCACTAAGGAGAATTGTGTTCTGTTTGTGGCATGAAACATCTCACCTGGGCAAAGCTATCCCACCTCACATAGACTGATGGGAAACAGAGTGGTGGACTAGAGAGCCTTTGGGTCTAATGCAGCAAGACTCACGAGATGAGATTTTTAATTAGGAGAGTCTCTTTGATTTGATTCAACAGTTGCAGCCATAAACATTTTCTGCAGTGTATATGAAAAAGTATCTGCCTAGTTGACTAGCTAGGGCATGAGAGCAACTTTACAAGTTTATGAATCGTAATAGTTAGGAATCTAATTTAATTTGTTTTCATTGCTTTTTATTAAATTTTGCATGCTCCTATTAATAAATTTATTTTTAAGAACTCCTCTGATATTCAGAAATTCA
Source organism: Thamnophis elegans (assembly GCF_009769535.1). Classification (NCBI taxonomy): domain Eukaryota; kingdom Metazoa; phylum Chordata; class Lepidosauria; order Squamata; family Natricidae; genus Thamnophis; species Thamnophis elegans. The sequence continues at coordinate 29,142,152 of NC_045542.1, forward strand.
GAGCCCATGTAGCTCAACTCAACTCAACTGGACTTCTCAACCAAGCTGCTAAAGCCCATATATGACAACACTGCCAAACAGGGATTTGTAAAATTGTGACTCCCTAGAGCAGTGGTTCCCAAACTTGGCAACTTTAAGACTTGTGGACTTCAACTCCCAGAATTCTCCAGCCAGTTCTGCTGGGAGTTGAAGTCCACAAGTCTTAAAGTTGCCAAGTTTGGGAACCACTGCTTTAGAGTGATGCCTATAAACCAGAGGTGGCATTCAGGCGGTTCTGACCTGTTCTAGTGAACCAGTAGCAGAAATTTTTGAGTAGTTCAGAGAACCATCAAATACCAGCTCTGACTGGCCCCGCCCCCATCTATTCTCTGCCTCCCGAGTCCTGGCTGATTGGCTGGGTCTTCTTTTGTTGCCCTACACAGGACAACGGAGATGGAAAGCAGGTTAGTGGGAAGGGGAGGGAAGGGGAATTTTGCAGTAACCTTCCCCCAGGAGTGGAAAGGGAATGGGAATTTTGCAATATCCATTCCCTGCCACACCCAACAAACCACACCACACCCACAGAACCGGTAGTAAAAAAAAAATGAATCCCACCACTGCTATAACCCCCCCACCCCCAAATAAAATTAATTTAAAATACACAAAACAACTGAAATTTTATATAATTATTATTTTCTTATACAAGTTCTGATGGTATGTTTGGAAGGCACAACTTGTTTGTTTAGCTCTCAAGTCCGCTGAGTATACAAATAAAAGCAGACTACAGGTCTGGCAATTTACTGATCTGGGAGTGATTTGTGACTTCTGGATATTAAATGGGATTATTAGACCTAGTGGAGACATGGCAGGGTCTGAGAAGATTTATTTCCCAAGAGTGCAAACAAAGCTGAAGCCACTATTTATATGTATCCAAGCCATGTGGCCAAATGGCTCCAATTATCTTTTAAATGCCGGAAATAATTGCAGAGGTCATTACATACTGGGGCAGGAGATGCAGATACCAGGTGAAGTGCTCCTTGGAAGACAGATGTCAGAGTCCTAGTTAGAGGTGGATTGGGATGTGAAGACATAAACCAGGGGTCCCCAACCCCTGGGACCTGGCCCATTCAGAACTGAGCTACACAAGCGGCAGGCGAGTGCATGCACCCAGTTGCATTTGCACGAGCAGCAAGCACTCATGCACGTGAAGCGCCATTTGTGCAAGCAGCGGGCCTGCTGCTTGCACAAATGGTGCTTCATGCACACATGCGAGTGCCCATCGCTCGGGTAAATGGAGCTGCGCGCATGCCTGCTGATCACACGGAACCATTTTCCCTCTCTTCTTGCCAGTCTGCAAAGCTGGAAAGGTCAGGGATCACTGACATAGAGGGCTTCTGGGATTTGAGGTTTTGAGGCCTCCAGCCTTTCAAACCCAGGGTTTAGTCATTGTGCTACAAGACTGAGGATTGACTGGCTGGCATTTTCTGTGTGTCACTACTGGCTAGTTCCAACTGAACAATAATTAGTTGAAGATGCTCTATGGGAATTCCTGGCTTGTAAGTCTATAGGCAATGTCACACTAAAAGAACCTGGAAGTGTGTAGAAGGTGAGAGGAAAAAAATTACTGGTTGGCAATGATCCTTTCCAATAGGAAATGGGGGGCGATTTGGTAAACTCCCTCATCATTTCTGACGGGGGAAGCTCTAGGCTTTGGACACAGGTATCTAATGTGCAACGGCCCATTTCCCCAATATAGCTGGGATTTTAAACTGAGGCAGAGAATCAAACTATATGTTTTATGATTTGCACATTTAAAAAAATTAAACTGGCTAGGATTAATTTGAAGAAAAAGTATCTTTTTAGAATGGGGATTAGAGTTCTGTAAGAGCGGCTAGCTGAAAATTACTACTCCATTTGTTGTCCATTAATAGGTGTACTATTCAGACGCTAACAAATTAAGGAGAACCAACTCATGGGAAATGGGGACCTTATAGTTTTTTATTCTAGAAATCTTGTGCAAATGATCTGTTCAAAGAGACTTCATTTTGCCTTCACCAATACCCACTGGGACATACATACAGAAAAAAAGAATTAATTACTGGGCTGCAGCCCAAGGGGTTTGGGACCCCTACTCTATGTCTTCATACCCCAATGTGAGAAGAGAGCTATATCCATTGGAAAGTTGCAGGTAATAGGCCTAGGAGTGAGCTTACAGGCCTCACTGAACCAAGGTTTTAAACTAACGTAATTGCAAAATGTACCAGACATATTTCTAATGTGCTAACTTGTGTCTGCATTTTCTGCAAAGTTTGTACTGGATATGGATATACAGTATTTAGAGCAGAAAGAATGAGATGGTGGGAAATGAGGAACTGAAAATAACAAATAGCTGACAGCTTCAAATGTACATGGGTGTTTGCAGAGAGTGACAGTCAGTGACAGACAGTAAGAAAGTAAGAAAGAACAAGGAAGTGAAACTATGAAATGCGTAGGTCAGTAAAAAAGAAGGTATAAGTACCATATTTTTCAGAGTATAAGACACACCCTTTTCCCTTAAAAAAGAGGGTGAAAATCTGGGTGCATCTTATACACTGAACACAGCATTTTTAGCCTCCCAAAACCCCGCCCCCTTCTCAAAAATGGACCTGCAGAGAGTTTGGGAGGCTTGCAAAGTGCTCCTGGGAGCTGGGGAGGGCAAAAAAAAGAAGGAAAAAGGGCCATTTTTGCCCCCCCAGACACCCTAGGAGCACTCTAAGAGTTTCCCAAAGCTCTGCATGCCCCCCCCCCCTTTTTTGCAAAAAACATGGGGTGCAGAGGGTTTGGGAGGCCTACAGAGTGCAAAAACTTTTTAAAAAAATTTACCTCTTCAAAATCGTGGTGCGTCTTACAGTCCGGTGCAAAAAATAGTCCAAAAAAATACGGTATTGTGGCTTGAGATGAGAATGGTGTCCTTTGCCAAATAGCAGTCCTTGTAGGGCTTGCTATCTGCCATTGGAACCCATTGCAGTGGTTTAATTTGTTTTCATTGCTTTTTATTAAATTTTGCATGTTCCTATTAATAAATTTATTTTTAAGAACTGCTCTGATATTCAGAAATTCAGAACCCATGTAGCTCAACTCAACTCAACTGGATTTCTCAACCAAGCTGCTAAAGCCCATATATGACAACACTGCCGAACAGGGATTTGTAAAACTGTGACTCCCTACAGTGATGCCTATAAACCAGAGGTGGCATTCAGTCGGTTCTGACCTGTTCTGGTGAACCAGTAGCAGAAATTTTGAGTAGTTCAAAGAACCGTCAAATACCAGCTCTGACTGGCCCCACCCCCATCTATTCTCTGCCTCCTGAGTCCTGGCTGATTGGCTGGGTCTTCTTTTGTTGCCCTACACAGGACAACGGAGGTGGAAAGCAGGTTAGTGGGAAGGGGAGGGAAGGGGAATTTTGCAGTAACCTTCCCCCATGAGTGGAAAGGGAATGGGAATTTTTCAATATCCATCTCCTGCCACACCCAACAAGCCACACCACACCCACAGAATATTTAAAATATAAGTTTTGTTGTGCAATTGCATTGCTATGTTGGTTATTCATATTCCAAATTGCTCATGAAACAATAAACCTCTGATCTTAAACTAAGATTTATTGCTTATGGTTTCCCTTTGTTTTTTATCAGGATATTTTTATGACACCGAGCCATCTAACTAGGATTCTGGCATCTGTCTTCCAGAGATTAAGTCTAAAGTTGCAGGTATCTCACACTGATTATATTCCATTCCCTTTCCTTTCTTGGAATTAAAGCTGAAAATGTGACAGTTATGGTATCAACACAGCCATGACGTGCTCTTCATTTTTATATCTGCTGATATATCAGGCCAGTTTCCTATCTGCTGTTTTCCAGGATGGGCAAAAAAAGAATTAATACAGATCCCAACCATAAAAGGCATTAGAATTCCTGTCTGTTAGATTTATATCTCATGAAATTCCTATCAATATGTTCTTCCAGAAAGACCATCTGTCCACCTGCATGCAAACTTCATGTAAACTAATCTCTGACAGCTGCCCTCATTATTACACTAAACTACCACTGCTAATATAGCTGCCGTTGTCTGTGGAGATTCTCAATCATCCAGGTCATGGTTGTCCAAAAAGTGCTTTTCTAAAAGGCAACTGGACTTTCTTGAGATTTTTTTTCTTAAAAATGTTTCACTTCTCATCCAAGAAGCTTCTTCAGTTTTGGCTGAAAGGTAGGGAATGGAAGGATTTACTGTATATTCTTTACAGTCATCTGGTTATTAGCTCTCTGAGAGTTGTTGAGGCCACGGGGGTTTATCTGTATCCTCAGTCACCTGAATCAGAGTGCAAGTGGGTGTGGAACCTTCTTGGCACTCCTGAAAGTTCTGTGTTGTTGACAACTTAATGGCATAGGTGTGGATCAGAGGTGATATTCAGCAGGTTCTGACCAGTTCTGGTAGCAGAAATTTTGAGTAGTTTGGAGAACCGGTAAATACTACCTCTGACTGGACCCCATCTATTCTCTGCCTCCCAAGTCCCAGCTGATCAGGAAGAAATGGAGATTTTAGAGTATCCTTCCCCTGCCATACCCACCAAGCCACACCACACCCACCATGCCATACCCCACAGAACCGATAGTAAAAAAAAAAATTGAATCCCGCCACTGGTTTGGATGTTTCCAGAAAGCTGGTGAAGTCAGTTTTGATTTTCTTCCTGCAACTCAGTTCATCAAGAAGGTACAATTATTAAGCTGATCTCAGGGGTCCCAATCCCTTGCTAATTGCTACCTATTAATTCATTTCTCAGTTATATTAATCTTTGCTGATAATATTTGGAGACATTAGTTCTGTTTTTTCAGGTGTATCAGTTTATCTCATTGCCGGAGAACTTTGGAATCCTCAATCAACCTGTGCTTCTTCAGTGAAGAACTGGGAAGCTGTTGCTACATACAAGATCCAGCCGTCTCTTAGAAAGCTCATTGCTAGTTTTTTTTTCCAGCTGATTTGCAAAATTTCCCACTTGCAGCCAAATGTGTGCTGCAAAATTTCAGATAAATGTGCTGTGTATAATCTCCTATATTCTGCAGGTTTAGCCTTCTTTACTTTTGTCTTTTTGTTCCTTGGTCTTTTGGCCAAATGACTTTTAATGAACAGTGGCTAGATATTGTTTCTTAACACACTGTAGTTTCCCCGCGGTAGCATTATATTTGTTCAGAATTCAGATCAGACACTAAGTTGATCTTTGAAGCAACTTAGAGGAGAACTAAAAATATGCAAACGTAGAGTATCCTGAGACTTGGATGACTGCTTAGAACACAAATCAAGTTTAAATACTGATTCATCTTCTACATGCAATTTCAAGAAGGCTTATGAAAGATATAAATCACCCTGTAATGTGATATTTAGTTCTGAAATGCTTTGTGTCATTGAAATCTGATACTATGTAGATTCTTGATATCATTTTTTCTTTGATGTTTGAATAATATTTTGACACCTTTTCTGTATCCATTTTTAAGTGGACAGAGAAGACAGAGAAATTCTATTCTAATTAGGTATCTGAAGCAAGGCTTTGCTTCCCAAATGTGTATCAGACTTTGATCTTATTTTAAGTAATTAAGTCACACAAGGATTCATCAGAGAGAGGTATGATTGCTAAAGGATGAAAAATAGAGGCACAGAAGAACCAGAATCATCCTGTGTGGCATGCATTCTCACAGGGATTCTTAGTATGATTTTTAGACTTGAATATTACAGAAGATACTTCCAGTTTGGCCAGATTGAATAATAGAATTGAAATCTAAAATGGAAGTTCAGGGAGCACCCCCCGCTGCCTATTTTCAACAAAATTTGGCTCTACCCATGCCATACTGTATATCCACCTGTGTAAAATTGGGAGTTTTTCTGATGATGTACAGGCAACTTAATTCATTAATATAACTATTCCCCAAAGAATAGCCAAACTATTCTCCAAAGCACTTGAGGGCAGGACAAGAAGTAATGGGTGGAAACAAACGAAGGAGAGAAGCAAGCTAGAACTAAAGAGAAATTTCCTGATAGTGGAACAACTTGCCTCCAGAGATTGTAAATGCTCCAACACTGGAAGTTTTTAAGAAGAGATTGGATAACCATTTGTCTGAAATAGTATTGGGGTTTCTTGCCTAAATAGGGGATTGGGCTAGAAGACCTCCAAGGTCCCTTCCAACTCTGTTATTCTATTCTAACTTTGGAAAAACAGAGAATGGATATAGGAAAAGTTGGCAGTATTCCAACTAAAACTTTGTAAACCACTACAGCTTTATCCATATAGCACACCTAAACCATTCATTAAGGCTGCATTACTATTACTATTAGTCTTCTCATCGTTCCTATCACCCATCTCCTCCCACTTATGACTGCAGGACTGTAACTTTGTTGCTTGTATCATTACGATTTATATTGTTATTGTTTCCTGATTGCTTATTTGTACCTTATGACTATCATTAAGTGTTGTACCTTATGATTCTTCACTAATGTATCTTGTCTTTTTATATACATTGAGAGCATAAGCACCAAAGAGAAATTCCTTGTGTGTCCAATCACATTTGGCCAATAAAGAATTCTATTCTATTCTTCTTCTTCTTCTATTTCCTTCAATGTACAGCATAATCTGCCAAGAGAAGTGGAGTAACATAGTAGCCCACATTAATGGCTACACCAAGTCTTAGAAGGACTATATCCAATTATGCATTAACATCATTGTGGGTAAGAATGCTCTCTACCATTCAGAAGAAATTTCGGTGCATAAATAAATATGTCCCTGAAGATACTCATTATCGTGTTCTACCAAACATGACGACTGATCTGTATGCTTGTAACCTCTGCATAACTACACAGACAACCTTAGTCTTGGTACCCTCTCTCTCGCAAAATAGACTTACTTTTCATACAGACTGCTAAGAACTTGTCATTACTCAGGGCATGGAATACAGCAAAAACCATGTTCTAGTTAGATGGAATAATATATTTTATTGAGATATTTTTAACCAAAAAAACAAAGAGGTCAGCAGAAATATGTCAGGCTATTCCAATGACTTAATGAAAATTCCCTCCAGAAAAATGCTGTTAATTCAGGAGGGGATAGGAATACCTACAATTCACATTTGCTTCCACACATGGAAATTGGTTGATTGGTTTCAGTTCCCAGGTTCTTAAAATTTTAGACTGAGTGAACTTGTGTACATCCATCCATACTTGCACCCATTCTCCATATCAAAGTTTGGTTGTTAGGCCAATAGGTCTCACCATGATACAGAATCTTAGGCCCACTTGAAAAATCTCACATTATGAATCAAGACTAATGTACAAGAAGATCCAAATTAGCACTCATATCACTCCAGGAATATGGAAATTCAACTGATTAGATGTTTGATGAATTAATTTTGATGATAGCCTAAGAAATTTTCCTTCCTAGCAATTACAGCATAATTCCTCAGCGATGAAATGCTGCTTCAATTTATCAAGGCAAATCTTAACAAAACATTCAGAACGAGTAAGTCAAAGAAAAAGAACAAACTGTGTCTCAAAAGATTGGTTGAGAAGATGTATAATGTTGGAAAGGAGGGGATAGCTTTAATTTAAAAAAGCAGAAACTTGGACATTGTAGACTTTATAGATTTTAAATAACTTTTTAAAGATTCCTATTTCAGTCAACCCTCCAGCACAAAATGCAGTCTTTAGTTGCTTGTCTCCTGGAGATGAAGGCCACTTAAGAAATCCTTTTCTTTTTTAAATTTCATCTCCTTCCTTTGACCATTGTGATGGCCAGGTGTTCTGTTTGGACCATAGTTAACATAGTTCCGGTTGTTGGATTCTTTCGTTTCTTTTCCTCTCTTATCCATGTCAGAGAAGGAAGCATGGGAGAAATGTTTTCTGAGGACTGCTGAACAGCAACAATAACCATTTTTGCAGTTCTTCTGCTTGCTTAGGCTAACAGAGCTCTTGTTAACTTCACGCAGTCAAAAACAAAAGCAAAAAGGGCCATTTTTTCACCATTGCTCAGCTGAACCCCTTAAGACAGGCAACAGAGCAAAACAAACAGCTAGCATTTCACTGTTCCACTGTTGCTAAACCTGAAAAAGTAAACACGCAAATAAACAAAAGCTCCAGCTTTTCACAGCAGATGGACCTGCATAAAATGGCTCTTGAAGACAAAGAGGGGGTGGGGGGCAGGCCCTCCAGGACACATACCAGCCACTTGAAAGGAAGAAATTGTGGCAGGCAGATCAGACAATCTTGCTTGCATTAACAGAGGAAGAAAAGATCTACTTTTATGCAAAGCAAAAAAAACAAAAAAAAAAACAACCCCAAACATTTGATGGAATTCACACCTGCCCAGCAATTGAAGTTGGGCTGAGGATGAGGTTGTCTATTTTTGCCCTACAGAAACAACAGGTAGCCATCTTTACCTTGGGGCAAGCAGGAAATGTGAATTACCCATCAAACAGGGATGTGCAGTCAGGGGAGGCAGGGGAGGCTGGGCCTCACCAGTGTCATGAGGAAAAGAAAAGAATTTTTAAAATAATTAAAAAGGCTAAGGTACTTGCTGCCAGACTCCAGAGTCACAGTGACTCTAAGTCTGTTTAATGCTAACTGTAGGGGGAGGCGAGAGAACTATCGGCCTCCTTTGCATAAGGAATTTTTTGCCTTTTAACCTCTTGCTCAGAGTTAAGCAAGGGTTAAAAGGCGAAAAATTCCTTATGCAAAGGAGGCACATGATTCTCCCGCCTCCAGATCTGGGAGCTGTTCCTTTTTTATTTAATTTTTTACATTTTCATCATGGCGGGCAGACAAGAGGAGAGTTGAAAGAGTTTTCACAGCTGGAAAAGGTATGTGGATCCGACGGAGGGAGGGGGGGTTCAAAATTATTGTAATTTAATTTGTAATTTTTTATTGTGAGGAATTTGTGTGTGTGTGTGTGTGTGTGTGTCTGTGCGTGTGTTTCTTTCTTCACAGCTGTGGGGTCGGAGGAGGCGGGGGGCAAGGCGGCGGAGCACGGTAGCGGCAGGGACATTCTCGCTGCTGTGTCCAACAGGCCAGGAATTTCATGTTTATGTCCGCCATAAACGTGAGATGCCTGGCCTGTTGGACACAGCGATGGCGGGGGGAGGAATGGGCTGGGTGGGCTGGCTGGCTGGGGAGGGGGGAATCATGGCTGCTCAGGCCCCGGCAGCAGGGCTTTAAAGTGGCGGCAGGGCCCCAGCGGCTGGGCTTTAAAGTCCCGGCGCCACATCCACCATAGAGCGGGTCCCAGTCCCGCTCTATGGCGGACGCTGCGCCGGGGCTTCGGCGGGGCTTTCGCACTTGCCTCACCGGCCATGAAGCTCACCGCACATCACTACCATCAAACTAATGTGACAGTTGACTATGACTTCATCCCAATTTGCCCTGCTTTCTTCAGACAGTTTTACTCTCAAATATGTTTTCCATTTTGTTGATGTTAGTTGTGAAGTCGTGTCCAACCCATCGTGGCCCTATGGTCAACATTCCTCCAGGCCTTCCTGTCCTCTACCATCCTCTGGAGTACCTTTAAGCTCATGCCAACTGCTTCAGTGACTCCATCCAGCCACCTCATTCTCTGTTGTCCCCTTCTTCTTTTGCCCTCCATCTTTCCCAGCATTAGGCTCTTCTCCAGTGAGTCGGTGTATGCATCCAGAATTGCAGAATTTCTATAAAATCTTTCTTGAAGAAATCAGAACCAATCATATCCCCCTTTTAACGCTAGGGAAATAATTAATCAACCACCTGCACTTTACCATCTAATTACTCCTTCTGTAAGATGAGAAGTAGCAGGACTTGACCGTCTTACTACTGTCCATCCTCAAAGGAGCCTTTCAAGTGAAACAATTGATAAGTAGGTCCCCACTTTATTTCTTAGGAGTCACATATTTGGATGTCCCAAAAGCAGTTCAGTCTCTTGGAGATGGTTATATACCAGTCTCCATTTCTCCTATCATATTTTCCCTATCATTTTCCTCCTCCTCCTCCCAGCAATCTCTGGTTGAAGATCAAGCAAGACCTTTCCCCTGTAAAATGACTTAGGTACAAAACAATATATATAAGAAGCAAAGGAAATTACTTCTCCAGGGAACAAAGTAAATTTTTAAAAAAAAGTTAGTACAAACTCAGAGCAAATGATTTTATTATTCTGTCAGGAATGTTTTCTATTTTTAAAAAAATGTATAAGAAAATTACAAATACAAAAATTTGAAATTCTGAAAATAACTAATAAAAAACTAAAGAGAATGAAAGAAAAAATGGGAATGACCTGCTATGCTGGGGATTGGATTCAATTGGCCTAAATGCTACTTTTCAGTTCTAAGTATCAACACAGTTCCTTATTGAATTATACATTTTTGTGATTGTTTTTCAGTTCTAATTATGGTATGTTGAGATTCATAGTTTATTCAGGTTCTCTGATAGGTTTTCACATAAAGGGAAAACAAACCAAACAGAAATCGCTTAGAACCTCAAATGTTTCTAATATTTAATCTAATATTTTCATATGACTACTGAAAAATCTCTCTCAGATCTTGCACTTAACTTTTCTGTTCTTGTGACTCTATATTAGGATTAGATTCTTGATAGCAACCACTTCCGGATTTTAGTTCATTTGTTTTAATTGTGCACATGCTAGAATTATGGTTGCTGCATCTTAGTCTTTACTGATCCAATTCTGTTCTTTCTCTCTTGTTTTCTCTCTCTCTTTCTCTTTCTCCTTTTCCCCTCTGTGCTTTTAAAAGAAATTTCACAAACTCCCAAACTTTCCAAAGTGGAAAGCTAATGAATCTTTGGATTGAAGATAAACTGTGAGAAAGCTTTGTCTTTAGCTCATTTGAGTCTCAAAAGATCTTTTTCAGTTGAATTTTTCTCCTGTCCTTTGTGGAAAATATTCCACAAGGTTTTGTAATTCAGCAAACATTAAAATCTTGAAGGATTTCAATTTATTAAAATGTATTGTGGCAAGAGGTTTGGTAGTCTACAGTCTATTTCATTAAACAGCAATAGCAACCCAAGCGAAGTATTTCTAGAATATGAATGAGAAAAAAGTATTATGAGATCAGAAGCCTATAAAATAACAGAAAATACAGGCAATGTTTACCGTGTTTCCCCGAAAATAAAACAGGGCCTTATTTTCTTTTGACCCCTGAAATAAGTGCTTGGCATGATGATGATGATGATGATGATGATGATGATGATGATGATGATGATGATGATGATGTGGTTAATCTTTGGTGAGATTCACAGCGTTTGGGCTGGTTGGTAGCTCAACAGCTCGAGTCCTAACCAAGGACCTAGGAACTGTTAAGGTAACGTCGGAGGATATAAGCTGTTCCAAGTAGGATGGTTTTTTGTAGAGTCAGAATGTTCAAGTCTGATAAATTTAAAAGTTCCAAATAGCGAGGTAGCCCTTTAGGTATTGCTCCAAGGGCTCCAATTACAATCGGGACAACACATGATTTCTTTTTCCACAGTTGCTCAACTTCAATTTGCAAGTCCCGGTACTTTGTGATTTTTTCTTGCTGTTTATCTTCAATTCATGCATCTCCAGGTATTGCAATGTCAATGAACCATATTTTTTTTCTTTTCAATTATTGTTATGTCAGGTGTGTTGTGGGCCAAGTGCCTGTCAGTCTGAATTCTGAAGTCCCAAAAGATCTTGACTTTCTCATTCTCTAAAACCTTCTGAACCTGATGTTCCCAGTGGTTTTTGCTGTACTCAAATCCAAACTTTTGGCACAATTTTCAGTGAATGATCTTAGCAATGCGGTCATGGTGTTGTAAGTAGTCAGATTGTGAAATTTTGCTGCACCCACTGATCAAGTGGTTGACTGTCTCATCTTTCTCATTACAGAGGCGACATTTGCTGTTGGTGGTAACATGTTGAATTTTTGCCTTCATGCAGTTTGTGGCTAAGGCTTGCTCTTGAGCTGCCAAAATAAAGCCTTCTGTTTCTTTTTTCAGTGCTCCTGATCTTAACCAGTTCCAAGTTAACTTTTGGTCAGCTTTGCCTTCAATACTTTTCAATATTGGCTATGCATAGCTTTGTTTTTCCAATTTTCAGCTCACTTCTCAATTACTTCTTTCTTATATTCAGCTTTTGACTTAGTTGTCTTCAAAGGGCCTTCTTTATTTACTTCCTTAATCATTGGTTCTTCACTTTTCTGGATGTAATCATTCAAGCTGTGTTTTTCCTCTTCCACAGTCTGTTTTACTTGTAGGAGTCCTCAACCACCCTCTGTTCTTGGTAGATATAATCGGTCAACATCACTTTTACGATGCAAAGCATGATTCATTGTCATAAGCTTCCTTGTTTTCCTATCCAAATTGTCCAACTCCATCTGGGTCCAGTCAATTATTCCTGCAGAGTATCAAATCACAGGTATAGCCCAGATATTTATGGCTTTTATGATGTTTCCTCCATTAAATTTGGACTTAAATATCTTGCAAATTTGTCGGATGTACTTGGCTGCAGTTAATTCCTTGACTTTATTATGCATTAAGTCAGAGGCCTCTAAAATCCCCAAGTACTTGTAGCCTTCTTCTGGTTTTACTGCCTTTATCATTTCTTCATCCTCAAGTTCTATTCCATCATCTTCTATGACCTTGCCTGCTTTGGTTGCCATTGTTGCACATTTGTCAATTCCAAACTGCATATCAATGTCTTGGCTAAATTCTTTTGTGCTTTTAATCAATAAATTCAGTTCAGCTTTTGTTTTACCAAACAGCTTCAAATCATCCATGTACACAAAGTGTGAAATTTTCAATCCTTTCTTTGCAAGTTCGTATCCATAGTTCATCTTCTTCAAATTGATTGTCAGTGGTAGCATTGAGAGTATAAAAAGTAGGGGTGAAAGGGAATTGCCCTGGAAAATGCCTTGTTTAATTTCAACTTCACCCAGTACTCCTTCATTAGCTATAAGCTTCTTTTTCCAGAGGTTCATTGAAGTTTCCATGAATTTTTGTATGTTGCTGCTGATGCCAAAGATTTTCAGGCATTTCTTGATCCAGCTGTTGGAAACAGCTACATGGTTTCTGGCTAAAGGCCTTACAAGTATGCACAAAAGATTGGCAGTCCAAATGTACCAGATCTTCAAAACACCTGAAAATGATAAATGGATAACAATTGGAAGGACATTTTTGATCGAAAAATTTTGAATTTTTGCAGGATCCTTTCTGTTCTACAGGAAGCAAGTTATTTCTTTCCAAGTATCCATAAATTTGGTTTGCAATGATACCAGTAAGGAGCTTGTATGTTGTTGGCAAACAGGTGATTGGCCTATAGTTTCCAGGGTCCTTTCCTTTTTCTTTATCTTTTTGGATCAAAAATGTCCTTCCAGTTGTCATCCATTCATCATTTTCAGGTGTTTTTAAGATCTGGTTCATTTGGGCTGCCAATCTTTTGTGCACACTTGCAAGTGCCTTTAACCAGAAGCCATGTAACTCATCTGGTCCAGGTGCACTCTAGTTCTTCACTTTTTTTGACTTTCTTTGCACCATTTCTTTTGTTATTTTCACATCTTCCATTTTATGCACTTTAATAGAATCCTCAATCTGTTTGATCCATTTTGCATTTATGTTGTGCTTTTTGTTGTTTTCCCACAAATTCTTCCAGAATTTCAGAGCTTTCTCTTTATCAGGCTTTTCATTTGTTGTTACTCCATCTCCACTTTCTAAGCTCTTATAAAACTGGTGCTGATTTGCTCTGAATTGTGAGTTTTCTTTGAATTGAGTTACTCGGTTTTCATATCTTTTAATCTTTTCAGCAACGGCAACAACCCTCTGCTTCAGCTCTTCAATTACTATCGCAATTTCCTTAATGTCCAAATTGTATCTTGCTTCCAGGCTACTTTTGACCTGCTTATTCTTTAGCTGACCTTGCTTTAGGTTCTTCAAGTTGTTCAAGCCTCCACGATATTTTTTGATCTTCAATTCCAACCAAATTTTCCATTTAGGCTTCCTCTTCTTGCCTCTTTGGTTCTTTTGTATTTTCAAATCCGATTCTTTGATGGTTATGAAGGCTGCTGCATACATCAGCTGGTTTGTTTCAGCTAATGTAGTGGTTTGAATGGTTTGACAGTCTCATTGACCTTTTTTAGTACCTTTCTCAATTCTTTCCGGTTCACTTGGTTCAGCTTTGGCAAACGTGTTCTTTCAGCATCTTCCATTTGATACTTTATTTTCTCAGCTAATTGAGCAATATCTGTTGGTGCTTGCTCTTCAGTGCTTCCTTGTTCTTTATCTTCATCCATTTCAGCAGCCTCTTCCTCCCTTTCTTCCTCAGTTTGCTTTTGAGTCTGCAAATCATTCTTGATGTTACTCTTCTTTGTTGGTATACTCAGACCATTAGTTGCTTTCTCTTCGATTCCTGTTAATTCTGCTGTAGTGAAAAATTTGTGGCTCAGAATTACACATCGTTGGTCCATTAGCCTTTGTTCACTGATATCACAGTCTGATGGTTCGCCTTCCAAATCTGATACATTCGTTTTTGAAATCCACGTTTTTCTGGCTCAGACTAATAGTAAGTTTCCATAATAGAGATGTTTTCTTCCCTAGTCCAGATTTTTCGCTTTTTTGTTTTTTCTTCCAGTAGCTTGTCAGCTCCATGTCCTGGTTGCCTAGCAGAGGGAGCTGAGCCCTGTAGCTCATTTTGCGCAGAATGCCCAGGAGCCATAGCATCCAATGGAACCCTTGTTAATCCGGGCGACGGTTCAGCCAGCATAAATTTCATTTTTCTTGTATTCACCATGTTTGAATGGGTTGTGGAGCAAATTTTGTCTGGCCCTTCACTAAGACCTGTCTGATATGGTTGTACTTGTTCAGCATATCCCTTAGAATCATTAGAGCGCGCAAGCCCCTCCACCATGACAAGGTAAAGCACCTCCAAGGGGTTGTTGTTGTTGTTGTTGTTGTTGTTATTACTATTGAGGTGCAGGAGGCTGCGAGCGGGATCACCTCATGACTGCTGCTGTGTTGCAATATTTTTGGGACGGGCTTATTTTTGGGGGAGGTCTTATTTTAGCGCATGCACTCAAAAGCTCAATTTGGCTTATTATCCGGGAGGTCTTATTTTCAGGGAAACAGGGTATTATCTTATTAATAGTACTTATAGCAAATTTTAGATGCAAATGATCTGGAATATTATTCCTGATTATTCTATTCTATGTCTAACCACCAAATTCAGACACTATCTATAATGACTCTGTTTTTGTGAAAAACATATAGCTTCAAATCAATGTCTGTTACTCACTTGACCATAATAAAATTTTCACTGTTGACTGTAAATGTTTTTTCCCCAACTCCTGTCTTGGATAATTGCAGACCAAAAAAAAAAAAGTTTCCTTGAGGACATGCATATCTGACATATAAAAACAATCTGACATGAACTATTCTGTCCATTAAATTTACTCACATGCTTCTAATTCCGCCAAAGACACCATAACCTCCACTCTCTACAGTTAAGCTTTGCAGTTCACAATGTCAGTTCAGATATGGGCAAAGATTTACATGTAAGGATTTAAATCTGAGGTTTTTCAGATTAAATATCCATCCAAACAAGTGGAAAAACTAGACTGTGAAATAAAAAGAGGAAAACAATTTACAGTTCAAGTTCTATCTAAAAACCACTTAGATTTACTCTCAGTTATTTACAACTCCTTCTGACAATGTTCTCTTTCTCCAGGGCTTTATGTACAGCTAAAATAGCTATTCAACAGTAATAGAGTACATATTAGGGATATGACTGCTCTTCTACTAATATGATTCATGCCATCATTTGCTTCTCTATATTACATAGACAATCAACCAAATATTCCACAAACAGGGACAAATCTGAGATCAGCAAAGGCAACTGTGGCAAACATGAACATACTTCAGAACAGAATGTGTTTAACTTTACCTTCTCAACAACAAAAAAATTCAAAATCAAAGTGCAATGCAAAAGAACTGAACCTACCCACAGTATTATGAAGTGAACTGTGGGGGTTTGTTTTCACTTCACATTATATGCACAAATGAGTTTGGCAATGCAAGAAGTTAGCAGCAAGGACTGTTTTTATGAATGACTATTGTTAATAGGATAATTAACATTGTACTTTCTGCAAATCATTTTTCTCTTTTTTGTTTATAATTCTTCTTCCAACTATGTGTGCAATGATGTGTGGGTGTACAGGCACATGGATATAAATCTACGACTAACTCAATTAATATTTCATGCCTCTGATAAAGGGGACTGTAGTTCAATAGTAATTTATGACATCGCACATGTACAGTATTTAATAGGGCTTTTTTTTAAGGCAGAATAAAATCCTCTGTGATTTTTGTACCAAAACTGACATAGGGATTTTGTGAAATGGTTGCTTCATTAGAAAGAAGGGAAGCTATTTTGCTATTGGCAGCACGTTTTTATTCACTGAATCTATTCCAAAGTATTCCCAGGTTAATAGCTATGCATACTGTACCTCTTGAACTAACCATCTATGGTAGAATACTCTGAGTTCATTCATCACTGTCTACATATGTGGTAGATTCCCATGTTATTCTACTATAAATAGAGGAATACTCTGGTCATCTTTCATGTTTTTCTTTTTAGCAAAGTTATTCTTTTGATAAATTTGGGGACTGACTTTATTAAATTTTCTATCCTTTTTTAATTACATATCCAAATAGACGTTTACTTAAAGAAACATACAGGCATATACAACGTTAACCTTCAATGTTAGCCAAGGATTTTAATGATGTCTGCTTAAGTAAATAAAATTAACAGTCTTGAAGAAACTTGATAGTAAAGTAGCATTATATGATGCTGAAATATATTCTGTCATCACAGGTATTTTCTCTAAACTAGGCTGTCAGTTTTGGGTTGTAAACATTTGGACAGGCACTAGATGGCAGTGAAGGGTTTATGTCTTCTCCGTTGCTATGCTACCATCCAGATTTTTGCAGCCCAGACCTGGTAGCCCTACTAATTAAAGCATTACCCAGCCAGAGTCCACGCATCATAGAGATGGAAAATATATGACATGATTGTCAAAGGAGACATGCCATAATATTTTGGGTGACCTGTCAGCATTCACCAACATGTAACAATACTTGTTCTAGAAATCATACCCTGTTCTCACATAATTTTCAGAGGCTACGGCATATCATGCCAGACTAATCTTACTGCATTATTTGACAAAGTGACAAAATTAGTGGACCAGAGGAATGTCGTCGATATAATTTACTTGGACTTCAGTAAAGCATTTGATAAAGTAGACCATAACCTACTACTAGATAAAGTAGAAGAATGTGGGTTAGACAGCATTACTACCAGAAAGGAAAGTGTAGTTCTCAATGGAATTATATCAAAAGTGTAGTTCTCAATGGAATTATATCTTCATGGAGGGAAGTATGCACTGGAGTACCCCAAGGCTCCGTTTTAGGCCCAGTACTCTTCAACATCTTCATCGATGATTTGGATGAGGGGATAAAAGGGGAGCTCATCAAATTTGTGGATGATGCCAAGCTGGCAGGAATAGCCAACACTCCAGAAGATAGGCTTAAGATCAGTGACGTGCGGTGAGGATTATGGTTGGTGAGGCAAGAGCACAGCAGCAGCAAGAAGCAACGTCCCCACCGCTGTGCCCAACAGGCCAGGCATCTCGTGTTTATGGCGGACATAAACACGAGATGCCTGGCCTGTTGGACACAGCGGCAAGAACGTCCCTGCTGCTGCCGCACTCCACCGCCTCACCCCCCGCCTCCTCCGACCCCACCACTGTGTCCAACAGACCAGGTGTCTGGCATTTATGGCAGACCTAAACGCGAGACGCCTGGCCTGTCGGACACAGGGCGGTGCGAGGCGGCAGCCGGCAAAGAAAGGGGAGAGGAGGAGGAGGAAAGGGATAGGGGAGCAGGACGGGGCTCCCAGTGGTGGGGAGAGGGCTGCTCCTCTCTTCTCAAACAAACTCTCTCTCAAATTGAGAGAGAGTTTGAGTGAAGAAAGAAACACACGCACACACAGACATACACACACACACAAATTACTCACAATAAAAAATTACAAATTAAATTACAATAATTTTGAATTCTCCCCTCCCTCCGTCCGATCCACATACCTTTTCCAGCTGTGGATTTCAACTCTCCTCTTGTCCACCGGCCATGATGAAAATGTAAAAAATTAAATTAAAAGGCAACTTAGGCACGATTTGCTGCTCCCAGATCAGGAGGCAGAGAACCACGTGCCTCCTTTGCATAAGGAATTTTTCGCCTTTTAACCCTTGCTTAACTCTGAGCAAGGGTTAAAAGGTGAAAAATTCCTTATGCAAAGGAGGCCCGTAGTTCTCTCGCCTCCCCCTGCAGTTAGCCCTAAGCAGACTCAGAGTCATCCACTGTGACTGTGGAGTCTGGCAGCAACTACCTTAGCCTTTTTCCTTTTAATTATTCTTTTCTTTTCCTCATGACACTGGTGAGGCCCCGCCTCCCCTGCCTCCCCTGACTGCATGTCCCTACTTAAGATACAGAAGGAGCTTGTTAAACTTGAACACTGGGCACTATCTAACAAAATGAAATTCAATGGTGAAAAAAGTAAGATTCTACGTTTAGGCAAGAAAAACAAAATACACAGGTACAGTATAGGTGGTACCTTGCTCAATAGTAGTATCTGTGAGAGGGATCTTGGAGTCCTAGTGGACAACCATTTAAATATGAGCTAGCAGTGTGCAGCAGCTGCCAAAAAAGCCAACACAGTTCTAGACTGCATAAACAGGGATGGAATCCAGATCACGTGAAGAAGTGTTAGTACCACTTTATGCCTTAGTAAGGCCACACTTGGAATACTGCATTCAGTTTTGGTCACCATGCTGTAAAAAAAGATGTTGAGACTCTAGAAAGATTGCAGAGAAGAGCGACAAAGATGTTTAGGGGACTGGAGGCTAAAACATGAAGAACGGTTGCAGGAACTGGGTATGTGTAGTTTAATGAAAAGAAGGACTAGGGGAGACATGATAACAGTGTTCCAATATCTCAGGGATTGCCACAAAGAAGAGAAAGTCAAACTATTCTCCAAAGCACCTGAGGGCAGGACAAGAAGCAATGGGTGGAAATTAATCAAGGAGAGAAGCAACTTAGAACTGAGGAGAAATTTCCTGACAGTTAGAACAATTAATCAGTGGAACAACTTGCGAATGCTCCAACACTGGACGTTTTCAAGAAAATGTTGGATAACCATTTGTCTGAAGTGGTATAGGGTTTCCTATCTAGGCAGTGGGTTGGACTAGAAGACCTCCAAGGTTCCTTCCAACTCTGTTATTCTATTCTAGTCTATTTTTGTGCGATTTTTGGAGGCTGCAGAGGAGCATTCTCTGAAACTGCTTCTAGGATGAAGGCCTCATGGAACCCACGGCAGCCTCGGGTATGCCGCATGGGCCCGTCAAGAGAAAGAGAACACTAGCTAAAAGTAAGAGGCAAATGGCCGATCCTGAGGAGTGGCAATTGTGCCATTCCCCAAGGCTCACACTCCTTGGAGAACAATGCAAGGCGGCCATTCTGAGTGGCAGCACTGCAGCAGGGCTGAGGTCAACACCTGAACCTCTATTTCAGGTTCAGCTTCAGCACTGCTACCAAGCTCTGCTATTCAGGGTGGCTTAGTGTGTGTGTGTGTGGGGGGGGGAGATAGAGAATAGTTTCTCTTTTGGTGTGTGTGTGTGTGTGTGTGTGTGTGTGTGTGTGTGTGTGTGTAAGAAACTTATGGAGATAGTGTTATTTTTGCAAAGAAAGCATTTTTGAGAGATGTGGGTTTAAAAGTTCATTGGGACATTAAGGGTAAAAAGTTCAAGACTGGAAAACAGGAAGGGGCTGCTATTCCAATAAGCAAGTCAGCTTAGGCAAGCAGTTTAGTTAACAGTTTTAACCACACAGTCTAGTATATAGTGGAGAAATTAATTAACCATTTGCCTCAATTTATTATGCTTATAGCAATAGCAATAGCACTTAGACTTATATACCGCTTTACAGTCCTTTACCATCCTCTCTAAGTGGTTTACAGAGTCAGCCTATTGCCCCCAACAATCTGGCTCCTCATTTTACCCACCTTGGAAGCATGGAAGGCTGAGTCAACCTTATGCTGAAAAGATTATAAAGAAACAAGAAATATAAGTTAAGAAATAAAAAGGGGATAAAAGGTAGTCTGGAAAAAAGGGGAACTGGGCAAAAGGTGCGGAAACAGATTAAGCATGGGGAAATTAGTGGAGAAACGGGCCTTCCGGGAAGATTGCAACCCTGTGGTCTTTGTCAAAGGCAGCTGCAGTGTCAGGGTACACACAGTGTGACTATTTTGAGACAACCCAGGAGCAAAATACAGTAAACAGAGGTTTGTCTTTCAAATAGTGGTTTATCTCAGTGGTGGGTTGCTAACCGGTTTATTACTGGTTCCCTCATGTACGTACACATGCACGTGCATGTGCGCAATGCTTCTGCGCATGCACAGAAGTGTCCAGACGGGTAGGCTGAGCCTCCCGCTGCCACCACTACTGGTTCAGCCGAACCGGGCTGAACTGGCAGCAACCCACCTCTGGTTTATCTACAAGGAATATATACATACGCGTACTAGGCAAAGTCAGCAATCAATCATCAACTACAGCAGCGGTTCTCAATCTGTGGGTCGGGACCCGTTTCACAGAGGTCGCCTAAGACCATCGGAAAACATGTATTTTCAAAAAAATACGGAAAACATAAAATAATTTTATGGTTGGGGGTCACCACAACATAAGGAACTGTATTAAAGCGTCGCAGCATTAGAAAGGTTGAGACCCACTGAACTACAGCATGGAAGTACACACACACACAGAAATACGCCCTCACAGAGCCTCTTTTATATTATAGCCTCTTAAAGCAATACAGTCAAATAACCCTGCTGACTCATTGCTACCATTGCATCATCGTTACGGCGTTACAGTATTACAACGTTACAGCAGCTGGTCAGCTATGAAATCATCATTACCCTGACATGCAGGGAGGAATTTGTGGTTCAGGTGGAGGGAATAAAAAGCTGGAGAGATGTATTCCTCTGTGTATCCACCTGCTAGCCTGCCTGCCTGCTCTTCCAAGAACGTATTTTCCATGCAATAAATTGCTTGCTGATTCAATTCATGACTGTCAAATTTCTGACTGGTGAGTCTGTTTCTCAAATGGGGGAATAGAGTCAAGTCAGGTATTTTCTGATTTTTTGTCACACCATGAGCTCAAAGTGTTCACCATCACTAATAAGAGTAGTCCTTGACTTACAGTAGTTTATTTAGTGATCGTTCAAAGTTACAAAGGCACCGAAAAAAGTGACTTATCATCATTTTTCACAGTTACAACCTTTGCAGCCTCCCCTTGATCATGTGATCAAAATTCAGATGCTTGGCAACTAATTCATACCTATGACCTTTGCTGTGTCCCAAGGTCACATGATCACCATTTGCAATATTTTGACAAGCAAAGTCAATGGGGACGCCAGATTCGCTTAACCAACAGATTAATAATCTATCAAATGCAGGGATTCAGTTAACAACTGTGGCAAGAGAGGCCATAAAGTCGGGGAAAACTCAGTTGACACATGTCTCACTTAACAACAGAAATTTTGGACTCAATTGTGGTTGTAAGTTGAGGACTAGACCACAAGACAGGTGTGATATTACAGTCTTCCTCTTCTATTACCCTGACTCTTTGTTGAAGCTCCCTTACTTGGGGTCACTGAAACCTTTTGCTTTGGCCATCTTTGCCACAGCTCCTACAGCATCTCCGCCACCCCACCCCACACTCCTAGCGGAGCTCTTTCAGGCTATACTGCTTGCTCTTCTGGGAGCTCCTTTAGGCCCAAGTTAACCCCTCTGATCCATAATTCTTTTTTTAAAAATAGTTTTTATTAAACATGTTTAATAAAAACATGTTTTGCCTTTAAAAACAGAAAAAATGCAACAACAAAAAAACCAAGACAAAAATAACAGTATACAAAATACAGCCTTATGTATCGGCATACATGTTTAGCCTTTGTAGTTCTCCATTCTACATTGCCTTCTTATTGGTTTTAACCTCTGTAATAATGTAATAACAGTTGTACTAACATTTATAATGATATTAATTGTTCCTCTCGCCATTGTATTTACATTGTGGTCAATACTTTAAGTTTGGTAGTAATTAATAATTTTGGTTCATTTTTATTCAGTAGTAGTTTAAAAAAAATAAAGACTTCTATTTCCTGTTTTGGCTTCTGTTTTCTAGCCACATAAATTCTATTCCATATTTTATAGAAATCCGATTCTTCTCTTTCTTTTAATTCCATGATCATTTTAATCCTCTGATCCATAATTCATTTACCAAATGATACTTTAATTGTCTTCTTCACAATCTTCCCCAGAATTCCTAACCAATCACATTCCTTATAGGGCATTTAATCACCAATCCAGCTTTACCCTTTGAGCTGCGCACAGCAAATCAGCTCAAAGCCTTTTTCCCATGGCAACTGTAACCAAGGCAACTATGTTCCCTCATGTCCAATAGATGAAGGAAACTAGGCCTCTGTCGACTCAGTTAAACTCTAACCTCCCTCAGAAGTCATTCTCACCATTTTTATTCCTTTATTGTAAAGCCTGCTAAAACTCCACATTCATATAGTTTCTTCATCAAATATTCTATACTAGTTACCAGTTTTTCTGGAGCTAGCAGAGATGGCTAAATCGAATGTTCTAATTAAAGAAAAGAACACAGTTTTGTTTTTACATGGAAACCACTTTTGGACTTGGTGCTTGAGATGGAAAAAAATAAAATTTAGATTTTTGGGTTTGGGTTAAGTAGATAGGTTTGTTGTTATAGAAATACTATATATTATTATAGAAAAGTAAAAAGTTAAAGTTTTTTAAAGCTATTATTTTTTTCTGCTGTATCAAAAGGAATCAGAAATCAACATTTTTTCTTTCTTTTTCCCTTTTGCCCTATACTTTTTTTCTCTTCTCTTCTCCTCCATTATTTTCCTTTGTATTTTTATATTTTATATTATACTTTGATAAACTAATAAAATTTTGGAAACTTTAAAAAAAAGAAGTCAATTCTTGGGATGTACGTAAATATTGTACCAGGCAGAAAAACTGTGTTTCTTCCTTGACCATGATGGGGCTTACTTTCGAATACCATATATTGGATTGCAGGGTCTGGTTGGAACAATTCACTCTCTCTTCCTGAAAAAAGGAACTTAACTAAGATGAAGTTTGGATATTTCCAGCCCAGGTGTATTTCAAGTGATGCCCCTGGCAGGTGATCTTCAGAGCATCCAATTTGTTTCAATAATGCAAGTCACAAAATCCTAGCCTTTTTGATATAATATTGGCCCTTTACTAACTTTGAATGCACTATGTACCATGCAGTGGTTGGATTCAAAAAAATTTACCATCGATTCTGTGGGTGTTGCTTGGTGGCAAGGCTTGGTGGGTATGCTTTGGTGGGCATGCAGTGGTGGGTTCCGGATCCCATTCCAATCGGTGCGCTGTAGCTGCTAGCGATGCTTCCTCAAGCCTCCGTGATGCTCCAGCTGCGCGTCGGAGCGTCGCGCAGATGCTGCATGCACCATGCGTGTGCGCGGAAGTGCCGAAGGCTTTAAAGGACAGGTAAGGAACTTGGGTAGGTGGGTGGACCCTCCGGAGCACCGTACCGGAATGGTACCCAGTGCCCCGGGCAGGCTCCGTTACGCCCGTACCGGGGCATTCCGCCTGCAACCCACCACTATGGGCATGGCAGGAGAAGGATACTGTAAAATCTCCATTCCCATGCCACTCCGGGGGAAGGTTACCACAAAATCCTGTTTAGGATTTTTAGGGGTTCTGGGGGGAGGGGGGGAGGGGGGAAATACAATATGTGTTAAATTCTAAAGTACATGATTCCACTTGTATACTGTGGCTTTTTAATGTTAGTGTTAAAATAGAACAAGCTGAATATATTGGAAGGTAATAGAAGTACACCGAAGGGAGGAGTTGAGTGAAAGAAGAAGGAGAGTGGAGAGGGTGAGAGAGAGGAGGAAGAGAAGGAAGGGAGGGAATGGATTAGGAGAGGGAGTGATAGAGGGGGGGAAGTAGGTAGTAGAGGGGTATGTAAGAAGGAAGAATGAAAGTTGGAGGGGGTTGAAAGAGGGTGTATGGTGGGCCAAGGAGGTATATTGGGCTTGTATTGTAGAGGGCAATTTCTATATAAGTGAGGGCTGTGTTTACTATTCAATGTTATATGCCCCGGTTATGCACAGTAAACATGTGATTGTATAGAATGGAATGGAAATAAAAATTTTAAAAAAAAAATAAAAAAAAATCCTGTTTAGGATTACTGCAAAATCCGAGTCCCAGCTGATTTTACTGCAAGATCAGCTGGGACTCGAGAGGCAGAGAATAGATGGGGCGGGGCTAGTAGTTCTCCGAACTACTCAAAATTTCCGCTACCGGTTCTCCAGAACTAGTCAGAACCTGCTGAATACCACCTCTGGTACAATGCCTGTCTATTACATCTTTCATAAAATGTCATACAGGGCGCCATCTCCTCCTCCTAGGAATCCAGGAACTCTCTGAACATCTGAGCCACTCGCTTCTTAACTTGTAGATGTCAGAGCTACACAAGACTCAGCATTAATGCATTTACCAAAGATGGATAAGCCATATTACATAGATTATGAAGGCCACTTTTTCTCTGTAGAAAGCTAGATTCATTTTCTCCTTGTCCTCTCTGCCCCTCTTCAGCGCACTGCAAAACTCCTATTGTTCAATGATTCTGTTCACTCCTTTCCCTGTGAGATTTAAATAGATTCATAGATATCAAAATAGGGATAATTGTTGTAAAGTGGAAGGAGATTGTGATGGTTGTGGAATAGGAATCATTAGTGCAAGTGAACTCTTGCCTCGTTTTGCCACCCCTGCTGCTCAGACAGAGACAAGTACCTTAAACTCTAGTAGATAACAAGCTTTCATTCTGTTGCCCGCTTTTTGGACAATCGCCTCCTTCAGCAAGAGGTTTGTGAAGTTTGTTCATTGTACATATCCATATCAGGATTATTTGATATTGCCTTAATATGGTATGAAAATCCAGGTGCTGAAACCTGCAAATCATGGTTGGGGTTTAGTTCATGAGCAGGCAATTTTGGGGGGTCAATGTTGCAAGCCAGTCTCACAAAATGACTGTCATTTTCAGGGTCACCAGTCTCAAAAAAATATCAAAGAAAGATGGCAAGGTTATTCAGTGCAGCCTTTATTCCTTTTATGACTGTCACTCGTGATAAATCTCATGTCCAAATAGGTTTTACCCAATGGCAGATAAATGTGTACAGGCAGATTCTGCAAATATTTATTAGTCTAAAGCTGAATTACATGAATTGAGCATGTAGAATGCATTCAAAAATGGCTGAAACCTAGTGGCTGGCAAAAGGGGAGGCAGATGAGGCAAAGACCTTGGTGAATAGCAAGGTGTACACAGGTAGCTCTTGACTTATGACCACAATTGAGTCCAACATTTACGTTACTAAGTCAGGCAATTGATAAGTGAGCTTTGCCCATTTTATGACCTTTTTTGCCACAGTTGTTAAGCTAATCACTGAAGTTGTTAAGTGAATCATGTGGTCATTAATTGAATCTGGCTTCCCCCCATTGACCTTGCTTGTTAGAAGCTGATTGGGAATATTACAAATGGTGATCCCATTATTGCAGGACAATGCAAGTATTAAAGATACATACCAATTGCCAAGTGCCCAAATTTTTTTTGAATGTATTTTTATTATTTTTACATTTAAAACAATGTAGTACTGCAAAGTCAAAGTGACAATTAGCCTACTTAATACATTGTTTATCCTTCGGTCCAATCACAATATATACAGTTTGTTCCAGTCTTGTCATCTTGTCTTATACCAATCATAAAATCTGTTCCAGACTTCAAAATATTCTGATTCCCCTTTAACAAAACAAATCAAATTATTGATTACTGTTAATTTTAATTTTAATTCTTTTTTTAAAAATGTGTCATTGTCAATTTTAATTGGGTTTGGGATATCCTGTTTTATTTCTTCTTAACTTTTGTATTATATGTTTCTTTTAATGTTGTACGCCACCCTGAGTCCTTGGGAGAAGGGCGGCATATAAATCGAATAAACCTAACCTAAACCGTTTTTAAGTTCAAGAGTGAGTCTATCTGCTTCCCCACAAGCCAACACTTTTCTGATTACATCTAGCTCTGATGGTGTATTTTCTTTTTTCCAATATTGTGCATAAATTATGCGTGCCGCAGTTAGTACATGTATAATTAGATAAAGTATATCTTTCTTAAACCCCTCCGGTATTATACCTAGGAGAAATTTTTTGGTTTAAACAAGATTTGGTCTCCCATCATTTGTTCTAACCATGATTGAATCATTTTCCAATATTTTTTTGCCTCATTGCACGTCCACCACATATGATAAGAAGTGCCTGGTGTTTTTTTTACACTTCCAACAATTTGGGGGCAGATTTTTAAACATTTTAGAGAACCGTGGTAGGGGGAGATGCCATCTGTAGAACATCTTATAAAGATTTTCTTTATACGCAATAGCCATTGTTAATTTCTGATTAAGTATCCAAAGTTTCCCACTTAGCCAATTCCACATTATAACCGAAATTTTTCACCCAGGCAACCATAGTTTCTTTGACATGTTCCTCCTCTAGCTTATATTCCAACAAAAATCTGTACAACACTTTGATCAGCCTGTTTTCTCTCTGTATCAAAAGTTTATCTAATATTGTGTAATCTTTGACAATACCTTCCTTCTTCCTACCCTGTGCAAACCTTGATTGTATCTGTAGGTAGGGCCACAATTCTACTTGTACCCCTTGTGATGCCAATTCTAATCTAGTTTTGATCTCCCCCGTCTGTTCAATAACTCTTTATATGTAACTATATTTTCCATATTAATTAAATTTGAGTGTATTTGTGCTTCCCTCGTAGATAGCCAAATGGGTGTTTTGGTATAGTGGTCGTGTTTAATTTTAATAACAGGGACTGTCTGATGTAGTGTCCATTGAAATATTTGTGTGCAGATCCTTTTTCATACCAAAGGAAGGCATGCCATCCTACTTGGAGGTCATGACCTTCCAATTTGAATAATCTTTTATTTCTCAACATTATCCATTCTTTTAACCATGTTAGAGTGACATATTACAAATGGTGATCCCATTATTGCAGGACAATGCAAGTGTTAAAAATACATGCCAATTGGCAAGTGCCCAAATTTTGATCATGTGACCACAGTAATTGCTAGTGTGAAAACCAATCATATCACTTTTTAAAGTGTCATTGTAACTTTGAACAGTCACTAAATGAATGATTGTAACTCAAGGACTACCTGTTTTTTATCTGCCACTGGTGTAGCACTTTGTGTGAATCACATTACCATAGTGTATTAAACAAACTTTTATTAAAACAAACTATTGCTTATTGGCTACAGTACAAGCAAACCTAGCCATGGGCATATTCACATTTAACATTTAAGCTGCTCCTATGCTGTGTTCATGCTGGCTTGACTATAAATTGGCTTAAGAAAATCCTTAAGATTGAAAAATTTTGCAACAACTTGCAAGGTATTGAATCTGGTTATCATATTCTTTCTCTGGATAATTCCCCTGCTGCAGTTCCTTCCCATCTTTCTCTTCCAGGAAAGCTATGGCCATTGGTCAGTCACTTCCTTTCCCATGGGTAGGTCTTCCTAGGGAAATCAATTTTATATGTGCTTTATACATACTGTATGTATAAAAAATACACATCCATAAATGTACAGTTGTTAGGCCAATCATAACTGGTCACTTAGCAACCATTCAAAGCTATGACAACTTCCCCTTCCAAAGCTACTTACAATCCAGCTTCAAAGTTCTGACATCACCCTCTCCCCACAGTCACCTGACCACATTTTGGGCACTCAGCAACTGGCTCACATTTACAGCTGTTTGCAGTGTCTCACAGTCCATTGATTTACGATAGTTTGGCTGGAAAGTGGCATTTATTTCTGGTTTCCAGCCAAAGATGGCTCCTCATGAAAAATAGATTTATTTAATGACTACAACATTTGTTTAGTGACCACCACGTTTGCTAAACTACCACTGCAAAAAAGGTTGTAAAATCAGATCCATTCACATGGGGAATTGCTTTCCCACCATCACGACTTAATTGCCAGCTTCAATTACGGTCGTAATACAAGGACTACCTGAACATACAGACATAAATATAGGTATGCAAAGTAAATTTAACTATGTGCACAAAGTTAAAGTATCCAAATATGCAGGCACAACAAGCAATTAAAAAAACCTTTCTCTGCAGTTCCTCTATTCTAGGTTCTATAGCACCTTTCCCAAGAATTCTAAAATAGCACTAGGATCTCAATTCAGCATTAAAAAAAGTTGTCAGTTTGAAACACATTATTATTGGGTAATCTATAACTAGATTCATAGTTTGGAAACTTAATAATTCAAGTCCTAACCAAAGACCTAAGAATTATTAAAGTAGCATCTGAGAATATTGAACTTCCAAACAGGGTAGGGTTCTGGTGGGTTTTTTTTGGTAAAAGTAGGATGTTCAGATCTGATAAGTTCAAAATTTTCAAATACCGAGGGAGTCCTTTAGGTATTGCTCCAGGGGCTCCAATCACAATTGCTATAATAATATATTTCTTTTGCCATAAACATTCAACGTCAATCTGCAGGTCTTAATATTTTTCCACTTGCTTTTCCTCAATTGCAGCATTACCTGGTACAGCAATATCAATGAACCAGACTTTCTTCTTATACCAGATTATATCAGGTATGTTATGAACAAGTTGCACGTCTGTTTGGTTCTTCAAGTCCCACATAAGATCTTACTATGTTCCTGGATCTTTTTTTTAAAGAAAGGTAAACCCTAAGGAAAACTGACTACTCAAAAAAGAAAAATTATATTTTCTAAAAAAAAATTAGCCAGTCTATTTTTAACTGAATATATACATTCATCAAAGAGCTATTTCATGACTGTTAATAATAAAAAGATACACACAAACGATTAGAGTACATAATAAGCAATGGCTCAGCTGAAGGAATGGTCTTTTTCTGCAAAATAATCAATTAACTGTTGAGATTGTGTAGGTTGGCCTGTACCAAACTGAAGCACTTGGTCCCAAGGAGACACAAATGCTCAATGTGATATAAGTTTAAAAAGTATACTTCAAAAATAAAACAGAGAAATGTGCTGTAAAGGTCATTTTGAAGGTGGCTGACAGATTAAAAGACAGCAATGTCATCCATTTCTAACCTACAGAAACAATTGCCTGTGTGACAAAATTTAAAAGAAGACTACAAAAGAGTTACGGCTAGCATCAGTGAAGGAAAACTTAGGATGCCACATCTTATCAGACATTTGGCATACCAAACTTTAAAACTGCAAAACAAACTTTTAGGGTTAGACAAACAGATCGTAGAAGAGTGAGGGCACTGGCTGTAGTGCTGTGGCAAGATAATTAATCCAGCAACTGGCAAGATTACAAAAAAAAACAAACCTGAAATAAAACATTCCAGAGGAACATTGTTTTCCACATAGGGGCCCCCATACTCTTGATCCAGATGTCTGGACAAATTTGATAAAAACTGAGTGAATGTTTGAGGAATGAATCCATGAATGGAAGTGAGGACAAAGAATGTTCTATTGTTGTATCTGTGTTCTATGTTTTGCCCTCTTATGATGCCTGGAGACTGTAGGGATTTGGATAAAAGACAATATATTTAGACTGAACCCTGAAAAACTGAGTGGCTTTGGGTACATGGGGTCTCGGGATCTGAAGGTTTGTCAACCTTAGTTCTGGATGGGGCTGCACTACCTTGTTTAGACCCAGTTCGCTACCTAGGGCTTCTCTTGGACTCATGTCTCTTGCTTGAAGAGCTGGTGTCAAGCGTGATCAAGAGAGCTTTTGCACAGTTTGTTTGTGCACTTGTTAAAACCTTTCCAGGGTCATGACACCCTGCTCTTAGTTACTCAAGTCCTGGTCATCTCTTGCCTGGACTATTGCAATGTGTTCTATATGGAGCTACCCTTGAAATCCATTCTGAACCTTCGGCTGGTGTAAATTGCAGCCCCGAGGATAGTCCATATTGCACTTCTGCTCTGCAAAGTTCAGTGGCTACTGGTCTGCAATTCAAGGTTTAGTTGTGACCTTTAAAGCCCTTAATGACATAGGTACAAGCTACCTGGTAAACCACCTCATCCAGCTAGAACAAGCCCATCCTACTTGTGCTGGTGGAGAAGGCCTACTCTGGAACCCATCTGTCAAAGAACACTAACTATCAGGATCCAGAAGAAGGATCTTCTCTTCTGCAGTACCTGCCCTTTGCAATATCTTACACTCTAGGGCATGGGTGTCAATCTCACCATGCCACGTTGCTGTCACGTGACGTTTCATGATGCTTTTCCCATTTGCAGAGCTGTGATGGGCGTGGCCTGCATGTGACACATCCGGCCCGCGGCCCGTCTGTTTGACACCCCTGATCTAAGGTAAGATCTGCCTCCCACCCTCCTATCTTTCTGAAAGAGCCAGAAGACCTAGCTCAGCTGGTTGGCCTGGGGATCAAAGGAAGGATGCCCACACTGGAGATGGCTGCTAGATTGATGGCAGACTCCACCTCTGCCCCTCTTCCTTTCTGCTCTCCGTTCATCCATTTTTTGAGTTATCATATTGATATATTCTCCTTGTGTTCCTTTTTTTATTGTTTATTTTATGAGCTATTATTTTACTTCTATTTACATTCCTTTCATTTTCTTCCTTTGTGTTATTGTAAGCTTCCTAGAGCAGCCCCACAGCAAGGTAGGCAGCAAATAAATTTAACAAACAAACAAACAAATAATGTGCATTAAAGCTTTGTAACCTGTGGAACTTTGGGTGCTCATAACTCACTAAAGGTTTCTAACTGCTCTTCTAACAAGTGCCTAAGGGAAAACAGAGAAAGGGTGCCCACTGACATGTTATCCCTTCACCTGCTGTGCAAAATTAGCTCCTTCAAGATGCACGATCACTGTCACCAGTGGGAGAACCTTGAACACACACTTGAAGAAGAGAAATAAAGGAGAGCCCTTGATTATAAACCTGTCTATATATAAATGGCTGTGTGTCTGTGTGTCTGTGTGTGTGTTTATGTTCCAGCATAACTCTGGAATGCCTCAAGCAATTTCAACCAAACTTGGTACACAGATGACTTACTCTCTGGAAACAAATACTGTGGGGGTAAAACACCCCAACACCCCTCGGGATGTGTGTTCTGTTACGATACAGCTTGTATGTAATGGCTTCTACTGTACAGCCAGTGGAGTTGCCATGGTAACAACTTCACAGTACTCTACAAGGGGGCTCCCTCTGACAAGGGGGGCGGGGGGAATCCAACATTAGAAATTATGTTTGGTCTGGACATTTTCCCCCTGTAAATAAATACTCGGACAATAGTATTGGCTAGTATCTTATAAAACCATAAGGCTAGTTAGAATTTCAGAGGAAATTCTACAATTATATAAGACCTGCCTATTTTGGCAATGGGACAAGTGGGCAATGCAGATAAACTCTATGTCTGGGCATTATGTGCCCTAAAGTTAATACAGATGAGAGCAGTATGGCTGTGCAAAGTTAATTATTCAAAGGAACACTAGAATAGCCCACTTGTCTTCTAGAATGTGGCCACGCAGCTGTTAGATGACATAAGGCAGCAGTTTTTGGGAAGTTAATATTCCAGAATGGGAAGTGGTTTGAAATAGAAATATAAGTATCTTTAAAAAGAAAAATAGATGTTTCAAGTTTGCCGAGAATATTCTTTCTTTTGAAGAGTGTGTTTTGCTCACAATTACAGAGCAAACTCTGAGTTCAAAAATCATAATTTACAAAAAAGCAGTACTTTATTCAGATTGCCACTATCGTATCAACACTGCAAATATCAAAGTTGCCTTATGCTTAATACAACCAAGTTATTTTTCCCATCTACTACTTTCTTTTCGGTTGTGTGACTCTCCAATATTTCAAGTTTAAAAAAAAACTTCTCATTAGTTACTCCTCTTTTTTTTTTTTTTTAGCTAGAGATGCCATGAATCTTTTGACTGTGAATTATTTGTAACTCTTATCACTAAGCTACAATTTTCTCCATTGGACTCTAAAATCTGCAGAACGTGCAGATATAGGCATGAAAGAGGCACCTTATTTGTCCACAGCAAAGGCAAGATGGCATATCAGCCAAGCAGGTGGGGGATAAAAGTATTAAAGAAACTGATTAAAATGTTGACATTTTTCTCTGTGCTGTAATAATAAAGTGAACACAAAAGGATTTGAAATCTGAGTTACAACGAAATATCTATTTTTCTTTGGAATCTCTAACAGCCAAAAACAGCCTCTGTGTATATATACTGTGTATCTTTCCAGGAACCATTTTCCATTATCTTTTGCTATGGCGAAATGTATTTATATTGTTATTTAGTCAGCCAATTCCCGGCTCCATACATTACTTAATTAATGTCTCAGTTTAATTACTCAATCACTTTCAGTGATGCTAAATTGCACTTAGGGTTTTTTTTCCTTTTAATTTTGTGATTCAAAATAGCTTGCCATTTATTATCCTCCTTCAGGAAAGGAGACCTTCTTAATGGAAGTAGGTATATACACATCATGGCTGGATTTACATAGCACTTTCTATCCTAACATTATGTATATATTTATGACTTTGAGTACACAGCTATTTTGGTTTCTAGTATAGTGTAATGTTTGAACCCAGATTTTGCAGCCTATTCCTCAAATCACAATTGACAGACAAAGCCTATAGTCTGTTTACTTGTATAAACTTTCAATGAGTACTGAGGTTCAAACCAAATTTACATTCATTTTTGGATGTGTTCACCTAAATTTTTGATGTTTGCCCTAGTTTTACTCTCTATGCATACATGCTCAAATACCTAATTACTAGTAAACAGCAGGACTCATTCAAACTAGCAGACAGACTCTAGAATATTCAAAATCACAAAGATATCCCCAAATCCCAAAGTCTGTCCTTCTGATATTGTTCACAATTAACACCCTTGCAGAGTGGCCTTTGGCTAGATGGGCAGCAAATAAATTTAATAAATAAACAGCCTCTTGAAATGCAGGCATTTTCACAAACTGCAGTATATTCAGTTCTACAAATGGCAAGAGCAAATTTTATGCTTTACAAAGAAGTGAGACACAGTAGAAAGTAAAATACACCACTCTGAAATCAAATTTCTTATTTGAAAATAAATCAGGAGTACTTATTTAGGAATGCTATCATACTGTTTATTAAAGTTGGTAGAACTTTTTTTTTTTGCTTCCAGACAAAACTTTCTCCAACATGTAAAAACAATACACTTTGTATACTAACTAGACTCTAGATAGTGACATTCCAAGTCTTTGCCTTTTAAAGGTCACAGCATAAATCCTTCAGCCTATTCCTAAAATAATGATTTGGGGCCACCAATAATTTGCATAGAGTGATCATAATTCCCCCCACCTTCATATATTCAGGTGTGCAATTAAAAAAAAAAGCTCAAGGGGTGAGATTTATTTATTTCAAATATATAGACCTTCTGCTGCCTACTATGCTAAGCATCCCAGATGGTGTATGAAATTAATAAATACATTTTAAAATCAATCACAATGCAATTAGACACAAATACAGACAATACAACAATAAGCGAAACAATGGTCATAGTGCCAAAAATAGCAGCCAGATTGGGCTAGTTGGTTAAAATAATAGTCCCACTGTTATTTATCAGGAATAAACTGATAGGAAAATACTGAACAGTTGCTCTATCTAATAGTCTTGCCATCATCTTTTTCCTTATGCTTTTCATCTGTCTTCACATGACTCTTTTGACTTTCTTATCTGTCAGAGCACCAGTTTGTTTTTTCACTTGGCTGTTATCTCTTTTTCTTCTGCTAACATATCCCTCCCTTCAAAATACTGTCACTTTCCATAGTTCTGAATCTCAAAGGTAAAAGATGCTTGCAGATTCTTGAAGCAAGGCAAGAAACAAACATCAGGATTTATGATCAGAACTAGCTACAGCTATTTCATATTTGGTGCTGATTTTGACTTGTGATAAAAAGTACAGGCTGTGATATCACATGCTTCAGCTTACCGAGGATACAATATCACACTTGGAATGAACTTCTTACTTCTATATGAATTCTCATGATGTAATTGAGTGGACTTGCAAGAATCCATTTTCCCCTAGTTCTTAGTGTTCCTTATTACAAGCCCCAATGAAGAGTTTTTAAGGATATTCCCACTGTCTCTAGTTATGGGAAGATAAAGCTCAAATATATTTTTCCAGCCAAGTTTCACTTCCTTTCTTGACCCCTTCCATCATAAAGTGTCTCTCAGGTTTATCCAACCTGAACTTTTCTGGTTCCTGACTTTCTTTGCCAAGGCTGCCTGGCTCACTCTTGGCATTCTCATTGGCTCTGAGCACCTTCAGCTTCTCTGTACTTCTTTTTTTTTCTTGTTCTCTATTGTACATGAAATACATACAGATGCTAACTCACACTCAGGTTATACTCTTCAAAATATAGAATCAATATTCAGCTGAGCGTACTTGCTACAGAGACTTCTGGAAGGGCAAACACCGAGCTAATAGTTTGGGTCTTCTCTCATAGGATATAAAGTTTAAATAATCAACCATATGATTGCAGTTGTTCTTTGCTGGCATTTTCTAATGTGCTGATAAATAACACTGCAAATGTTCTCGGTCTTTAACAAATGAGTGTTCCATAACATTAGATTATGCACTATTGTGTATCAACCTAGGACATTCCAGGGGTTGTCTAGAAGATCCTAGATCAGTGATGGGCAACCTTTTTGGCGTGGTGTGTCAAAAATCGGCAAAAAATCGAGCATAACTCGCGTTGTGTGTCACTTCGACAAAAACATAATTTTGCGCAATTTATAGTTTAAACTACAAAAATGTATAATTGCAATATATAATTGTATTTAATAAACCAAAAACAAATTATTTAACATACCTGCTTAGTAACTTCTTTGTTCATCAGTCGATTTCGTATGTTGCCCTTGATATTATTGAACTTGTTTGGGGTGCCGTGAACCAGGGCTGTGGAGTCGGCTGCTTCCAGCTCCACGTCCTCATCAACATGCCGCTCCAGCCCGCCCCTGCTATGAATATTCCTACTGACACGAGGGCGAAGAATATGAATATTCATAGCGGGGGCGGGCCGGAGCGGCATGTTGATGAGGACATGGAGCTGGAAGCAGCAGACTCCACAGCCCTGCCGTGAACTGAGATAAGTGTGGTGCGGTCGTAACCGACAGTCCCAGGAGTAGACTCTCTGTGCCGGCCTGACTGGAGAGAGGCGCGCACTGTTCCCGCGCTCCTCTCCTGCGGGTCCTCCCTCGCCGCGCTGATGACGTGTGTGCGCACGGCACGCACGCCTTACCAGCAGCCCCTGCGCTCAGAAAGGGGCGGCGGCGATACAGTGAGTGTGGGCGGGGGAGATCACACGTCCCACCCCCCCCGTTCCTCCAGCACAGATTCTTTCATCCTCGGCGGCCGTGCAGGAGCCGAGGATGAATCGCATGAAATCCTGTGCGTGTCACCCCAAATGGCTACGCGTGTCAGCACTGACACGCGTGTCATAGGTTCGCCATCACTGTCCTAGATCATGGTATCAAACTCAAGGCCCATGGGCCAGATCCAGCCCTTGGGCTGCTTAGATCTGGCCCATGAAGCTGCCCTGGAAACAGCACAGGACTGGCCTGTGGTGCCTCTGGCAGTGAAAACGGAGCTCAGGAGGGCCATGCACAGCACTTCTGAGCTCTGTTTCTGCTGGCAGAATGCTCAGGCCACCACAGGTACCCCTGACACAAGTGACGTTGAGATGGTCACACTCACCCTGGCCATGCCCACCCTGGCACCAAGGTCAAACACAACCCTGATGCGGCCTTCAATGGAATTGAGTTTGACACCCCTGTCCTATATCATTAAGTGATGACATTCATTAAGTGAATGTGATTACATTTGTAGTGCTAAAATTAAGTCATAAAGCATGATTTATAAACCACTTTTGCTACGTTTAAATAAATCAAACCATATTCTGTTTTAGTGCAATTGTATGAAAGACCATGTGCTGAATCCAGATTTCCTCTCTAATTTTATTGGTGGTTAGGTGTTTGCTGCTAGGAATCCAGTCGATATGAGGCTCTGATTGGCAGCTGATATGTTGCTAGGATGGAAGTTGAATGGTTAGACCATTTTCAGGGACCAAGGGGAGTGGCTGAATACTGTGGAGCAGCAGCTTCCAAGGCCTCCTCTAAGGTTGATAGTGGCATCTATGCGGATTGGTGAAGATTGTGAAATGAAAAGCTTCAAAGCCTGGAGATATAGGGTCTGAAACTGGAAGTTAGAGCAATGGGGGAGAAAACAGACAGGATCATTTCAGTTGTGATGGACAGGTGGACCGATGGCCAGAAATGGAGGCAGGCTCTGCTGGGGGAAGGCTGATTGGACACATTACACTTGTTCAGTCTTCTGAAGGAAAATCTACTACCAAGGCAATGTCCAGGTAAGAGGGGCCTACACTAGGGCCAAAAAAGTAGTGAGTGGAATCATTTCAGATAAGCTTTACTATAAAAGTACTACTGACTTTCTATCAGCCCTTCATGGTAACTCAGACCAGGAAATTGACTTTTAAGGTTACAATAATAGGTCTGGGGAAGGTGTTCCCATGGGGGCTTCAGCCTTTCATCAGGCAGAACCTTAGGGCTGGAGGAGTAGAGTGGTATTGGCATGCAGAAGACTTGAATGGCTCTGCTGTTTGCGAGTAACTCAATGTGAAAACCTATAAAGAAAGGCTTTAGGGAATGTGTTGTGGCCCAGCAGGAGCTGCCACCAGAATCCAACAGCGAGGGGCCCTATGAGTCAGCTCTGGAGGATGTGGAGGACCCTGGACAGGGTTCTGACTCCGAGCAGGGCGCAGAGAGGCTGGTTGGCCACCAGGAGACGCCTGAGCCTTGGACCAGTGAGGAGGAGACAAGGGAGTGTGATCCAGACATCATGCATTGGAGCAGTGGGGAGGAGAAAAGGGAGTTGGTCCTGGAGGCCCGGAAACAGAGAGCCAATAGGCATAAGGAACAGTTAGGCAGTTACAGGAGATAATTGCACTCAGCTGGTGGTAATTAGGCTCCTCTCAAGACTATAAAAGGAATGATTGTGCACACGCACTTTTGCAGGAGTCAACGTATTCACTAAAGTTGGAGAATTTTTCGTGGCTAGCTTGGCAGGCTGGATTGCTGCCAAGGTTAGTTTGTGCTGGATTGCTGCCACCGTATGGTCTGTGATGGTTTTCTGCCAAGGCTTGGACTGTGCTGGATTGCTGCCAAGGTCCTGTCTGTGTGAATAAATCCTTGCAGTATCTTTGTCTCAGAGTGCTTTGGTGTAGGACGAGGGGGGTCAGAACAGGAATGTATTGGCATTGTTACTGCTCTTGCTATAGTGGCCTACCACTGTACAGTTCTCTTCAACTTTCTTGATGCCTTGATAACTTTTGGTAGATGTTACATTGGGAAATGAGATTAAAATAGCAAATAAGTCCATAACTATATCAGGGGTGGGTTGCTGCCGGTTTTACTACAGGTTCGCAACCCACATGCAACGTGCACTGTTCAATATAAATTGTTCTTCGTGCATGCGTAGAACAATTTACAGTGAACTGCACATACACAGTCATTAAAAACCAAAATGGTGGCAGCCCAGAAGCATCGAAGGAACCAGTTAGGTTCTGCGACCCAGGCCTGAATTTCACTACCAGTTTGGCCAAACCTTCGAGACCGCCTGCTGCCACATACCTCCCAGCGGCCAGTAAGATCCCACAGATTGGGCCTCCTTCAGATGCCGTCAGCCAGACAGTGTCAGCTGGCGGGCCCTCGGAGGAGAGCCTTCTCTGTGGCTGCTCCGACTCTCTGGAACCAGCTACCCCCAGAGATCCGGACCATACCCACTCTCATGGCCTTCAGGAAAGCTGTAAAAACTTGGCTGTTCCGGCAGGCCTGGGGCTGTTGACCTCACTGTTTAGGTCCAGCCCTGATTAGAATGAATGTATGAGGGTGTTGCTGTTTTTAAACTGTTTCTTTTCTCGTTATGTGTTTTTTTTCTCTTATTTTTTGTAAGCTGCCCGGAGTCCTTCGGGATTGGGCGGCATATAAATATATTTAATAATAATAATAATAATAATAATAATAATAATAATAATAATAATAATAATAATAATAATATCTACTGAAGGCCCAACAGACAAAACAAGAATACAGAAAAGATGTGATAAAATCAAGAATGGAGAGTTGGCAGAACAAAGCACTGCATGGTCAATTTCTGGAAAAAATAAAAGATAAAGTGGACAGTGAACAAACTTGGTTATGGTTAAAAACAGGTACATTAAAGAAAGAAACAGAGTCACTAATCCTGGCTGCGCAAGAACAAGCTATCCGCACAAATGCCATTAAGGCCAAAATCGAAAAATCCTCTGATGATGCCAAATGCAGACTTTGCAAAGAAGCTGATGAAACTGTTGATCACATACTCAGCTGCTGTAAAAAAATCGCGCAGACTGATTATAAATTGCGGCACAATTCAGTAGCACAAATGATCCATTGGAATTTGTGCAAAAATTATTATATTAAAACAGCAACAAACTGGTGGGAACATCAGCCTGAAAAAGTCACCAAAAATCAGATGGTCAAGATCTTGTGGGATTTCCGTATACAAACCGACAAAATACTGGCGCATAATACACCAGACATCACACTGGTTGAGAAAAATAAGGTCACAATCATAGACATCGCAATACCAGGTGATAGCAGGGTCGCCGAGAAGGAACATGAAAAAATCGCAAGATACCAGGACTTAAAAATCGAAATTCAACGACTATGGCACAAACCAGCAGTGGTAATTCCAGTGGTAATTGGCACACTGGGTGCTATTCCAAAAGCACTGGAATTACATTTAAAACAGTTAAAAATTGACAAAATCACCATCAGTCAAATGCAAAAAGCCGCACTGCTTGGATCTGCACGCATATTACGAAAATACGTTACGACGTCCTAGGCCCCTGGGTGGGGCCCGACTAGTAACCAATGCCAAATCCGGCGAAACAACTGGCTGCTGTGATACAATTGTACAACAACAACAACAACAACAACAACAACAATAATAATAATAATAATAATAATAATAATAATAATAATAAAACTCCGCCGTTGCCGGTCCCAAGCCCGGATGAGAAAGGAGGAGGGTTGGGGTCAGGTTGGCATCTGGTCCCGTAAAAAACCCTCCGCCAACCCATACAATATGGTGAAAAAAACGAATAAGAATTCCATACCGCATCGGTCGTCGCGCGGGTTAACAAGGGCCGCGGCGGATGTTGGGGTCCCTGGACATCCGTCGACAAGTGGGCTACAAGTGGACCAGCCAACAAAACGACAAAAATATAGTGCAGATGAAAACCGTGCCATAATGGCCTGTTACTACAACTCAGAGCCAGAAAAAAGAGGATATTTAAAGCGAATGTATGAATTATGGAAACAACAATATCCAGATTCAAATGTTAGTGAACAACGACTAGCAGATCAAAGGCGATTTATTATACGGAATAAAGTGTTTAGTGAAGTTGAACATGAGGAAATTCAGGCAAATTGCAAAACCCAAAAAACAATATCACAAGCGGAAATAACTGATATTCAAGACACAACTAAAGACATTATAGTAGAACTCCCAGAAGAAGCTCTCGGGGAGGAAATAATATCACCACCACTAGAACCAGTTATCACTGAACCAACTGATGAACTAACTCAAAAACAAAAAGAATTGAAGGATAAGATCATGGAGCATTTTCTGCTTAATGAGGAAAGGCAACGTTTACCATCACTAAAAACTGTGCCTAAGAAAATTTTGGCCCCTATCATGAAAATGGTTAATGCAGTGTTTTCAACAATTGAACCGGGATCCATCTTGGAAACAAACCAGTTAATGTACAGCGCAGCTGTAATAGTCACTAATGAACTAGGCATTAAAATTAAAGTACCTAGTCACACAACAGAAAAAGCATCAAAGCCAAAGTGGAAAATCCGTTTAGAACAAAAAATCAAAAAATTAAGGGCAGATGCTAGTAACTTAAAGAACATGCATGAGCAACGGCTTAAAAACAACAAAATCATAGATCGGCTAATCAGACGATATAGATTGGATACAAGAAACATCAATGAAGCTGTAGAGATTGTAAAACAGCAGATAACAGCAACAGCTAGAAAAATTGAAAGATATGAGGCACGAATCATCCAATATAAACAAAATCAGCAATTTCGATCAGACCAACGGCGTTTTTATCAAAGTCTTAATGTAAATGGTGACACCAAAAGTGAAAAACCAGAAAAACAGGCCACAGTTGAATTCTGGAAAGAATTGTGGGAAAATGCAAAGGACTACAACAAGGAAGCAAAGTGGATACATGACTTTGAGAAAAGCATTGGCAACAAGCAAATGCAAGTATTAGAAATAACAACTGAGATGATCAAAAATCGAGTTAAAAAGGTAAAGAATTGGACATCACCTGGAAAGGACCAATTACATGGTTTCTGGCTCAAATATCTGACCAGTTTACATGCAATATTGGCCAGGCAACTGAATGAAATTTTACAAAAGGGCCAAATTGATGAATGGTTGACAACTGGAAAAACATACTTGATTCAGAAAGATGCAACTAAAGGAACAACACCTGAAAACTACAGACCAATAACATGCTTGCCAACAACCTTCAAATTACTCACAGGCATTATTGCAGATAACATGATGGATTATTTGGAAACAAACAACATCTTGCCAGTAGAGCAAAAAGGCAACAAAAGAAGGAGCAGGGGCACCAAAGATCAGCTTCTAATTGATAAAATGATATTAGAAAATTGTAAGAACAGAAAAACGAACTTGAATATGGTCTGGATTGATTACAAAAAGGCATTTGACTCACTGCCACATAGTTGGATCATAAAATGCTTAGAAACAACTGGCATTAGCAAAAATATTACATCCTTTACTGAAAAGGCGATGAAACAATGGAGAACTGAGTTGGCAGTAGGGAATGAGATCTACGGAATAGTTAATATCAAGCGAGGAATTTTCCAGGGTGATTCACTTTCACCTCTTCTCTTCATCATCGCAATGATCCCACTATCAGTAATCTTAAAAAAAATGAAATTAGGCTACCAAACAGCCAAAGAAGCTGAAAAAATTTCACATTTACTATATATGGATGATTTGAAACTCTATGGAAAGTCAGAAATAGAAATCCAATCATTGACAAACACAGTCCGAGTATTCAGCACCGATATTTCAATGCAGTTTGGCATGGAAAAATGCGCCACTGTATCCATAAAAAGGGGCAAAATCACTGCATGTGAGGGAATTGAAATGCCCAATGGCCAATTAATTAAATGCAAAGAAAATGAAGCCTACAAATACTTAGGCATTCTGCAGTTGGATAACATCAAGCATGGAGAAGTAAAAACTATTGTCACGCGAGAGTACACCAACAGAGTTAGGAAAATTTTGAAATCTAAATTGAATGGTGGAAATACAATCAAGGCCATAAATACCTGGGCAATACCAGTTATAAGATACACAGCTGGTATAGTTAACTGGACACAAGCTGATTTGGACCTTTTGGACCGAAAAACCAGGAAACTAATGACAATGCACTACAGTTTACATCCACGTGGTGATACTGATAGACTGTACCTGCCCCGAAAATCAGGTGGCAGAGGATTATTACAAGTGAAGCAAACAGTTGAAGAAGAAAAACATGCACTGGCTGATTATTTAAAAGAAAGTCAAGAACATCTATTAATCGAAGTAAAGAACAAAAATCTACTGAAGGCCCAACAGACGAAACAAGAATACAGAAAAGATGTGATAAAATCAAGAATGGAGAGTTGGCAGAACAAAGCACTGCATGGCCAATTTCTGGAAAAAATAAAAGATAAAGTGGACAGTGAACAAACTTGGTTATGGTTAACAACAGGTACATTAAAGAAAGAAACAGAGTCACTAATCCTGGCTGCGCAAGAACAAGCTATCCGCACAAATGCCATTAAGGCCAAAATCGAAAAATCCTCTGATGATGCCAAATGCAGACTTTGCAAAGAAGCTGATGAAACTGTTGATCACATACTCAGCTGCTGTAAAAAAATCGCGCAGACTGATTATAAATTGCGGCACAATTCAGTAGCACAAATGATCCATTGGAATTTGTGCAAAAATTATAATATTAAAACAGCAACAAACTGGTGGGAACATCAGCCTGAAAAAGTCACCGAAAATCAGATGGTCAAGATCTTGTGGGATTTCCGTATACAAACCGACAAAATACTGGCGCATAATACACCAGACATCACACTGGTTGAGAAAAATAAGGTCACAATCATAGACATCGCAATACCAGGTGATAGCAGGGTCGCCGAGAAGGAACATGAAAAAATCGCAAGATATCAGGACTTAAAAATCGAAATTCAACGACTATGGCACAA
This sequence comes from Thamnophis elegans, assembly GCF_009769535.1. Taxonomy (NCBI): domain Eukaryota; kingdom Metazoa; phylum Chordata; class Lepidosauria; order Squamata; family Natricidae; genus Thamnophis; species Thamnophis elegans. The sequence continues at coordinate 29,184,778 of NC_045542.1, forward strand.
ACCAGCAGTGGTAATTCCAGTGGTAATTGGCACACTGGGTGCTATTCCAAAAGCACTGGAATTACATTTAAAACAGTTAAAAATTGACAAAATCACCATCAGTCAAATGCAAAAAGCCGCACTGCTTGGATCTGCACGCATATTACGAAAATACGTTACGACGTCCTAGGCCCCTGGGTGGGGCCCGACTAGTAACCAATGCCAAATCCTGTGAAAAAACTGGCCGCTGTGATACAATTGTATAATAATAATAATAATAAAAAACCGGGAGCAACCTACCTCTGAACTATATGCAAGGTGAACAACTTTAAGTTTTTTTTAAAAAAAAATCCAGTACATAGAGACAGCTAAACTAGCAAAAACGATTGGAGAAGAAAATCACATGGTAAAGGTGGATATCGAATCAGTAAGTCAAACAACTGCTGTGGAAAAGGCAAGTTCTGTATTGGAGTTCAATAGAAAAATATTTTTAAATCAAATTGGCAATATCTTAAGTTCATAACACCTCAGGGATATGACCACAATTGGAATATTGCATATAATTTTGGTCTGCATCTCAAAAAGAACATGGCAGATCTTTTAGATAGAAAATCTCTAAGTGGTAACAATTATAACAGAGGGGTGGAGATGGGAGTTAACCCAGAAAAAGGAGTGATATAATCGTGATTTATAAAATTTTATCAAATGTGGGAAAGAAGAGAACTTGGATTTATCCATTGGAGCTGAACAGATACATAGAAGGAATATTGATGATACATACTTTTAATCTATAGAACAATCTACCACTATATATATAAAGGGTTATCAACTTGGACAGTTTAACAAAGGGATTAAGCAAATTAATGGAAGATAATGGTTATCATTGCCAACTAATCATTATAATTATATACCTCCCTAGTACAGTAGGATTCTCAATTCCACAAGAACACAAGCAGGAGGAAGTTTGTTGCATTCAGTTTGCCCTTGAATTGGCAATTGTAGGAGAAAAATGCTCCTCTATGTAGGCTTTTGATCTGATCCAACATAGTTAATCTGGCAATTAACCCTGGGTTTGGGATGTGGAGGTAGAAGAAGAGAAATAAGATAGTATGCCATGTAACAAGCAAATATTCTTTTATTTATTTAAAGTATTTCTGTATCATTCCTCATAAAGTATCTCTAAGGCAGTTTATATAATCACACTTAAAAACAAAATACTAATTTAAAATGATTAATTAAAAATAACACTTGTCAAAACATGTATCTTAATTTGGGTGAGAGGAAAAGAAACCTTGTCTAAGGTTACAAAGATGTACCTTCAAGAGTAATTTAACGATGCCACAGTAGGTGTTCCTTGAATATTAAGGGAAAAATCCATATCTTATGTAACATATAATGCAATGTGCTTTTGAGAGCCTCACTTCCCTGGTGATATTAACTGTTCCCCTTTCTATTAGTTCTTTTAGAGCTCATAGTTAGTGTCCAGTAATGGTCAACATCCATGTTTCTATTTCCATGCTGGTTGATTGACTGATTTGATGATAACTCTATCATGTTGTTTTTGACTCCTAGCAATCACACAGATTTTCTCCATGAAAATCTGTCCCTCATCTGGTCTTTCAATACTATTTCCATTGCCATTGTAATTGAGTCTATTCACTTTGCTGCGGATCATCCTCCCTTCCACCTTTCCCAGCAGTAGATTCCTTTCCAGAAAGGTAGATCCCCACATACCATTAGTATGTCTGAAGTAGGATTATTTTAGTTGGTCATTTGTATTTTAAGTAATAACTCCAGATTAACTATGATGAGTCATGGGTTTGTTTTCTTGGCTGTCCACCATATTCTCAGGAGTCTTCTCCAACATCAGTGTTCAAAGGCATCATTTGTCTTCTTCTCCTGCTTTTTCAAAGTCCACTTTTTGCTACCATTGAGTGTCAAAGGAAATAGACCGTTTATACAATTCTGATCTTTATAGATGTAGACACATCATGGCATATCTTTTCCAAGGCCTTCATGGCTGTTCCAGTAAATTCTATATTATCATCAACTAGAGATATTAGATTTTGCTAAGAAACAAAAGAAATCAAACACTATAGAGGCTTCCGGATGCCCCATTGAGATCACAAGTCTTTCCTCCCCACGGAGCAAAAGGTACTTCCAACTGCTCTTCCCCGTTAAAAATCTAACCCAGCTGTTTTAAATCATCTATCTCACCTCCTGCATGCACTCTGACAGGTTCTTGATCAGTTGGTTGGCAGCTGCTCCATTTGGGATCTGCGAGCCAACTTTTATCTCTGTTTTCTTCTCTAGTCAGAATTATAGTAAGCAGCTTTTTAGCTATATTTTTTTTTAAAAAAAGAAAAATACAAAGTGATGATCATCCTGGCTTCTGAGTCTCTACTTCAATACCAATCTAAATTTGTGGTTTCATAAGAGCCAAGGTGGCGCAGTGGTTAAATGCAGCACTGCAGGCTGACTGCTAGATCAGCAGTTCAGCGGTTCAAATCTCACCGGCTCAGGATTGACTCAGCCTTCCATCCTTCCGAGGTGGGTAAAATGAGGACCCGGATTGTTGTTGGGGGCAATATGCTGACTCTGTAAACCGCTTAGAGAGGCCTGAAAGGCCTATGAAGCGGTATATAAGTCTACTGTTATTATTATTGCTATTGTTATTCCTGTTGCAATTGATGCAGCATTCTACCTACAGTATTTGGTGCTACCTATTAATCTTTGCATGCCTATTTGCTATTAAAATCAGAGAAGCAAGCGATTCCCCCCACCCATTGGTCAACTAACAAATTGCACGTCAGTGAGCAAATTAAACTCTAGCCTTTTAAGTTTTTTGCTAATCTTGCTCATTTGCTAATTTGCCACTCATTCATTTAACTAAAATCCATGCAAATATTGCTTTTGAAAAGTCACTTGTCACCTAACAGTGAGGCAGACACACCACGAAGCAAAACAGTGTTATACTGGCCATATTTCAAAAGAAAGTTGGAAGCAATTTAACTCTGGCTAAGTAACAATCATTAACTTCAGTAGAAAGAAAAATTGGCAAGGGGGGGCAGGAAACATTGCAGCCAAACAACTCAACCACTTTTAAACTAACTGCTTTTGCAAATGCAAAATAAAATTTTAAAATAAAAGAGATACACTTTAGATGGTAAAGAGTATGGGAATGTACCAGTACAGCACGCAGTGCAATGAATCTAAAGTGGGCACATATTATGGACAGTTCATACACACCAGGCATGGGGGTTCACATGCAGAATTATAGGTAGCTCTACTTAGATAAAACCTAGTGAATATGACAGGCATTAAAATACCATAAGAAAGGTAGAGTTGAGGGAATTTTTTTTACAATTGAATGTACCCACAACTAAAAAGAAATTAGAACAAAGAGCCAAACCTGTACAGACTCTCCACCCTGCACCAGGGGCGGGATTCTACCGGTTCAGACCGGTTCAGGCGAACCGGTAGCTCTGACCATCAGCTGGGAGCAAACTGGTTCGCTCAGATGATAAAGTGGGCCCGCCCGCCCGTTCCTGCGCTTAATTCACTTATATCTTCTCAGCTGAGTCACACAGCAGAGTGGATTGCCACACCTCTGCTGTTTACATCCCCAGCGGTAATGCAGAAGGTACTTTTTCTTAAAACTGTGCATGCGCACAATCATTGAACCAGTTGTTAAACCGGTAGGATCCCACCAGTGCCCTGCACACCTTTCCCCCTCAAAGATAGACAGTTTGCTTTGTCCCCATCCCAACCCTCATTCTAGTACTTATTCATATTGGCAGTGGGGTTTTATACTGGCAAGTCATGCAGGACGTACTGTCCTGATAATGAACTTTTCAAATTTACAAAGCTAGGTGTCAAAAGAAAGGATAAGATAGAAAGCTTACCTCAGGCTTCAGTTTATTCTACCTCAACTACTTGTCTGTTTCCTGCCCACAGACTCTGCCTTCCTACCACCCAGGTTCTCTGTGAGCCAGCCAATGAATGTTGTACCTCCATATACTCTTATTTCTTCTAAGCACCACTCCATATAGCTGGAGAAGAATAAGGCTAGTTAATTTGGACTGCAAAATGCTAGGTGGAATCAAAGAGATACAGGAAGCGCTGATGGCACCCAATGATTGTCTGGATTTTTGCCACCCAGACGTGTCACTTCTCTGAAACATTCCAAATGTTAAATCTCTGAATTGTCTGACACAAGGCCAAGTATCTCATCACCCCACCTGAAAATGTGCATTATACAGGGATAATATATCCATCACTGTTTCAGGAGTTGGCTACGTTTCCAGGGGCTATCATGAATTCTTGTAAAATGGCCCAGGAATAGGATTTTTAAAAATTTATTTGCACTTATTTGATTTCTATAGCTACCCATCTCAACAAGTGACTCTAGGCAGCATAGATCATAAAATATGGAAACTATTAAATTAGTACAAATAAATATATATGGTAGCATGAAAAAACTGTTATGAATATTAATAACACCATGTGGGCCCTTAACATATTTGGGACTCAGCCTGGCCATACAAGTCTTCACTGCCTTACAAAAGGCCAACAGAGCTGGGGTCATCCTAATATCTGAAGTGAAAACATTCAAATAACTTTTCGTAATTTATCTAGAGATTCCATGGAATATTTTAGCTAACTCACAAAATGTAGGCCATTTAAAAAAAAATTACTTTAAATTTTATTTGAAGACTATAGGGCTGTATACCGCCATCTGCTGCTTTCATTTGTCCTGCAGAAACCTGCCTCATCCCCAGTCAAACTACCTGCCCTTCTACACAGTATGGTTTATTGCAAACCTTTCTCAATCTGATGCCCTCCAACTGTGTTATATTACAAGTCCTATAATTAAGGGCATCCATCACATTTGGAGACACCTGCATGAAATGGCAATGGTTTCCCAGACCTTTGACAAAGGCCTTTTCCTTGTTCTTTAGCCTTTTATGTTAGAGATTTATAGAACCAAACTGGCAGCTCTACCTGGACCCTTGTGGTCCTGTTCTTTTAAGCTGGGAAAAAGCAAAAATATGCCCCTTTTATCCATTGGAGGAGATGCAAGATTTGCTTTCAGAGTCCTTCTGCCTGGACCCCACAAGCTACATTTTGCCCATTCCTAGTTGGATCTTTGATTCTTGAGCCTTTGGATGTCAACCAGAAGTGAGGCAGAAATCCTGCATTTTTTTTCTCTGTGCTCTGTGCTTTCCTTCTTTCCTCAAAGGATTATTAGTTGATTGATTAATTGGATGCCAGCTGGGTGGATGCTGCAAGTTCTCAGCAGAGGAAATGAAATTCCAGCCCTCATTGCTGGGTGCGGTTGTCTGCTAGTGGATCCTGCCTACTTTGGCCGTTGGGGAAATCAAACAGCGCCTTATCCCAAGGTGTAATTGCATTTCCTCACCTTGAATGCAGTTGAGGCACTGGCATGCTGTTTAATTGGTATTGCTCCAAATTATCATCAACTACACTAATTGATGGTAGCAGTAAAACACTGTGTTGATGGGAAGCAGCAGCAGCAGCAAACAACTGTGAGGGACACCTCCCCCTTTCAAAAGTGCAATTTTCCTTATTTCAAATTTTTTATAGATTCTTAAAGCTAGTCTGACTATCTCTGTAACAGCTTTTCTCAACCACGTGCCATCCAGATGTTCTGCAAAAACATTTTTCTTAATGTCCAGGGTCTCAGACTATTTTATTATTAATGTTTTATATATAGTATTTATATACAACAGTAAATGCGGTGGCTCAGCAGCTAAGATGCTGAGTTTGTCGATCAAAAGGTCGGCAATTCAGCGGTTCGAAGCTCTAGCGCTGCATAATGGAGTGAGCTCCCGTTACTTGTCCCAGCTTCTGCCAATCTAGCAGTTCGAAAGCATGTAAAAATGCAAGTAGAAAAAAAGGAACCACCTTTGGTGGGAAGGAAACAATGTTCTGTGTGCCTTCGGCATTTAGTAATGCCGGTCACATGACCACGGAGACATCTGGCTCTTCAGCTTTGAAATGGAGATGAGATGAGCACCACCCTCCAGAGTCAGGAACGACTAACACATATGTGCGAGGGGAACCTTTCTCTTTACCTTTTTTATTGTATTATTAGGACAAGCAACTCTAAAGGTTGGGTATCAGACCAAAACATGATTTCTCATATGCCTGAGATTGTAAGGATATCACCTCTGGGTGAGTAATTTATCACTCTCACCATATTCCACATTCCATATCCCTTTTTATGATTGCTTTTATATTTCTATATTAAGGTAATTTTTCAAAACATTCTACTTTTTTTTTAAAAAAAAGAGACTCCCATCCAGTATATATCCAGACTAACGTTGTATGCAATATTTATTAGCTGACAGACATTCAAAACTCTGCAAAATTTGGGGTGGGGGTGTTGCTCTGCAGATTTATTCTTACAATTCCTACAGGATTAATTTGAATTACCTCTCTGGCTTTTAAAATTAAAATTTTGGAAGTTTAGATATATTGATTTGGTTTTAGTATTAGTTTTACTAATAAATTTCTACTTTCTAATGATTGTGTATTTATTTGATATTCTGGTTATATATATATATATATATATATATATATATATATATATATATATATATATATATATATATATATATATCCATCCCCTATACATATTAATTTAGGAATAAGTGTATCGAGAAATCTAACTGTACATAGATAGAATTGTTCAGAACGCTATGGTTTTTATCTAATAAAGATTCTTTTCTTTAAAACACAGTCACGTCCACACAATCGGTGTACCCATAAACAATGTATTTTATAAATTATGTTAAATGTTCGGATTGGTTGCCATTTTCCTCTAAATACTTCCTTACTTGATGTATGACCTTTGCACATTCCTAAGTACAGTAACATTTTCACCGAAAAGAAATATTAATTAACAAAATTAATACAACAAATTTTGATTGGCCTGTGAGGCCTGACTTTTGGTATACCATTTGTGTGTGTCTCTCTCTTCTGCAACTGTGAGACCTCATGTTTTAAAAAAAGAACACATTTGCACACAGATTTGCATATTAATCTGTCTAGCATTTGTATTATTTGCATATTAATTTGGCTAACATTTTAGTCACTTGTCCCAATGACCTCAACCTGTACTTTTAGCTAGGTTTTACCATTTGCTGCTTTCAAAAAATTGTAATGTTATTTTTAAAAAAACACAATTTATTCCACTTACATAACAAGTGATATACCTGAAGCTGGGTCGAGAGTCTGAAAGAAAGGAGGCAAGAAGAGAATTAGACAAAAAGAGAGCATGGAATTTAAAAGTTAAAATTTTATTTCTTAGTTAACACTTTGTCTACATCATCTGTCACAGTGGTGGGATTCAAAAAAAATTTTAATACCGATTCTGTGGGCGTGGCTTGGTGGGAGTAGCAGGGAAAGGATACTGTGAAATCTTCATTCCCACCCCACTCCAGGGGAAGCAGAAGTGGGTTCCTACCTATTTGGTCCGGTTCGGCAAGTAGATAGTAACTCCAGCGGACATGTGACCGTACCAGTTCTATGATCAGTGGCGCCATCTTGATTTTTTGTTCTGCACATGCACAGAACAATCTTCATTTTAAAAATATAACTTTTATTGGTTTTTTAATGTTGGGCGCATACACAGATCGTTTTAAATGAAAATGTGCACACTGGCGGAGCATCAAATTGTTTGCACGTGCAAATTTTTTTACTACTGAACTGGTAGTAATGGCAGCTGGAACCTACCCCTGCGGGAAAGGTTATTGCAAAATCCCCATTTCCTCCCGATCAGCTGGGATTTGAGAGGCAGAGAATAGATGGGGGCGGGGCCAGTCAGAGGTGGTATTTACCGGTTCTCCGAACTACTCAAAATCTCCACTCCTGGTTCTCCAGAATTGGTCAGAACCTGCTAAATATTACCTCTGATCTGACAGTAGAAATTTGAATAGAACTAGGAAGTGTTGGGTTGCCTCTTTGATACGGTATTATAATTCAGTTTAAAGTTACTCCAAATAATGAGGTAGAAGGCAGATAATAAGAGGCAGATTTGCATGTTAGGGAGAAGTATAGAAAAGGGCCACTTTATTGTAAATTAAAAAAACAATGTAGATCAGGGTTGAGGACAAATCACCCTCAAGGTTAGGTCTGGCTGACCTCCTTATTGCCAATAAGGGGTTTCAGGGTCTTTTCCTGTCTGTGTAGTGCAATTCATTATTCATGACTGTTAATGCATCTTTTCTATCTCCTATATAATCTGTTATCAATTTACTGTCAGGGCTTTCATTCAGTTTGGGTGGGAGCTCAACTCTCTCTCTTGCAAGATATTTTAATAAAGAAATGTGGTTTTACATCGCTGTTGTTTCAGTTTAAATTATAGTGGATCATTATTTTTGATCAACCACTATAACCTTTATATAGCTGATGCGCTAAAGCTCTGTGTAAATGCCCACAAAGGGTCTATTTAAAAAACCCTCTTAGTCTTTTTCTCTTGTGCCCATATTTCTCATTAGAGTGAACCTTTTTTTTTTAGTAGAGTTGGATTATTCAGGAAATATAGGTGAAAATCTTTACATAACTGGTATTTTTTTCAACTTTTCAATTTCCCCCCCCTCCCCCAACTCTATCCCCTTCTCAATCATAAATACAAAATTTCACAATGAAAATACTTGAACATGAGGGTGTTTATTTGGATAAAAAAGAGCCATTTGCTAGCATAGCTGAAAAAAATGTAGCAAAAAAGGGAGTGGGGAAATCGTCTTCAGCTTTGCATGCCTGGCATCACATTTGAGTTTCCCAGAATGTTACATTATTAATTAGAAGGAATCTATGGTAAAATAAGACTAAAATATTTTATATATTCAGTTCTTTAGCGTCACTATTTGTTTTAACCTCTGCATGCCTTGTCAATTTCTTTTTTAAATGGTTGGTTTGTTTTAATGCTACAGTCTATGGCTTTGATTTGAGGTTGCTTATATTTGCAGAAAAGTTTTGTATAAATATATTTATATATTGATCATTGCCCTATCTTCCATTTTCTTGCTGCCTCTTTGGTTGTTGTTTCCAATGGATGGGTTCATACATCACATTAAGAGCAAGCCATAATGACAACATTCCATCCTTGACTAAGTTTGTCATTAATTGCACTGGCAACTTGTTATTTTTAGCAGGCTATATGAACCAAGTTTGTTTGTTTGGGCATATATCAGTGCAGCAATTATGATTGTAAGGTCTTGTGAAAGACTGATTCTAACTCCTTCAGTGTAATCTGCTTTCCCTTGCTTTGCTGTGTGAACATAGTCAGATGTAGATTAAAATAAACCATGGATCAACAAGTCGTAGCTCATTGCAATGGACAGACCAAGTCAGTGCATTCAATTTTAGATTGTAGGCCCATCGGAGCATGGATCTCTGCTGTTGTATTCTGTAAAATATCGTGCAGGTAGAAACTTAATATACTTGCAGTGAAAATCATTTTTCCTAAGTTGTCCTCCACAACACAGATCCATTGTTTTGCTATAGAACCCCCCTGTTTCGCTTTGATTCTATTTAATTCTAAAACTTCTTAGAATTAAGGAAGGAAGCATGAAGCTAGAATTCTATCATAATAGCAGCAGTAGGATGGTGACACTGTGTATTTGCAGAAGTAAACGAATGCAGCACCATTTTCTGTCTCATTCATTAGAATTGCTGTGAGTCAGTGGGGGGTTGCTGCCGGTCCTGACCGGTATGGCTGTACCGGTAGTGGCCTGGAGCAGCTGAGAGCGTATCGTACGGTGGCTCATTTGGCTCACCCGCCCAACCACGCTCTATAGCTGTATTTATGCCAAAAGGCCTACTCCGCATGTGCGCACAGCTTGCAAAGCCTGCTCATGCCCCGACAAGCAGCTGGGTGTCACAGAGGTGGTGGATTGCGCATGCATGCGCAGCACATGTCAGGCTCGTGTACAGCGCATGTCAGGCTCATGCATGGACAGACCATGATCAGCGTACCGGTAGCGACAGTAAAAAGCAACCACCCACTGCTGTGAGTGGAAGCAGGAAACAGAGTTGGGATGCCCAGTCTGGAAAAGAGAGATGATCTGATTGATATTGAAGTGTGTCCCCTCCCCCCCCCAGCTTTGAGATGGTTCTTTAAAAGAGTAGACCAAACTGGGTTTTTCTGAGTGCTTGATAAACTAATGCATCTAAAGCAGTACCCCTGATAGCATCAACAGATTTGTAGGAAAACAGAAAGAAACATTACCGGGCTGATGACAAAATGGTATTCACCAAGTAAAAATCCAGGCTGGTGACCCAGATGAGATTCGAAACTTTTGAAACAGAACAGACAGAAATTGGTTGCATTTTGAAGAAAGTCTAGGGCAATGTGTTGTAGTTTTATATTGCCTCATTATAGGAATTATCAAATGGTGATAATTACATTTTAAAAGAAGTGTTGGAAGGAAAATCCATCTGGTTCAGTTCCAAGCTGGGAGAAAGACACCGGAAACATGGAGGCTGATTGGAAAGATGGTTTATTGATGAAGCACAACCACTAACCACGTGCGATTCTGGGCAGCTGACAAAATGGTTGCTGACAACCTGCCTTCCATCAAGGACCTGTATACTGCAGGAGTCAAAAAGAGGGCTGTGAAAATATCTATAGACACCTCACATCCTGGACATAAATTATTTCAACTTCTACCCTCATAATGAGGTGTGTTCTGCACACCAGAACAACAAGACACAAGGACAGTTTTTCTCCCCAAATGCCATCACTCTGCTAAACAACTAATTGTCAATCATTGTCAAATTATCTACTAAGACTATTACTATTATTCTTCTCATCCTTACTATTACCTATCTCTTCCCACTTATGGCTAGATCCATGTTGCCCGTATCTTTACAACTTATATTGTTTTTATTGTTTCCTAGTATGATTTGATTGCTTATTAGTATCCTATGACTATCACTAAGTGTTTTATCTTATTATTCTTGATAAATATATTTTATTTTTTCTTTATGTACACTGAGAGCAAATTCCTTGTGTGTCCAATCACACAGCCAATAAAGAATTCTATTCTATTCTATTCCATTCTATTTTATTCCATTCTATTCTATTTTTATGTGACTTTGAAGTTTGGACTGCTCTGGGGGTGGTGCAATGAAGGGGCTTGTATTCTGAAAGGGTGTTGGGCAATTCCTATTGTGGCTAATGGCTTTCGTCCTGTGTTGGATCTTGGGTGAGGGCCTGCTTTCTAATCCTACCATTCTGCTTTTGCAAAATATCCTGTCTTGAATGCATTGCCAAATCTGCATTTCTAAAAGCTGGCCTCCTCAGTTTCTCACTTAAGAGTACATTTCTCCCTTTAAGGAAATCTAACATTCTGCCTTTTTTAATATTTCCCAAAATATTTCATTCTTCTGGGGGTGGGGTGGACCACTTCCCACAGAAGAAAACAATAATTGTCAAATTATTGGAGGAGGTTGTAGTTCAGCAGTTAGTAGTCTGTACCAAAAAAAATTTAGAAGCAGAAACAAGGCTAGAATTTTGGAGAGCTACTCCCAGTGAAAGGAACGAACATCTGGAGTATCTCATCAGCTTTGTATATAAATAGTCCTCAACCTACAACCACAACAGGGACCAGAATTTCCATTGTTAAGCAAGGCAATTAAGTGAGTCACGCCCAATTTTACAATCTTTCATGCCATGGTTGTTAAGCTAATCACTGCAGTTAACTGAATCACACGGTCATTAAGAGAATTGGGCTCCCCCATTGATTTGCTTGTCAGAAACCAGCTGAGACAGTTGCAAATGGTGATAGGATATGGCGACTGTTGTAAATGCATGCCAGTTTCCATGTGCTTGAATTTTAATCATGTGATCATGGGGATACTAATGAGCATGTCACTTTTTTCAGTGCCATTGTAATTTCAAACAGTCACTAAACAAATGGCTGTAGGTTGAGGATTACCTGTATTTATTTTGGAAGTTTGTATTGTTCTAATTGTTTCAAAACATCTTTGATATTTTGATTGTAAGCTATCTAGTATCATTAACTCAGATGGGCAGCTATAGAAGTGTAGTAAATCTATATATATATAAAAAGCAAATACCACTCACCCATCACAAAATCTCCAGAACCGTAAAGACAACAAACTTGAAATTTGGCACATACGTTCCTCTTGGCTTCTAGGTGTTCGCTAAGAAAGGATGTTTCGAAACGACCATCAGATCATTAGTATTTCTTATACAATAATTAACATGCTCTGATACTAAGGAGTTCTACTCCCTCTCCCCACCCGAAAAGAACCCTGTCCCAACTGCCAGTTGCCTTATATTAACACACTAAGGAGTTAGACATTCTACTCCCCCCCCACCTGAAAAGAAGTCTCACATTCCGTTACCTCAGTTCAAACTGGCAGATGTTCCACTTCTTCACTCAGGATCTGTCTGGGGTTCCTTACAGTACTAAACATCAGTACCTCACCAAAATGTCTATGGCTTCTACCTATGGAACTGTTTCCAGACTCAAGGCAGCGGGAGAGATAGTCCCTTATGTGTTTCAATCACCAAACACCACTGAGCCAATGCATAGCCCAATCACAGAGTTTCATCTGAAGCATGAGTATCCAGCTAATAAATAATATTAGCTAACAGGGCAACTTAGCTTAAAGTTCCAAAGTTTCAAAATCTTCCTATGCACCACAAATGCTTATGACACTTCACCTATCAAAAGGAATTAGAAGTTCTTATAATCTGGGCCAGGAGGAAGCAGGTGGTGAACAATAACAAGGTGAAGAAAATTATGGCCTCCCAGAGTAGGTCAGCCATCGCAGAATTGAGAACACTGTAGGCATTGTCTGACAGCAATGTCGCCTGAGAGGAACAAGATGGATGGACACCAAAGAGGTAACTAATTGGAGCTGTAACAGACCAGCCACTGTGCCTCTTTAAGCAAACTTTACTCTTTGGAAAGAAAGTAGAGCACTTGGAATGAAAGAAATGTGATTTAGGAAAGGGGGGGGACAGCAGTTATGTTTTGTGAGCTGTGGTTAAAATCTGACCCTCTAGTGTAAGTTATTTGTTTTACTATTGCATGCGGGAACAAAGCCAATTACAGTTTGTTAAATCAACCATAGATTAAATCAACCATAGTTTATTTATTTACTCAATTTATATAGCCACCCATCTCAAATATACTACTCTGAGTGGCTGAGGAACAATTTAAAACAGTACAAAAACTACAGATTAAAAACAATTATAGTATTTTTTAAAAATCATAAAAATCCATACAACAAAATCCATCACAGAGGTCATCTCACATCCATCAATAACACTCAGTACATCTAATACACAAGCTCTCCCCTTCCATTCTTGGGTGCTCAGGTGAATGGCAAAATCATATTTTCATGGCTTTACAAAAAAAAAAAAACCAGCAAAGTTGGGGCCAATCTGATCTCAGGGGATTAACATAACGAAGGGTGAAGCCAAGATAGAACTATAAACTATAGTTTATTACAATGCAATAAATAATAAGCAAGTCAATGCAGCCAATTTTGGATTGCAGGTGCATTGGAGCAGTTGTTCCTTTTCCTGGTGTATTCTGTAAAAAAAATTCTGTCCAAAATCCTCCATTAAACCTGTGCCAGCTGGAACAGGCAAAAATGGAGAGAAAAAGTCTCTGTGCATTCAGGTGTCCTTGCGATTACAGCATGTTTTACTGTGTGATACAGCCAGTCCTTGACTTATGACCACAGTTGACTTGAGCCCAAAATTTCCATTGCTAACCAAGACAGTTAAATGCGTTTGTCCCGTTTTACAACCTTTCTGGCCACCGTTGTTAAGTGAATCAGTGCAGTTGTTAAGTTGATAACATGGTTGTTAAGTGAATATAGTTTCCCTGTTCACTTAGCTTGTCAGAAGGCTGCAAAAGGTGATCACATGACCATGGGACACTGCAACTGTTATAAATACAGACCAGTTGCCAAGCATTTGAATTTTTGATCACGGGGATGCTGCAATGTTCGTAAGGGAGAAAAAATGGTCATAAAGTCACTTTTTTCAGTGACACTGTAACTTTGAATGGCCACTAAATGAATGATTGTAAATTGAGAACTACCTGTATAAGAAAATAAGTGACCTTGCATTGGGGTGTTGGAAGAAATGACCTTCTGGGTTCAGTTCCAAGTGGGGGAAAAGACACTGGAAACATGGAGGCTGCTTGGGAAGATGGTTTTGATGGTGGACAGGACCACATGGCTTGATGTCCTAGGGAAAAAGGTGATCACATGCTTCAAGATGTTGGGTGAAGAAGAAAAAGGGCCGAGATGCTGAAAGTCCCTGGTTTTATGTCCTCTCTGGCCTTTGATCTTGATCTTCTATTCTGCTTGGTTGTCAGACTCCTATGGGGCCATGCAGGGGCAACTCTGTAGGACTTGCTTTCAGTCCAAGTTTGGTTGCCTTGCTGGCTGATGTAATTTTCCCAGGAGCCTTGTGGTGAATTTCTGGGGAGGGTTAATCCTACCTTTGTTATGTAAAGTAGACTAGCTTTAATGGCTCATTGACAAAGATGGGGGCTATTAAGAATGAGTCTGTTTCTTGCCTAAAAACATGTTTCTCCATTTCTTAACCAGGGAAATATAATATTCTCAGACTGGGGGGTCAAATACTACGCCCCTCAGATAGGGTCCGCAACTTGGGAGTCCTCCTGGACCCACAGCTGACTTTTGAACATCACTTGTCAGCTGTGACCAGGGGGGCATTTGCCCAGGTTCGCCTGGTGCACCAGTTGTGTCCCTACCTGAACCGGGAGGCTCTCACAACAGTCACTCGTGCCCTTGTGACCTCTAGGCTGGAATACTGCAATGTGCTCTACATGGGGCTGCCCTTGAAGAGTATTCGGCGACTTCAGCTGGTCCAGAATGCAGCCGCGCAAGCGATCGTGGGTGCACCTCGTTTCATCCACGTAACACCTATCCTCCGCGAGCTGCACTGGCTGCCTGTTGATCTCCGGGTGCGCTTCAAGGTGCTAGTTGTCACCTACAAAGCCCTTCATGGTATTGGATCTGGGTACTTGAGAGACCGCCTACTGCCAATTACCTCCACTAGGCCAATAAGATCCCATAGATTAGGCCTCCTCTGAATTCCATCAGCCGGTCAATGTCAACTGGCAACTACCCGGAGGAGAGCCTTCTTGGTGGCTGCTCCGACACTCTGGAACGAACTCCCCGTGGAGATTCGTACCCTCACCACCCTCCAGACCTTCCGCGTAGCCCTTAAAACCTGGCTGTCCCGACAGGCCTGGGGCTAAAGACTTCAACCCCACCCGAATAGTATGACTGTTGCGCTTTTTAATGATGTATTGTCTTCATGTATGTAACTTGTTTTGTCCTTCCCTCCCCCTGAATTGTGAGCCGCCCTGAGTCCCCTCAGGGAAAAGGGCAGCATACAAATAAAGTAAATCCAAATCCAAATCCAAATTCTGCCTTCTTAATATTTCCCAAGATATTTCATTTTTCTAGCAGAGGGGCGAGTTTTAACTTCCTACAGGGGGAATGAACCAGGTTTACAATTTTGTAACAAAGAGAGCCCAAGCAACTCAAACTGAAAACAAAATTAGTAGCGACATCCCACACGCATGTCACCTTGAGCTGTCCCCCAAAATCCAGAATAGTCGTTCAACCATCCTAACCTATTAGAACACGGGTGTCAAACTCAGTGGTGTCACCTGACATATCGTGACATCACAACATTTTTGGCCTTTGTGGAGCCAGGGTGGGCGTGCCCTGTGCATGATGCATCCAGCCTGCAGGCCACCAGTTTGCCAAACCTGTGTTAGAGAGAAAGTTGAGATGATAGAAATCGATCCTGGTCTGCAGGCCACTGCATTGGGGCCTGTAGTAGAGAAGATCCCATTGGTTCCAAAGCCCTCTAGCCAAACCGCCTGTCTCCTCACATTTGTCTCTCTTTTTTTTCCTCTTTGAGAGACCCAGGTGTCTGTTCTAAGAGGCAATTGGTCTGTGCTCTCTTATAGCTAACACTCTGACACCTCCAGGCAAAGCAGCTATTTAATTACTGACACAATGGCCCCTTCATGAAATCCAATCCTACCGAGAGCAACTTGGTATTTAATGATGACTGCTGGGCTGGTCTACAGCTTGACAAGGAAGTGAGAGCAAAAAAAAGTGGCTTGGCCTTCCCAGGGGGAAGAGCAGAAGTGGAAAAAAAGTGATTTATTCTAATGAATTGCAGTCAGATGGGACCAGTTCACTACCCCTGTTATCACCTCGAGCTCATGGGAGAATGTTGTGTTTGACTAGGCTGGAATGCCTGGTTTTTTTCCACAGATGCCTTAGCTCTTGTGCCAGTCCATTTGTCACAGCACGGGCTCCACACTGGCCTGGGTTTCTGCAATACCTTGAATCAGGGGTGAAATGCTACAGGTTCAGACCAGTTCACTTGAACCGGGAGTAAAAAAATGCTACAGGTTCAGGCCAGAGATGGGTTCCTACCGGTTCGGACCGGTTCAGCTGAGTAGGTAGTAACTCGGCCGGACACACACCTGAACCAGTTCTATGCTCGGCGGCGCTATCTTGATTTTCTGTTCTGCACATGCGCAGAACAATCTTCATTGAAAAAATTTAATGATTTTTCCTTTTCTAATGTTGTGCGCATGCGCAGACCTTTTTAAGTGCAAATGCACACACAGGCCGAACCGGTAATAATGCCGGCAGGAACCCACCTCTGGTTCAGGCGAACCGGTATTTCCAATGATCAGCTGTGACGTGTAATTTATATTAGATGGAATTGTTGGATTTCCTGCTTTCTAGCTACTCTAAATCACGTGGCACAGCGAATTCCCCCCCCCTTGGTGTTTTACTTACCTGGAAGACTTTAAAATGTTCCTTTTTTTAGCGCTGCACAGGCACGCCTCAGGTGCACAAAGCGCGGACTTGGGAGCAGACTCACCGAACCAGTAGCAGACTTCAGAGGATTTCACAACTGCCTTGAATTGAAACTAGACAACCATATTGTAGATTTCAGTGGTCAGGTTACAGCTAGGTCTACAACATGCTAAGTCATGTTTTCTTGAATTGTGACAGTTTTAATAAATTACAGTTTTCTGCATTCTGATAACACTGTAAGCTATAAAAATGATTTACAAGGCAAAATGACATTTTGACTTGCAATGCAGAGTGATGAAAGCCCACAATTTTCAAGTTTCCTTTGCTCCATCCTGCAAGGCCTGGTTAGTTACCTTTCTTGTTTACCTGCTTGTTTCCTAAAATAAAGCTACATTATTGGGGGAAAAAAGCAAATTCCAGGGCAGTTTAAGAATGAACAAAAAATAAAATATAATATATTCTTTAAAACAGTCCCTTTTATATGTGATAGCCAAGATATAATAAGATGGCAAAATTTAGGGGAGGGAGAATGAAACCACGGATAGGACCAGCTAGTGAATATTACAAGACTGGAAAATTAAAAATATTTATGCTTGCCACTGAACACATATCAAATTGATTGGCCATAGGCCAGTAAAATTTACTTTTCTCCAAGCAGTTCAGGAAATATCTACTTAAGAAGATTGCTGCATTGGAATCTTTGCTCCAACTACACGGTGGTTATGTAGGAATTTAACCTTGCACTGAACTTTATGAGATGAGTGAGATCAGGAGATAGTGGTTGAAGTAAAACCAAACCTTAGTAAGATTTATGAATAAGAAGAGCGGACTGTATTCTGCTTGCTATAGAAGTGCAGATTCCTGATTGCTTCACGTTAGGCACAAACGACTAGGGCCACATAGTTCGATGATTTATTCTTAAAGAGCCTATGCACAGGGATTTTCTCAACTAATGGTTAGCATCTTGTTGGGTTTAGAACAAGGGTTTAGGGCAGGGGTGGGTTTCACATATTTTTACTATCAGTTCTGTGGGTGTGGCTAGGTGGGGCGGCATGCGACTGAGTGGGTATGGCCACCTTGACATCACTCACGCACATGCACACATAGTCACATGCCCCCCACCTATCCACGCCCACAGAACTGCGAAAATTTCTGTTTTTCCAGGTGGGAGGCTGGCAAAGAAGCCTCACTTTGCCCTCCGCCGTGGCTCTCAGATGAAGGAGGCAGAGATGCTGGCCTGGCACTTGCTTCACTTACCACTAGCCACCACTCGCCCACTCGCTGCTTTCCTGGCCAGTTGCCCAGCTAAGCAGGGCAGGTAGGGCCCAGACTGCAGCCGGCGAAGAGGGGGTGGTAAGGGAAGCAAGTCCCATGCTGGCATCTCTGCCTCCTGCCTCCAAGAGGTGGTGTGGGGTTCCACCATCGCTACTGGTCTGGTCTGGTATACCAGATTTTCACTACCTTTTCTGGTATACTGTACCATACCATGAAGAACCCACCTCTGGTCTGGGGAATTCAAGGGTGCGTGGAGACTCCTAGGGGAGGGCAGGGCAGGCGGGGCCAGCCAGGAGTGGGATTTGAAGGTTCTCCCAACTGGCCATAACCTTAGCTACAGGTTCTCTGAACCCAGGTGAACCTGTAGCAGTCCACCCCTGAGTTAATTCCTTCTGAATTAAGATAAGTTAGCCAGATGCTGCTGTCATGTACTGAGATTGAATTCAATGACTGGGGAATTTTTCAGCCCACTTAGAAACAGCCCAGCTTGGAACCAAGATGATTTTCTGCCAGTTATAATAGAAAATCCTGAATTAGATGACCATATGAGGCTGATCCTCCTGTCTTGCTTGCCATGTCACAAAAGTGTTTTACTAGCTAATTCTAAAGGATGTGTCCTAATGACCATCCTTCCTTCCCACGCCCTGCCTGCCATCTTTAGTTATTCCAGGTTGGAGGTGACATTTTTCTTCTTTTTCCTGATGAAATTCTTCCATGCAGGCAGCCTAGGGCCATGATGGAGAACCTAAAGCTGTCAGCCCAGGTCAGATCTCCATGGTGTTTCTTTTGTGAGCTTCTGTTTCCTTGCAAACGATGAAACAGAAGCTCACGATAGAAAAAGATCTTACCTTTTACCGTGCTTCCGGTGTTGGGATGCCCTGCCTCCTGCCAGCCAGCTGGTCTTCGGGTGTCTGCTGCGCATGCACACATGCCGGGGCATGCTGGCACATGCACTCACATGCGCACATGCCAGTGCATGTGCCCATTCACCTGTGCTTGTGCACCTTTCAGTTTGGGCATGTGTGTGCGCAATTTGGGCCCTCGGTGTCTAAAAGATTAGCCCTCACTGGCCTAAGATACCTAGAAATGATACAATCAGGGACAATAATCTGCTCAGGCAGGTCTGTTTGGGGATGTTTCCTCCCCCAACCTCTCCGCAATCCAGGAGTGGGTTCCGGCAGGCACTACTACCAGTTTGTTCATGTGTGTGCACGCTTGATGCGCTGTGCACGCTGTGCGCATTGCAATTAAAATTGTTCTGTGCATGCACAGAACTGAAAAACAAGATGGTGGTGCCTATTGTGCTGCCTGGACAACCGTTTCAGGGTCATGGCAGGCCTGGGTCTCTCTCTGTTCCAGTTACCCAGGCCATCAAACCACTACCGGTTTGGCCAAACCGATCCAAACTGGTAGGAACCCACCACTGCCACATTCACTCTGGTTACTGGTCACTGCATCTCTGATGATTTTGGCTTTGACTGCAACAGGGACTCCCCCCCCCCCCACTTATACTGAAATATCAAACTCCCAAGAGAGTGATAGTAGAACAAATAGCTGCTGTGCAAATACATTATGCTGGAACGTTTGCGTATTTGCTGGGGAATTGAGAGCCAAGAACACTAATTGAGACATAGATGTGAAATGGGGATTGGTGGGAGAAAGGAGATGGTTTTTACCTGAGCAAAAGCAGTTTGCAAGGGATATTGATGGCGGGGGCGTGGAGGAAGGAAAGACTCCAGAAGCACCAACAGTTGTTTTGGATTCATCTGTTTTATATTTCAGATCAGTTCTTCATACAAGTTAGGGAGACTCTTCTATCTTAGATACAGATTAACAGTTTAACAGAGTTGGAAGGGACCTTATAGGTCATCTAGTCTAACCCCCCTCCCCGCTCAAGCAGGACACCCTACACCTTTTCTGACAAATGGCAGTCCAATCTCTTCTTGAAAGTCTCAAGTGATGAAGCCCCACAACTTCTGAAGGCAACTTCTGTTCCATTGGTTGATTGTTCTCACTGTCAGAAAATTCCTCCTTGTTTCTAGGTTGAATCTCTCCTTGGTCAGTTTCCATCCATTACTCCTTGTCCGGTCTTCAGGTGCTTTGGAAAATAGCTTGACCCCCCCCCCTCTGTAGCAGCCCCTCAAATATTGGAACACTGCTATCAAGTCTCCCCTGGTCCTGCTCTTTACTAGACTCTCTGACGTGGCTCTTGATCTGATTCATTTGAAAGGATTCCATGGACCCTGCCATTTAGAGCAAAAATCACTCATAGCATCCTTTCTGAGGGAAAAAAAAATATAAAAAGTCATAAGCTTTCATAATCAAGTCACTTCATCATGAAAACATAAGTCTTTTAATTAGATGTGTTAACTGAAAAAAACAGATATTTTACCAGAGGCCTGATTTTTGTTGTTGTTTGTTTTTGCCACCATAGCTACACAAAGCCCTCTTCCTGCAATGCCATCTAGAGGTTTTCTCCATATGACCTCTAGATGGCAGCATCTGTGAAATTGTTTCACAGGAAGCTTTCCAGGAGATTAATAAACCAGAGCGAAGACCCGCAGATAAGTAATAAAAAATAAAGCTAAATAAATAATTTAAAAGATATTGAACCCTCAGCTCCACCTCTGCCACATGTTGAAAAGAATGATTAGTTGTTGGGTTTCCTGCTGATAGGTGATACTAGGTGGAGGAAAAAAAATGGCAGGGGGAATCCATTAATCACTGCCATAAACTCCCATGAAAATGTGAGGGCAACAGCATTGCCCATTCTTGATGACGAAAATCAGTAAAAGTAGGATGTGGGAACAACACATTTTATATGGATACTTTTTCTTCCCAATTCAAGAATGAGGAGAAAGCACAGTAATACAACTGTGGGGAAGATTCCATTGAGAGTCCACAAAAGAAGGACTAGGGGTGATATGATAGTAGTGTTTCAATATCCAAGCGACAAAGGAAAGGGAGTCAAGCTATTCTGAAAGCAACACAAGAAGCAATGGATGGAAACTAATCAAGGAGAGAACCACCTAGAACAGTGTTTCTCAACCTTGGCGACTTTAAGTCCTGTGGACTTCAACTCCCAGAATTCCCCAGCCAGTTATGCTGGCTGGGGAATTCTGGGAGTTGAAGTCCACAGAACTTAAAGTCACCAAGGTTGAGAAACACTGACCTAGAACTTAGAACTAAGGAGAAATTTCCTGACAGAACAATTAATCAGTGGAACAATTTGCCTCCAGAAGTTGTGCCTGCTCCAGCATTGGAGGTTTTTAAGAAGAGATTGGACAACCATTTGTCTGAAATGGTTCAGGATTTCCTACTTGAGCAGAAGGTTGAACTACTAGAAGACCTCCAAGGTCCCTTCCAACTCTGTTATTCTCTTAGACTTCTGCTTTGCATAGCCATTTGAAACATATGCTGCTTGATCTCTGCATGTAATACAGTTTCCATGTTGTGTACAGACTTCTCACAACATAGAAAGTGTTTGGCTGGTTTTTATTTCTGCGTTCTATGATTTCAACACATGTGGTTAGTTCTTGATTCAATGTATTCCATAATCTTAGTATATTCAAACTGGGTAGAACAAACCATGGCTCAATGCCATGTGAAGACAGTCGCTGAGAATGTGGAATAGACATCTATGAGATAAGGCATGCTAAACATGCTTAATAGGTATCTGTTGGCGAAGCTATGATATATGGTAACTTGCAAATATAACATTTAAGAGGGAGGGTTAATTAAAAGAAGGTGGAAAAAATCCTCCCTCTTCCTTTAAGAGGATAATGGCACTCCAGGACCAAAAGATCCCTCTAACTAGAAATCAGCAGGCAAGGACGGATAGCAATGATCCCTAAAATACTTCCCTGCATTTTACTATGATGGTATCACAGTCTTTTAATTGCCTCCAGATTCTAATTGGCATCCATACTAATCTGCATTCAGTAGTATCTTAATATGTTTGGCAGCATACCTCTCCTTGCCCTGCCCCCTTACAGAAATCCTGCAGGCTGAAGAGGGTTTAGAAGCTACATATTTTATTTAGAGAAATAAACTCAATTACATAAATGCAGTTTTATGCTGATGGCTATTCAGCAGCATGGTTAGATTTCATAAGCTGAATGAGTGGGATAAGAAGTCCGCGAAGCCCTACTCTGAATGGCTCTTCTGAATGAAACCACAGTTAAGGCCAAATTGCACAGAACATGGAACGAGACTGCTTAACCTGTCTGCTTGCAGTTTGGAAGAACGGCCATGGCAAAGCCTGAGCCAAAAGGATCTGGAGCTTTTGCTATACAGTAAATGCTTCCCCCCTCTTTTTTTTTTTTTGCTTTGCCATTGAAAGTCTCATGGCTTATTGCAAACAGCATTTTAACAGCCAGCCACTGCCAAGATGACAATTATTTTTGCCAGAACCACAAATTAGTTTTCTTCATAAGGTGGCCAGTCAGCCAGTTCTGTGTGTACAAGGACTCTCTAGATCAGTGATGATGAACCTTTTCGGCACGGAGTGCCCAAACCGGAACTTGTGTGCATGCACATGCATGTGTATGCGTCAGAGTGACGGAAACCCAAAGACCAATTGGCTGGTGCACGCATGCCTGTTTTTTGGGTCGTTTTCAGGCCATTTTTCAGGCCAAAAACGGCCTGGAAAATGACCAAAAAAACAGCCTGAAAAACAGCCCAGGAAACAGCACAGAAAACAGCCCCGAAAAGGTCCAGAAATGAACTGGAAAACGGCCTGGAAAACAGTCTATTTGGGAAGTGCTTTTCAGGCTGTTTTCGGGCTGCTCCAGTGCCCATGAAGACCAGCTGACCGGTGTACCAGAAACTGAAAGAGCAGCTGGTAATGGTGTGTGTGCCGTAGGTTCACCATCAGGGCTCTAGATAAACAAAGATACCAGGTGTACCTCCACCTTCCATTTGCAGTGTGCCCGTTTCCCCCCCTAAATCAGAAAAGGTGCTGCTATCACTGCCTGGAGCAGTTTAGTATAACATATTATCTAGTAAGTAAATAATAGAGTACATAATAATAGAGCCTGTAATATAGGGAATTTAATTATTTATTTAGCGTATAGCATACAATGTCAGGGAAATCTACAAATGCTAGATACAATGCAGTCCTGACAGCCTAAATTGATATAGGGAGTACAGATGCAGGAGGGGAAAAAAGGAGCATGTGGAAATCAAAGTAGGACAAGGAGATATAGAGCAAAATAGAGATAGAGTAAGAAAAAAAATGCATGTTTCAGAAATTAGCTCACAGTTCTTGTGCAAGAAGAGTCACAAAAACTGGATTGAGAGAGGCTATGTGCCAATTTCAGGGGTAATATGAGTAACAAAAAATATACTGGCAGCAGCTGTGTTACCCTAAGACAGTGATGGGCAACCTTTTTGGCGTGGTGTGTCAAAAATCGGCAAAAAATCGAGCATAACTCGCGTTGTGTGTCACTTCGACAAAAACATAATTTTGCGCAATTTATAGTTTAAACTACAAAAATGTATAATTGCAATATATAATTGTATTTAATAAACCAAAAACAAATTATTTAACATACCTGCTTAGTAACTTCTTTGTTCATCAGTCGATTTCGTATGTTGCCCTTGATATTATTGAACTTGTTTGGGGTGCCGTGAACCAGGGCTGTGGAGTCGGCTGCTTCCAGCTCCACGTCCTCATCAACATGCCGCTCCAGCCCGCCCCTGCTATGAATATTCCTAGTGACGCGAGGGCGAAGAATATGAATATTCATAGCGGGGGCGGGCCGGAGCGGCATGTTGATGAGGACATGGAGCTGGAAGCAGCAGACTCCACAGCCCTGCCGTGAACTGAGATAAGTGTGGTGTGGTCGTAACCGACAGTCCCAGGAGTAGACTCTCTGTGCCGGCCTGACTGGAGAGAGGCGCGCACTGTTCCCGCGCTCCTCTCCTGCGGGTCCTCCCTCGCCGCGCTGATGACGTGTGTGCGCACGGCACGCACGCCTTACCAGCAGCCCCTGCGCTCAGAAAGGGGCGGCGGCGATACAGTGAGTGTGGGCGGGGGAGATCACACGTCCCGCCCCCCCCGTTCCTCCAGCACAGATTCTTTCATCCTCGGCGGCCGTGCAGGAGCCGAGGATGAATCGCATGAAATCCTGTGCGTGTCACCCCAAATGGCTACGCGTGTCAGCACTGACACGCGTGTCATAGGTTCGCCATCACTGCCCTAAGAGCTGACTCTATTCTTCCTCATGGATCAAGCTGGCTAGTAGGGTTGACTTTACCATTTTAAGCCTAGACAAGTGAAGTAGAATGATCAATGGCCTTCTCTGGCTTCATTTTCCTGCCATCAGGCATTACCCGCCATTGGGCTAAATAACTACATCTCACTTTCCTTTCCTTAATATGAAGTGGGACAGGGCAGGATGATATGAAGTAGATGAATGTTTTGCATGTCATTATTAGCCATCTGTGAGGTTGTTCAGCTGTCAGTTCAGAGGGGTAGAGAAGTGGTTGTGAGAGCTTTTATGGCAGGGGTGGGATTCAGATGGTTTGAACCAGTTCGGGTGAAACGGATGTTAATTTTATATCCGGTTCACCAAACCAGTAATTGCAAGGACTGGCTGGCCCCGCCCACCCCTCCCCTCCCCTCCCAGGTAAGTGCAGGGCCCTGGGCCTCCCGGAAGTCTGAAAATGGGCCTGTTTCTGGCCTCCGGAGGGCCTACAAAGCCCGCAGGGGCCAAGAAAAGCCTCTGGAACCTTGGAGGGTGAAAATGCCCCTGCCCTGTGGTGCAGGAGACTGAGTAGGCCATGCCCACCATGGCCACGCCCACCCAGCAACCAGGCAGAGGACCGGTTGCTAATATTTTTCAATCCCACCCCTGTTTTAGGGTGCTCCTTTCTCTTTCCTTAGTCAAATGAATAGCAATGGAGAAGGGGCTTGGGGCAACGTGGGAGGGAGTAACATTACAAGCCAAGATGACTGTGTAAATAATTCTGCATGGTCCCTGAGCTGTCTACCTTCTCTGCTGTGGAAGGAGCTCTTGAAATCACTGTCCAGATTTATCACTTTGGCAGTGATGCTGGTAGTGTGTTCTCTATCCAGAGAGTTCATGGCCTCTGATTGGTGGATTTCCCTATTTCTATGCCTTTCATCCATTCAGAGATATCAAAGACAAATTGTATTACCTTTTGTGGGTAGAACCTTGGCATGTGGTTTCCATTTATGTCAACAACAACATTCAGCAAGTCATATAAAATTATGGTTGGAAGGGGCATTAGGCTAATCCGTGGTTCAATGCAAGAACTGCTTCTCCACAACTGAGCATTTTACCAGTCAGCCCTTGGCTCAGTGGAAAAGCAAAAGACATCACTGTTGCAAAATTCTTGCTCTCACCTGAGCCAGAAAGGGAAACTGGCAAATATGTCAGGGTTCCAAGTAACA
Organism: Thamnophis elegans; assembly: GCF_009769535.1. NCBI lineage: Eukaryota > Metazoa > Chordata > Lepidosauria > Squamata > Natricidae > Thamnophis > Thamnophis elegans. The sequence goes on from NC_045542.1 coordinate 29,210,354, forward strand.
CCCCCGATGAAAGAAGACTCCGAGGCTGGAGTTTCCTCAAAGTTCCATTTTATCAGAGATGTCATATTGGCACATCTGGGAAAACCTGAATCTGAAAGTTTCCAGGTTTTCCCAACCCAAATGAACGTTCAAGACCCTGCCCAGCACCCACATGTCCATACCATGGTCCAATCAGGCACCATCCAAAACAGGAGATGCCTCCCAGTCGCACCATCGCAGCTGCAGGGCCAGGTGTCCTTGACTCTCTGAGAAAAGAATGTTATTTTGACTATATATCTCCCATACTCCATATAATCTCCCCTCCCATTTTCCCACAGTAGGAAATGTGACAGGCCTGAAGGCCCAAAGGTAAAAGATGGCTTCCAGGTCTGACAGAATACTTTTCTCTATGACACTTTCTTTCCAGCACCTGACTTTCTAAGCCCCAATAGCTTAAACAAACTAGAAATGTCCATGGACTCTAGTTCAGAAGAACTGGGGGAATATACCCTTCCCAGGAGAGAAGTGGAAGACTGTTATTTTTCCTTTTCTTTTACAGTTCTTAGAGTTGGGAGTTTGCCTGCATCCTTGCTATACTCATCTGCATAAATACATTTGGATTAATACACACTTACAGCAGTGGTGGGCTTCTATTTTTTTACTACCGGTCCGCTTGTGCATGTGCGCCCTCCTGCGCATGTGCAGAAGCGTCCGGGCGGATAGGGGGAACCTCCTGCCACCGCCACTACCGGTTCGCCCAATCCGGGCCGAACTGGGAGCAACCCACCTCTGACTTACAGACACAAGGGATGCTAAGGGGTCCTTAGTGCTCTCTGAGCTTGGTGGTTTTCTTACAGACGTCTCATTGCCCAAAAAAGGTAACATCATCAGTGCTGGTGGTACAGTGGTTCCTTCCCATCCTCACCCTTTCTCCTTCTTGCAGCCTTTCCTTCCCCACTCCCACACAATCCCTGCTTTGTATCCCTCAAATGTTTCCATGCTCTGGGAAATTTTGATGGGGTTTGTTTAAGTAGAAAACGAAACAAAGGCCCACTGTTTCCCCAGTTTACCAAAGGATAAAAAGGAAACAAAGTTCACATTTCACTGGTCTACCAACCATGACAAGATAGCCATAGAGCAGGGGTCTCCAACCAGAGGTGGGCTTCAAAATTTTTAGCAACAGGTTCTCTGCCTGGTTGCTAGGTGGGCGTGGCCATGGTGGGTGTGGCTAGTCAGCCTCCTGCACCATGATGGGGGGGGGGCATTTTTCCCCTCCCCAGGCTCTAAAGGCTTTCCTCGAGCCTCTGAGAGGACGAAAACTTCCTCCTGGTTTTTTCCCCTCCCTGAGCATCTGTGTGGGCCCTGCACTTACCTCACATTCAAAACGGGCCATGTGGAAACTCCTAGGAGGAGTGGGAGGGGCCAGCCAGGGGTGGGATTTGGAGGTTCTCCAAACCAGCCATAATGTTAGCTATGGGTTCTCCCAAACCTAGGCGAACCCGTAGCAGCCCATCAGGGAATTGAATCCACAAGTCCATTGAGGGAAGGCTGTATGGTCACCACAGCACACAGTTCTTAATAGAGTACACTGCCTGCAGCGAAATGAAAGGCAACAGAGAGACTCTACAAAACCACTTGATCCCAGGAGAGGTTGGAAAACACTATTTTTGACACGGAGCAAGAAAAAAGAAACAAGTGTGAAGGTCACCTTGTGGCACAGATAGGCTGAGGACGGAATGGTGCACTCGTGTCCCTCAGATTCAATAAGGACAATACGTTGGGTGGCAAAGCCCAGAGAGCATCCAGCAACTAGGAAGAGGGAAAGGTTATATGGCAACAATAGCCTAAACAAGCTGACAGGAGGTGGGTAAATCTCAGCCTCCAATTGCAACATCAGTCACATTGTGGATGAAGTGTGCTAGAAAGTATTTATGGCAACAATTGTGTCAGGAAAAGAGGAAACTTTAAAATTGCCTTTAGTTCTTCTAGGTTTAAAGCACGTCAGTTGTGGGAGGGAGAGAGCACAAGGATGAGATGGGTGCATAAAACGATTGCTTTCCCTATACCCGTGATGGCGAGCCTATGGTATGCATGCCAGAGGTGACACACAGAGTCCTCTCTGTGGGTATGTGTGCTGGCCAGCTGATCTTTGCACATGCCTGAGCCCCGGAAACCCGAAGACCAGCTGGACGGTGGTGGTCTTCAAGTTTCCGAGTCTCTGGCGCACGCAGGGCACACTGGTCAGCTGGTCTTTGAGTTTCCAGGTCTCTGCTGCACACGAAGACCAGATGGACAGTGTGCATGCATGCACCGGAAACCAGACGCTCAGGTGGTCTTTGAGTATCTGGGGCTCCGGCACATATCCATGTTCTGGTTTGGGTACTTGATGCCAAAAAGGTTCACCATCACTGTCCTATACTTTATAGTCACCTAATATTCTTTACAGGGATGGCAAAGGAAAAAGGGACATTTTTCTCCTTTTCATTCAGCCTCTAGTAGCAACATTATAGGTTCACATAGCACTATTTTTTCAGGAACAAAAAGCTTTTGCTTTCTGAGAATATAAAGAAACTAAATAAATACAGTAGTAAAAAAAAAAGGAGTTGGGCTACCGGGTGCAACCATAAATTTACTGAGATTCGCCTCCCTGCACAGCTGTAAGAGACAGTGCAAGGTGGGCGCAGAAAAGATAAAATATGAATTATAAAAATGTATAAAACTTGTTGGAGTTAAGCCAAGCATATTACATAGTCAAGAATTATTAGCCGCCAAGTTCAACTCACAAAGCAAATAATTCTGGATTTAGAAGGTGCTACTAACATTTCAGGAATGGCAATTCTTGGAACATGCCATAGACCGGTTCACATAACATGGTTAACAAGGTCATGTGGAAGGTATCGGAGAGAGTTAAGTATGTCATGCCAACTGCTTATTGGAGGATTGATTGCTCCTTCTTGTACCATATCTGAATGTTTTAGCTTCTCTTAATATAAGGTCTTAATATTCTAGTTTGGAAGGATCCTAATAAATCAGAACACATCTTCAGTAGCCCGGGTAGAATATGCTGTAACTTTTAATCTTTTTTGATGATTTATATTATGCTGACTGCTATGGATATTTATAGATTCCAACAATGATTTATAGTCTTTAAAACAATACCATCAGTCACTTGAAACCAATTAATAAAATATTAAAAATGGAGGCTTGTAGATTTCCTGTTTATTCACTTCATCTTTTCTTTAGTGAGCACCTCTTTCCTGTCTACACCATTAGAAGTGATAAAGTCATTTTTAAACCTCAGGTACCCTGTTTCCCCAAAAATAAGACCTCCCCGGATAATAAGAGTGCATGTGCTAAAATAAGCGCTCCCCCCAAAATATTGCAACACAGCAGCAGCCATGAGGTGACCACTTTCGCAGCCTCCCGCACCTCAAAAATAATAAGACCTCCCCAAAATAAGACCAGGCACTTATTTCAGGGGTTCAAAAGAAAATAAGACCCTGTCTTATTTTCCAAACCCAAATGATATGGGTTTTATCTTTTTTTACAGGGTTCCAGCAACTTCTTCACAATCCCACCGTTGCACAAATCCCTGCTTTGGGTTTACAGGCCATGAAGTGGGATGTTTAATATGCTAGGGATTCAGGCAGTGGAAAAAATCTCCTCTGCTTTGCAAACACACATTTAATAGGGCCCTGGGGCCTCTTGTTTGCTTGTGTTCTATGACGAGGTTTTCCCTTCTTCTTCACACCCTGAGCTCCCACGCAGACCAAGCAAACCAAGCAAACAGCAGCTGCTTAAGTGCATTGTCTTATGCACTGGCAAGCCAAATTCAACTGGAAACAGGAGATCTTGAACAAAAAATGATTAACTGTAGGCTCAGCTTAGTAGCAGGGGAAGGGTTAATTACATGTTCATGTTTTTAAAATAATCTTTTTTTAAAAAAAAACAACCTCCTGGTTGTCATAAAGTGTCAAATTGTTAATAAAGGAATTGTTAAATTAAACACACAAACAATTATGTACAAGTATCCCCCCAACAATCTGTTGTCTGATACATCCTTTGCATGAGGATCTGTGCTTTCATAGTTATTTTTTCAAACAGTTTTGGGGCTTTTAGGCTTATGGAAGGGAGCAATGCATCAATGTGCTAGCAAGGCTTTCAAAGTTCTCTAGGCAGCCACTAGAGACCCAAAGATGAAAACTAGAACTGCCCTTCACCACATCTCTTTACCACCTGCTTTGCCTAGCATGCCAACATTTCATCAAAATTTGTGGCGGGTCTTCATAAGAACTAAAGGAGCACACAGCATTGATTTATGTAATCCGTGGGTCTATATTTACACGAAGCAGAACTTTCCAAGTTATTTTTGGAGTGCCAATGGATTTGGGATGGTAGAAGCTGAAAGGAAGCCCATAGACTGCTACAGAGAGGAGTAACTTTCCAGTCAAGCCAACTGTTTTCCAGGTAGCTTCCAATCCAAGTCTCCCCTGGGCTGTATCATCTTAATTCTAAGATCAGCAGAGAATGGCTGTAGGCCAGTGATGGCGAACCTTTTCAGCACCAAGGGCTAAAAAGGGAGTGCATGCAGCACCGAGTGCCAAAAAGGAAGCACTTCATGCATGCGAGAGTGCTTCATGTGCACGTGAATGCTTTGTGCATGCACGAGTAATTCATGTGTGTGCCACGACCAGGAATAGGAGCTGCCCAGGGTGCATGAACATGTCAGAAAATGAACTTCCAGTTTCCAGCACATTCATGCGCGCCAGCCAGAAAGTCTTCTGGTTACTGTCATGCCCACACTGATCAGCTGGCTGGTGCACATGCTCATGCCAGAAAACAGAAGACCAGCTCTTCTAGTTTCCGGCACTGCCACACACACAAAGGTCAGCTGATCGGCACATACTCATGTGCACCAGAAACCCAGAAGAGGAATAGGTGGCACCGCATGTGCCAGCCGACATGGCTCCCTGTGCCACTTCAGGCATGCGTGCCATAGGTTCAGCATCATGGCTGTAGGCTGTTACCACTTGAGGCACATCTGAAAAGAAAATGCCTCTTAATTCATAATGATTATTCCCCTGCCTTCTAAGGAAAGATTATCTGTTTGCCATATTCTCAGAGAATTTAAGATAACTCCTCCATTTTATTTTTATCTCAACTATTGAAGTGGGGGGATACTATTTCTTTTTGGGATTTATGTTTCTGTTCTTAAATGGAGAATTCACTACAGAGGTTGCAGTTTTGATCAAGAAAGTCTGCAAAAAAAAATTACCAATGTAAAGTTACCACGGGGGGAAAATGCACAGGATTAAAAACTTCAAACAGTAAAACTAAAACTCATTTAACATACACTATATTGCCAAAAGTATTTGCTCACCCATCCAAATAATCAGAATCAGTTGTGAGTGAATACTTTTGGCAATATAGTGTATATGTTACCATAAAACAGGGGTCCCCAACCCGCGGGCCGCAGCCCACTACCAGTCCATGGCCTATTCAGAACCCGGCTACACAAGAGGTGGATCAGTGTGCATGTGCACGTACAGCTCCATTCGTGCAAGTGGCAGGCTGGTGCCCTAACCTTTACACAGTCCGGTTCTCCTCTTCCCCACACCAGCTGGACCGCCAGGCCACAAAGCTTGGTGACCCCTGCCATAAGATATAGAATGCAAGACAGTGATTTGAGTCAGGCTAAAATTGTGGAGCTCAGTCACTGCCTCTCCAATTCATTTATCTCTCAAGTTTCTTGTGATGGTAAAATGGGTGGAGAACCTTTCACAATATTTTTAGCTTTTTTGACAAAAAAAGCCAGTATATGCATAATAAAGAGAAACTTCAGGTACTAGCTTAGCAGACTTATTTTTTGGCCAATCTCTATAGGCAATGGCGAAATAATGAGTGCTCTGAAAATCGAGAGTTGGACTGACTGTCAGCTAAGGGAGTCTTGGGTTCCAATGATTTTTGAACTGATGCTGGGCCAGTCAGTATTGCTGAGCTGACCTATCCCACAAGGTTGGCCTGAGGATGAAATTGAGAAGGTATTCAACCCTAAAATCCCGGCAGGTATGTTGAGATAAAAAGGAGAAAAGCTAATAAAATAAATGTGGCCCGTGCCTCTCCTCCTTAGGAAACATGAAGATCTCTCTGGTGTGAGATCTTCAAAAAAAAAATCAGGACCTGGTAGGACAGATTTCTCATCATCACCTCCTTTCTCCCCTGCCTTGGAAGCCACAAGCAATTAAAAACAAGAGTACACTGGACCACATTTTGATCCAGTGGTCTTTATGCTAAAATCCCAGAGCCTGGTTTCTCATTTTCTCCTCTGTTCCACTCCTGAAGGTACTTCTATTTACAGTAACAAGTATAAAATATTTACTCCTGCTATAAAGGGATTCCAAGCCCCTGTTGGAGTGTGGATATTAAATAATAGTGGAGTAATAAAGCAGTAGCAGATGCATTAACCATATGGATGGGCCCTATTGCCGGTCCAGTTCGCCTGTGTTGGGATTCAGCACCAAGGATAGGGAATAGAGGCTGTTGAACATTGAAAGCAGCAGAGTGGATTCCTGGCTGCTTCTTGCTTTGAATCTACTTGACTAAAGAAGCCGTTCTGGATTGGGATCTTTTCTGGTAATGATGCCTCTTGAACCTTCAGGATTAACGTGGGGTTTTTGCCTTCGTTCCCAGATCTGCAGATCTGTGTGGCAATTAACCCACACAAAGGCATCCAGAAAACATTTCTTATGCAACAACCTTTCCTAGTTCTGAAATCTGCTTAACGAGCACACGGGAAAGGGGAAAATGCCCAAATTACTCTCTCAAATAAGAGCCAGAGGAGGGGAGAATATCATATACATCCTTGTAAAAACAACTTGGAGAAAGATAGAATGAATATATCATATAAGTCTGTTATTCATATATGTTTCGATTTTCTAAAGTGAATGGAACCAGGATTCAAGCAGCCCCAAAAACTATACTGTATGACCTGGATTTTTGATTGTAGAAATGCCTTGCTAGCTGGCAGCTAATAATGGGAGGAAATAACTTTGCAAATGGTCATTGGCATTCCTTCCCTTGTTCCTTCACATGCTCTACGGTTGAGCTAGGTTCCTTATGCTCTGTTGAAATTCTCTTTAGATCAAACTCTTTTTTAAATAAATGTTTCCATCAAGTATTTCCACATCAGTAAGCCAAGCCAAGATTAATTAAATTATATCAAAATTAGATATAGGTTTTTTTCTAACAGTGGCAGTATACACATTTAGTTAGGATATACTTTGATTAATCTTACATAGCTTTACATAAGCAGCAGCCTAATTAAAAAAAAGAACCCTGTACTTTTAAAGGTCTAGAGATATATGGCAGTTTCCCTTACAACATTAAAGGTAAAGGTTCCCTCGCACATATGTGCTAGTCATTCCTGACTCTAGGGGGTGGTGCTCATCTCCGTTTCAAAGCTGAAGAGCCAGCGCTGTCCCAAGACATCTCTGTGGTCATGGGGCCGGCATGAGTCAATGCTGAAGGGACACAGAATGCTGTTATTTCCCACCAAAGGTGGTTCCTATTTTTCTACTTGCATTTTTACATGCTTTCGAACTGCTAGGTTGGCAGAATCTGGGACAAGTAATGGGAGCTCACTCCATTATGCAGCACTAGGGATTCGAACCTTTCTGATCGACAAGCTCAGCATCTTAGCCACTGATCCACTACATCCCTTTAATACTTAAATACATTACTTAAGTATTAAAGCAGAAAACCATCTCCCTCCAAATTTAGAATGAGAATTTTTATCTATTTTCCCCAATGCTGTAAAGCAGAACTGTGAACCTTTGTAGGTAAAGAGGTTTCACCCATGGATTTCTATGAAAACTGTGCCATTGTTATATTTTGTCTATCAGCCAGCATTCATTTTCATGTTAACCTTTAAGCGCAATAGCTTGTTAGCAGTGGCAGAATCTAGAGACATATCTAGCCAGCTTGTACACAGCATCATCTAGGGTTGAAATTGTGTGGGCATTGCCAGCTGCCAGAGCACTTAGTAAGTTTTAAGAAAAGGGTGGGCTCAGCTTTTGATTCTTCCCATCAATCACCAATGTAAAATATGCAGACACAGTCAATGCATACGTTGAACTTTTCGTAAGGCAGAATTTGAATTCACATTTGTGTGCATGCATGTACGTATGTATAATCCATGGGAAATTGACCTATTTTACATAAATACTTAATCTGGTTTCATATATTTCAGAAATCCTTATAGCGAACATGGAATTTCCAGGAAGGTTGAAAGGAATCTTACTACGAAAAGAGGGAAGCATCATTTTACATTGCAAGAAAAAGGTGGATAGACATGTATAGCAAATCTAGGCAGAATTATAGTCCTTTGCAAAAAGATACAACAAGCCAAGAAAGTAAATGATGAAATCAATTTTGGCTGTACGTGGGAGGCCATTGATTATAAACTGCCTGTAAAAATTGCAATCGTGAATCCCATTTACTGAAGCAATATAGGCCCTACTGGCTACCATCCTAGAATGACTGCTCCAAGAAAGAATCAGGATTGTATCCATAAAATTATGATAGCATTGTAACAAGTGGCACAGACCTCTATTGCATTTTTCCATCAAAGCCTTCGGGGGCTATTTGGATGTTCATGGATTTTTCATAATAAATTCCCCTCCAGGGCATAGCCCGATCAGAGTGAGCCAAAAAAAAAGCTGCATTGGCTGCAGACATGATGGGTGAGCATCATGTCTGCAGCCAATGCAGCTTTCTTTCTTTTTTGCTCACTCACTCTAAATAGTTAAATAAATAAGCAGGCTTAACCTCTGATCACAGGGACTGCTTAGCATTTATACGGCAAGGAAGTATCTAGACATGCAGGGTGACAAACAGCTAGGAGCAGGAATGAGGTTTCCTGTAGTTGCAGGCTCATCCAGCTGGGACATCAGGCATGCCAGATGAATTTGGAGGACCCTCTGTGGAAAAAAAAAACCGAGTGGAGAGGTTTACAGTATTTTCATACACTATTATTTATTTATCCTGTTTATAAGGCTGCCTGATTCCAGAAACTCCTTGGGCGGTGTATAAGATTAAATAGCAAGGGACTATATAAACAAAGGAAAGTACAATGAATGTCCAAAAGAGGAAAACATCCAAATAACCAGCCAACAAGTTTGCTGTGTACTCTAAGTCAAGGCCCCGGGGGCGGGGGATGAGTCAGGTTTTAGAAATGGTAGCCAAAAATAACGCAAACAGCTACAAACAACAACAGCAAGAAAAACACAATCAGATGAAATTGTGGTGAAACAGAACTGACTTAACAAGCTTATTACTATAAAATAAGATGCCAATTGCCTTTCCCCAAAAAGGGAATTGCTACAACCGGAAAGGTCTTGGACTCTGATGACAATGATCTCAAATTGAATCTGTCACAACAGATGTCTCCTCTGATAGATGGGAGGTCAGAATGTAACCCAGCAGACACAAGAGTTGTGGCATCACCCTCAAGTGGACAGATGAAGCTCAGTTCACACTTGCCATTACAGCAGGAAAATGGGGTGTGTGAAAGGGATACAACTGGGAGAAGCATTTTTGCTTTTTAGCATGAGAATGATCAATAAATTAGGTGGGGGGGAAATAGGAAAATGAATGTATAAACAAATGTTTATGGAAAGTATTTGATTTGAGTATTTTCAGGGCTGCTCTAAGTCTTGTTTCTAATGTAAATGATTCATGCAGAGCACAAGCTGCACAGCAGTTGAATTTGCATGTGTTTGGATAATGCATACCTCAGCCTTCCTAAATCTGTTGCCCTCTGGATGTATTGGGACTGCAAATTCCAGTATTTTTTTTAGCCAACATAGTCAAACACATTGTTGGAGTTAAAATGCTAGCACATTAGACAGAAAGCTCTTAAGAATAAATCAAGATCGTTGTTCACAATTACAGAGGGCTGGTTCTGATGACACATTGTTCTTTGTGGTTACTCACGTATGAGCAGGTGAAAAAATATTCACTCCTGCCAATCAAACTCCATCAGAAAGCACAGCAGAATTTTCCCAGAATTCTTAGCCAATATGAGAATCTCTTCAATAAGAATCTACAGCATTAGAATTTCTGAGTCAGAGGTGTCAAAATCAAAGCCCAGGGGCTGGACTTGACCCACGGGGTACTTAGATCTGGCCCGTGGGGCTGCCCTGGAAACAGCGAAGGACTAGCCTGCGGTGCTTCTGCCAATGAAAACAGGCTTCTGATCTCCATTTTTGGCTGTCACCCTCTGCAACCCTCTGCTCCGTTTTCACTGGCAGAGGGTTGCAGGAGGCCGTGGCAGCCGAAAACAGAGCTTGGGAACCAGTTTTTGCTGGCAGAGCACTCGGGCCTCCACAGGCGCCCCAACATGAGTGATACTGAGCTGATCACGGCCACCTCACCCCTGAGGTCAAACATAACCTTGATGTGGCCCTCAATGAAATCAGGTTTCTGAGTGAACTGCTTCTTCCAGGTCTTTGGATAGGATGGTGGTTTGGTTTTCTGTTATTTGGTCTTTTTGGTTTTGTCTTCCAGTCATTTGTCTTAACACGTTTTGTTTTCTTTTAATTTTTTTTTTATTCATAAGCTGCCCAGAGTTATTGTGGAGTTGAATGGCCTCGAAACGGAAATGAAATAATATATTGTTTCTCTTTCTTATGTGTTTGATGGCTTTGCACTGCCTTTTTTTTTTTGAAAGTGTGTCACCTATTCCTGATTGAATGACCCAGAGATATTCCAGAATAAAAAAGTTTTGAGCAATACTAATTAAAGAGTGTTGTGTTGCTTTGGGTTTTGTTTTCTTTTGAACAGAATTTTTTGGTAAGCAGAAAAGATACTAAAAGGAGAGGAGACCAGGAAGCTCTAATTAGCTACTAACCTCTCCATCCCATTGCTTTAAAATCTTGCAGTATCTCTACCCACCTCTACCCAACTATGGCAAAACATGTCCTGGCAACCTCTTTGTCTGTTGTGTTGCCTTCACCTCTTAAGCCATTGTACTGCGGGGGGAGCACGAAGGGAGGCTCAGCCAATCTCATTGTACACATGTTGTACTCTGGCAATAAAGGTTTGAATTGAATTGGTAATTTGAATTGTCTTACTTGGGCATAGTCACATCCTAGTACAAGTCAGACTGACACAAGCAGCATCCTAGTGCAAGCTCTGTCCCTTTTCTATATGTATTGCAATATCACCTTCATTCCCACAAAGCATATAGTGTGCTGTGGCTTTCACCATTCTGACAAATGTGGCAAGCGCATTAGGACACCACTATCTGTCCAGATGCTAAAAGTAGCATTTTCTATCTCTCATTCCGATGCCATTCAAGGGCAGTGTCAAACTGTGCAAAATGTATTAAACATTGTCACCCACTACTTTGGGTTGAAAACAGGGGTGAAATGCTCTGAAGTCTGCTACCGGTTCGGTTCGCTTCACTACTGGTTTGCTTCGCCTACACATGTGCGCCATTCTCCCAAACCGGTAGTAAAATGCGATTTCGTGCGGCACAGCTGACTGTTGCACAGCTGATAGTTGGAACTACCAGTTTGCCCGTTGTTCCAATGTTTTTTACTACCGGCTTGGGCGAATTGATAGCATTTTTTAGTACCAGTTTGGGCAAACTGATCCAAACCAGTAGCATTTCACCCCTGGTTGAAAATAAAACCAACAGATCAGCACTGGGCACAGCAACATTCTTGATCAGGGTAGCGTTCTCGCTTGGTAATGGGGAAAGGCTATTAAGAAGTAGAGAAGTGGGGGAAAAGCTGAGGAAGCAGCTTCATACTTGGATATGTAGTGACAGTGATTTATACCATGATATACAACCGTTATACATGTACAGGATAAACAGGTAACTACTTGTGATTTGCTAAAGCACTTGACAGAGAATCATGCAGTTTTCTTAAAGCACTATAACTCTAATATTGTTATTACCCCCCAATTTTATATATTTGATATTTGCCTTCCTGGAAATCCAGAGAGGTGTGAGCCATTTCCAGATTTTGAGGAGCCTATGTATAATACATTCTTTTAAAATATGTCCATGTTCTTTTTTTAAAAGGGGGTTATATATGTCATCCCTACAAGTAGACCAGAGTAAGAAATTAATGCCATAGTATGTCAATGCTACCTTAATTGTAACAGCATCTTGTAGGGTGCTTCCCGCCCTTCCCTTTATCTTTGTGTGAATTAGGAAAGTGCTGGTGTGAGATGTTTTCTCAAGTTACTTTTTTTGCCCAGCCTCCAGCTCCACTTCCCTAACTGTTGCCTTGACAGCTGCTCTTCCTTCAGTACTTCAAGGCCCTGCCCTCTTTCTTCTACAAATAACATTTGAACAATAATTTTAAGTGAAACAGCTATTTGGTAGATATTTATATTTAAAGCCATCTATTTTCTGGAAGTTCAGACTTAAAGACCAAAGGTGGTATTCAGCAGGTTCTGACCAGTTCTGGAGAAACGGCAGCAGAAATTTTGAGTAGTTCGGAGAAGCGGTAGATACCACCTCTGACTGGCCCCACCCCCCATCTATTCTCTGCCTCCTGAGTCCCAGCTGATAAGGAGGGAATGGGGATTTTGCAGTAACCTTCTCCTGCTACTCCCACCAAGCCACACCCACATAACTTGTAGTAAAAAAAATTGAATCTCACTACTGTTAAAGACCCACTGATCCTCTGTCCGATTGGCCCAATCACTTTTTAAAAATGATTGGATGAAACTAGCCATTAAACAAAAACTGATATGAAGTGCAAGTAAGAGAATTGCAAAGACAATATCATCAAGAATCCTTTTGCTGGGCGCAGAACTTGTAAATTTATGACAAAAAACTTCTTAATGTAAAATAATCTTGGTCAATAATAGGTGTACTTCCAGTTCTTCATTACCTGATGGACCCCACTTTATCAGAATAACTTGCTACTGATTTTTTTTTTAATTGTACACTGCTGCTTATGTCATCAGCATCAATATTTAGCAACTTCATTTTCTGTCAGGCTTTTTTCTGAATGCTTTCTGTTTTTCCAGACACCCGGGGTTTCACTTATATGACAAAATATGTAAGCTTAGTTTCATTACTAGTAGTTGCAATAAATGATACGGCTTTATCTCATATAGCATTGAATGGCTGGTTCTTTTGCAATCCGAGATTGCAAAATTTTGCAATTCCCAGCAATTTTCTCCAGCCCCAAAACTCAGTGGGATCCAGTTTTCTTTGTTCTTCCTTTTAGATGACCCAGTTCTCACAGACATATGTTATAACTGAGAAAACCATGACCATGACAATATGTACCTTTGTTGTCAGTATGATGTCTCTGCACTTTAATATCTTGTCTAGATCTGTCATGGTCTTTCTACCAAGTAGCTAGCTGACTGATGTCTCTTTATTTAATGGCTAGTCACCATTCTTGTAATTTGTAAGCTAGGAAGATAAACTTTATTATTACTTCAACTTTTTTTGGCCATTTTCATTGAATTGGCATTGCTTGTTGACATATTCTTAGGGTTTTTAATCTCTCTCTGTATTTATTTGACAGCAGACCAGCTTTTAAATCCTCTTCTTTCACCTTCGGCAGGAAATTCCGTAAATCTTCTCTGGTTCTAGACATCAAAGTGATATTGTCCACATAACTGAAGTGGTTGATGTTTCTCCCAGTAATTTAATTTCTCATTTCTACTTCTAGTCTAGGTTTCTGAATATATATATATATATATATATATATATATATATATATATATATATATATATATATATATATATATATATATATATATATTTATTTATATTTATTTATTTATTTATTTATTTATTTATTTAAAGTCACAACCCCTGGTATGCCCAAATATGGGAGGAAGGTCACACTTCCACTCTCTGTCTTCGGCTCGTCACAAGAGACCATCCAGACAGAAACCCAATATTTTTTACTGTTGCCTTTTTGTTACATTTGTTATATTTATGCTGATAAATAAATAAAGGGAGACTAGTATAGATCTATTTCAAGCTATTTAGCTCTCATCAGCTAGCCATACCCATGCTGGGAATCGAATCTGTGCTCTATTGCCTCTTAGGCAGATGTGTTAACCATTGAGCTACAGAGCTCGACTCCTTATCAGCCAGCCAGGGTGAGAGGTATATATTTAAAGTCACAACCCCTGGTATGCCCAAATATGGGAGGAAGGTCACACTTCCACTCTCTGTCTTCAGCTCGTCACAAGAGACCATCCCATCCAGACAGAAACCCAATATTTTTTACTGTTGCCTTTTTGTTACATTTGTCATATTTATGCTGATAAATAAATAAAGGGAGACTAGTATAGATCTATTTCAAGCTATTTAGCTCTCATCAGCTAGCCATACCCATGCTGGGAATCGAACCTGTGCTCTATTGCCTCTTAGTCGAGCTCTGTAGCTCAATGGTTAACACATCTGCCTAAGAGGCAATAGAGCACAGGTTCGATTCCCAGCATGGGTATGCTGATGAGAGCTAAATAGCTTGAAATAGATCTATACTAGTCTCCCTTTATTTATTTATCAGCATATATATATATATATATATATATATATATATATATGTATGTATGTATGTATGTATATATATGTATATATATTATTTGTGCTGATAAATAAATAAAGGGAGACTAGTATAGATCTATTTATATTTATCAGCACAAATAATAAACACAAATATAACAAAGGCAACAGTAAAAATATTGGGTTTCTGTCGTGATGGACTCTTGTGATGAGCCAATTGACAGATGATGGAAGCAGTTAGCTTCCTCCCATAATTGGGGCTTACCAGGGGTTGTGACACTATATATATATATATATATATATATATATATATATATATATATATATATATATATATATATATATATATATATATATATATATATATTAGATTTTTACAACCCCTGGTAAGCCCCAATTATGGGAGGAAGCTAACTGCTTCCATCATCTGTCCTTCGGCTCGTCACAAGAGTCCATCACGACAGAAACCCAATATTTTTACTGTTGCCTTTATCAGCACAAATAAAAAAAAACAAAACAAAACACACACACACACACACACACACACACACACACACACACACACACACACACACACACACACACATATATATATATATATATATATATATATATATATATATTATAATATATATAGTGTCACAACCCCTGGTATGCCCAATTATATATATATATATATATATTGTGTGTGTGTGTGTAGGTATGTGTGTGTGTAGGTATGTGTGGGTGTATGTGTGTGTGTGTGTGTGTGTGTGTGTGTGTGTTGTAAAAATATTGGGCTTTCTGTCTGGATGGTCTCTTGTGACGAGCCGATGGACAGAGAATGGAAGCAGTTAGCTTCCTCCCATAATTGGGCATACCAGGGGTTGTGACACTATATACATACATACATGCATACATGCATACATACACACACACACACACACACACACAGGGTGACACTGACCATGTAAGGGGAAGGGTATTGCTAGAATAGCATAACCTATTGCAGATTAGTGACCTCCAAATGTGTTGGACTACAATCCCTCAAATACTTGGCCCACACACTTGCATTCAAAGGTTTTTGTTCTTTCTGGTAACAAAACACAATTTAAAACAAGTTAATAATGGTGTTAAGTTATGGTGTAACATTCTCAATCTTGGAGTGTAGTCAGTATGTTTGCATATTTGATGTACTTCGTACATACACAAAGGAGAGGGAGGGAAACTAAGAAAGATATTGGCTTCCACCAGAGGTGGGATTCAAAAACTTTTACTACTGGTTCTGTGGACGTGGCTTTGTGGACGTGGCAGGCGAAGGATACTGCAAAATCCCCATTCCCTCCCCACCCCACTAACCCGCTTTGCAGCGCGGTTCTGCTGTTCAGGGCAACAAAAGAAGATCAACTGGGAGGCAGTGAGGGCAAGGGCAGCCTATTTGTCGGTTCTCCAAAATACTCAAAACCTCCGCTACTGGTTCTCCAGAACTGGTTGAATACCACCTCTGGCTTCCACTCAGCATGAATGATTTTATCAGGGCTTTCACTCACTCATATTTTGGTAGATTTTCAAGTAGAGTTGCCTTGAACCTTGAGATGAGTACCATATAAATTTAATAAATAAAATTAGGTGCTATGTGAATTTTCCAGTGTTTGTTCTTTCTCCTAGAGGCAGCAATCATAAAATATTGGGAGATTTGGGAGAGCATAGCAATGGCAGCTTCTTCCTTGGAAAACACTCAGTGCAGACATTTTTCTGAAACTTTTTGTCTCACATCCATTGTCCAAGTCAATTCTCCTGCATTTTCTGGGACTTCTGTGCCAGTTGAGAATCTTTTTAAAGCTTTAAACTATTTTTGATTCATTATAACTCCCTAGTTGTATTTCTGAAATGTGGCATGTTTCTTGCCTAGAGACAGTTGTAAGGTATATGCTATTTCTGTTTAATTGAAGAAAAAAAATCTCCAAAAAAAATCTGTTCTCTTTCCCCAAATTTTCCCTCAGCTATTTTTTTCCACAGGTATATAACTGCAGCTTCTTTTAGGCTCTATCTCAATTTGAAAACAGTTGCACACCAAAGCATAATGCTAAGCAGGCCCTTTCTTAAATTATATAAAAAAACATATCCTTAGCTGTTGAATATTGAATAAAAATACTGAACCTGTTAAAACTGAAAAATAATAGGCTTGATCCTTTCAGAAGCAGAAATATACTGGCAAATGCTATGCCAGTTCTGCCCAGAATTTTTTTTAAAAAAAGATTACTTAGTTACCTTTAAAAAAAAGTCAAGAATTGAAAGACGACAAGCTTCATATTCTCAGGAGAAGCTGTGTCTGCAGATGTCAACTATTTCTGTCAAAAGCAAAAAGCTATGGAAGTTGTTGATATCTGCTGTGGGAAAACATAAAACCTCAGATTCCCCCAAGTGAAACTCTTAATTCAGATCTGAGCCAAATCCAGGGTCCTCCAACATAATCTTCCAAATTGCCAGGGCAAAGTCTGAGTTTAGTCTTATGATCAAGATACTTCTTCTCTGCTTATTGCTGGAGAAGTGGACAGTGCAATAATTCAATACGGCCAAAACACAAAAAGGAGCTTCTTTTTTATTTTCAGTGTGAGCTGATTTTCCATTTTCTACAGAGTAGGATTGCCCAGAATCACCGACTATTACAAATTGTGACAATTTGTACAAATGAGAATTTAAAATCCCATGAAGGGCTGCTGCTTCCAAGGTCCCCCAGTAAAAAAAAAGTATTTATGATAAGCTCCCAGCAGTTAGGCTGACACACCCTTGTTATCCAGCTGGGGAATTTTTAGCTCTTCTGAAAAATACTTCTCCCTCCCTATTAGCCCTAGAAAATTAAAGGAAGATTATTTCAATCTTCTTGCACCAAACCCATAAATATAGAATCTAACAAACTGGTGCAAATCATGAAACTCCAGGACATGCTCACTAGCCATGTAATTGGATAGCATTTAAAGAAATCTCCATATTAAAGGGGAATTCCCCTATTAAATCAATGAAGCTAATGCACAATGGTCTGACTGTTGCTTTGCTCAGTTAAGGGAAAGGCATCATCTAAGGTAGGGGTGTCAAACTCGCAGCGTCACTTTGTCGTCATGTGACGTATTGCAACTTTTTCCCCCTTTGCTAAAATGGGGTGGGCATGGCCAGCACCTGATGCATCCGGCCTGCGATCCGCAAGTTTGATATCCCTGATCTAAGGTGTCCCAGATGAAGTCTTGTCAACAAATCAGAAATTGGTTAGTGGCCAAATTCATCTCTATAAGGACTATTGGTACAATTAGAAAATGCAGTCTGCTTTTCCTCTATAGTGCCATTGCATAAATCCTGTTAAAAGAGGAGCTTTAATCTGGCCATTTTTGGGCTTGTCAACATAGGGTCAATTTTTTAGAGCAGACCTGGGCATTTTATGCACCTTGGGCTACATCCGGCCCTTTGACTGTCCCTCTCCGACATGCGAGGCTAATCAGAAATTAGAAACCAGATGTAAAATATGCTGCGGGAGGCAGGAGGAGTAGCTGAGTTGGGTCCAGTTCTGCCCAGTAGCTGTGTGCTCCTCCTTCAATCGGCTGGCAACCGCAGGAGAGCAAGAAGAGAAAGTGCTTTTCTGCGCTTGTGCATAACTTACCTCTTGCTTGGAGCAGCCTCGGGAGTTAAGGTGATGGAGTTTGAGGACATCAAATCTGGTTACATTGGTTTGGTCTTCCCTCCATTTCAATCAATCAATCAGAACAGAGCTGGAAGGGACCTTGGAGGTCTTCTAGTCCAGCCTCCTGCTCAAGCAGGAGACTCTATACCATTTCAGACAAGTCTCTTCTTAAAAACCTCCAATGATGAAATACCTAAACTTCTGAACCTGAAGGCAAGTTGTTCCACTGGTTAATTGTCCTCACAGTTAGGTAGTTTCTCCTAAATTCCAAGTTGCTTCTCTCTTTGATTAGTTTCCACCCATTGCTTCTTGTCTTGCCTTTTCGTGCTTTGGAAAATAAGTTGACACCCCCCCCCTCTTTGTGGCAAACTCTCAAATACTGCAATACTGCTATCCTGTCATCCTTATTCCTTCTTTAGACTAGCCAGACCCAAATCCTGCAACCATTCTTCATATGTTTTAGTCTCTGGGCCTTTAATCATCCTAGTTGCTCTTCTTTGCACTTTTTCCAGAGTCTCAACATCTTTTTTGTAATGTGGTGACCAAAACTGGATGCAGTATTCCAGGTGCGGCCCTTGGGAAAATTAATTGTCCATCCCTGATTTAGTGGGCACAAATAGAAGTTTGGCACTGTGATTCAAACAAAACCATAAAAGAAAGGACTTTCTCTAAAGAGCACTATTTTTTTTTTTACTTAGTGAGGAGGTATAGAAGTAAGTTTCCACATCCTATTTCAAAATAAGTCTCTTGGCTTTCAGGAGTTAGGAAGTATTTCTCCAACACACCAAAAAGCTGCTTTTCCTTCCACAGGAGTGGGTATCAACTTTCATGGAACTTCATAGAAGTAGTTCACGCTGCTGGATTTCTTTGGTTCCTACTGAGGCTGAAATGTACGTGAGAGAGAGTGGGAAAAAACTTTTGTCAAACCCAAGCACTTTACTTTGCAGGTGGTTGATAGTACAGATAAAGACTCTCATGGCAAACAGAGAAAGATACATCCTTTCGAGGTGACACTGATACCCCCAGATTTTAGTAGATTTTCCCTTTTAATCTAGGAGAACATTTTCCAGTGGTTTTGGACACGGGGGATTGAGGGTAGAGAGCAGAAGTGGGTTCCTATCAGTTCACACCTATTCGGTAGAACCGGTTCGTCAAATCTACCGAACCGGTTAGAAGAGGTTCCACCAGTGGACCCGGAAAGCAGGCCACACCTACAGAAGAGGTTCCAAAAATTTTTGAAACCCACCACTGGTCCTTGGATATGATTATTCTACACTATCATGTTCATATTTATAAAACTCAGTGCCTCTGTGAAAGGTAAGGATGACTACTGCGTTTGTGGTGCAATCAGAACATTGTGTGTGTTGAAGTTGTTTTA
The DNA here is from genome assembly GCF_009769535.1 of Thamnophis elegans. NCBI lineage: Eukaryota > Metazoa > Chordata > Lepidosauria > Squamata > Natricidae > Thamnophis > Thamnophis elegans. Next base: position 29,229,917 of record NC_045542.1, read on the forward strand.
ACGCAAACCAAAGATGCCTTTTAAAAAACAAGCTTACATCATATTTTTATGCATGCCAGTGCTGTGTGTGAGGTAATTTAAGGTAGTTCTTACAAGTGTTGTCGCCATCTTCATATCCGGTCACATGGGCGGCAAGCCACTCCCATCCGGTCACATGGGTGGCAAGCCACTCCCACAAAGGAGGCCACACCCACAGAGCAGGTTCGAACAATTTTTGAAACCCACCACTGGTAGAGAGAGAAAATTCACCTCATTACATCCTTTTTTGATTCCAGTGTACACTTATTTTCTAGCTCAAGTCATACTCCCTTAATATGCCTTTAGTACATAACCAGTACATACACAGACATTCAGAAACACAAATACATACTTTAATTTAGAGCCAGGTACCATAAGTAGGTCCTACTGATTACAGGGCGATTACAAGCCTATGTAATTTTCTGGCACTGTTTTGCAACTGCCATTGCTTTCTTCAGTAACTTTGCTTGCTTTCCTGTGGTTCTGGGATTTCCAACAGCCTTTGATACAAGCACTTAGCCAGATCCAATGCCACTTAACTTTCTGAGATAGGGTACTGATTGTTTAATGCTTTGTTGATTTTTTTCCTTAGAATTGATACAAATAAATTGCCAGACAAAAGCATCCATAAACCTGACAGCCCCATCACCATCAGCCTGAGATGCTGCAGTCTGTTCTTCTGTTTCGACAGGTGGCTGCTTCATTCCAATGTAAAATGTGCAGCTGGCCACGTGTGTTGGGGGCAGGAAGGCAAACAGCAAGGGAAAGCTTTGCCTTGGGCATCCTCACTTCCCTGCCCACTTACCATGAAATCTCCTGTTTCACTGCTCTAGAGATTGCCAGAGCTGTAGTCCCATAAAGCTGTATGCTTCTTAGATTCTGTCAGTTCTATACCACAAAGACACAGTAATTTATGCTCGCTTTTTGTGTTTGTTGTTGTTGCTGATGCTGCAGATGCTGTGATTGATCTGATCATTCAGGGTCTTCTTCCTATTCCACCTCTGCCATCTACCCCTATCTGGCCTGAGGTAACCAACAGGTCAGGTGATTTATTAGGCAGTTCAAAAAGCGTCTGCGTAGGAAGTGACCAGGCTGAGCCTGAGGGAAGAATCAAGCACATCATCAGCCTAGAATCCTTCATGCCTACAAAAAATCTAGGCCCAGCCCACTTTGAATTCTGTTTACTCTTATCTTTTACCAATTCGCTTTGACTATTAGTAGTTCAGATTCTTGTAGAAAGTGTTTGCATGCAATAAACCTGTAAATAAACCTGTATGGGATGCTGTGGCGCAGTGCTTTTCCCAAGGACTGGCAGAGCCTCATAGTGTGCTATATTGCCCAATTGCAGCATTCTTGGATCAAGTTGAATGAAATTGCTTCCTAGACAGCAAATAAACGGAGACTTTGGGTAAAGAAGCCATTTGTAAACAAGAGGTCAAATACATATTCAAAAGTAAGAGTCAAATGCAAGGTTTTTTTGGGTGTGGGGGGAAGGACATGTGTAATTTATGGACAGTGTGGAAGAAAACTTCTCCTTTCCAGGGCAAAGAATGGAGGAGATGCTTCTTGCTCACTGAGGGGAAGAGATGCTGCCTAGGTGAGTTGGAATATAGTCTGGGATAGTGGTGGGATCCTACTGGTTTAACAGCTGGTTTGGTGATCACGCGCTTCAACTGAGAAGATAAAGGTAGGTAAAGCCCAGGGGCAGGTGGGTGGGCCCATTTGGTCATCAGAGCGAAGCAGTTCGCTCCCAGCTGATCATCAGAGTTACTGGTTCACCCAAACTGGTCCGAACTGGTTGAATCCCACACTTGGTCTGGGATCCCAGGAGGGAGGGGCTGCCTCTTTGTGCTCTGGGAGCTGGCCCCTCCCTTCTGGGACTCCAGACTACATTCCAACACACTAGGAACCAACCAGAGGAAAGGCAGGATCCTTGGCTTAACAATCAAAGAAAGACATTTAGGAAGAACCAGCTGTAATTGATCAAATGGTTTAAAGTAGGGATGAGAAGTTTGTACCTCCAGAATCTGCAAGATCGATGTCAGCCTTCCCAAGTAAATCAGTCAGAAAAGATGACTAGATGAGCTAATTCTACTTTATTGTAAAGCTACCTTAGCAGAAACTTAATTCAGGGCAAACTAGCAAAGTCGAGATGAAGTCCAAGAGATGTTGAAAAACATTCCAAATCATCAGCATGTTTATGCAGGAAAAGCCTGGAACAGCACCGCTCTGTTGGGGGGATTGTTTCTGCCTTATTCTTAGGCAAAAATGGCACGTCATTTACAAAGGATAGTGGATGCCATGTCAAGAGACAAGTTAGACCTGTGATGGCGAACCCGTGGCATGCAGAGCCCTCTCTGCAGGCACGTGAGCCATTGCCCCAGTTCAGCTGCACCACGCATGAACACATGCCTTCCACCGGCCGGCTGATTTTTGGGTCTCTGCCATGCATGTCTGAGGGGCAGGACGCATGCAGGAGATGTGCATGCATGCGCAGGGGAGCATAGGGGAGGGTCACTGCAGTGAAGCCTACTAGTCCCAAAATGGGGGGGGGCTCAGCTCTCCAGGGCTTGTTTTTGCTCCCAGGAGGCTGCAGGGAGGTTTACTAGGCCCAAAATGGGGGGCAGGGGTTGCAATGTGCCCTCCATGGCCTGTTTTGCTCCCAGGAGCTGCACGGAGGCCTACTAGGCCCAAAATGAGGCACGGGGGGGGGGGGGTGTCACACACACATGCATGGGGGGGAGAGCGGGGGAACCCCGCATACTTTCAGCACACGGCAACAAAAAGGTTAGCCATCACTGAGTTAGACTTGAACTTGGCATTGTTCACTCTGAGGACAGTGGACCAAGAATAAAGGAAGGGGCATGATTTCAGTCCGACCTCCAACTGAACCAAAAGCTAGAACAACCTTAAATCCTTACAAATGCCATTGTTAACCTATACATGCTCGTGTTCACACCTGCCATCTTCTCTAAACAAGACAAACCAAAAGAGTGTTTCCTGGAAAGTCTCAAATATTATCTTTTAGTTTAAGGTCAAATAGTTAGAACAGCGCCTGTGTGTGGTTAATTACTGAGAAACAAACTCAATTCCTTGGCTCTGGGAATGTCCGGTGTGTAACTTGACCTTACTGCTTTGCCATGATTTCAGTGACTGGTTTTCCAGACTCTGTTGATGACATTCTTTGAGTTTGAACCTGAACTGGTTGCCCTGAGTTTGCTCTTCTGTGACTTTGCTAATTTTGCCATTGATTTCAAACCCAAGCAAGACAGACGTTTATTTGAAGAGTTACTGCAGGACAGCTGTTGGCCTGAAAATGTCTACTGTTTGAAGGGTCTCCAGTTTTAGCTTAAATTAAGGAATCAGAAAATGTCTATGGAGATTCATAGTCATCCAGGTCATGGTTGTCCCAAAGGTGCTTCCCCCCCCCCCCCAAGAGGCAACTGGACTTTCTGGTTTTTCTTTGAAGACGTTTTGCTTCTCATCCAAGAAGCTTCTTCAACTGTGATTGGATGCTGGGGAATGGCCCTATGAAGCGGTATATAAGTCTAACTGCTATTGCTATTGCTATTGCTAATGGAAGATTTTGTACTTCTTGCAGAGAGCTGTACATTTGCATTTTTTTAGCAGGTCATTAAGGTCACCTGAAGCCTCCGGAGTGCAAAAAAAAATGGCCCTATGGGCAAATCAGAAGTTCAGAAACGGACTTCTGGTTTGCTCAGAGGGTCGTTTTGACTGAGGTCCCTGAAGCCTTTCAACCGCTCAAAACGACCCTCCGAGCAAACCGGAAGTGACTTTCGCTTTGCTTGGAGGCGACCCTCCGAGCAAACAGGAAGTGACTTCTGCTTTGCTTGGAGGGTCGTTTTGACTGTGGAGGGCTTCCAGGGGGCGGGGGAGGCTGTTTTCCCATGCCCCAGGCTCCTATAAAGTGTCTGGAGCCTGGGGAGGGCAAAAAAAGCATGCAAAAATGGGGGGAGTGCCTGTAGTGCACGCATGCACACTGGGGGGGTGTCATGCATTGCATTATGGGTGTGGCACGCCCACACATGACCCCCCCCCTATGCTCCCCCCACCTATGGCACGTGAGCCAAAAAAGGTTTGCCATCACTGACCTATACTGTACCTGTGCATTTCGTTTTTCTTGCCTAAATGTAGAACCTTACTCTTTTCACCATTGAACTTCATTTATTAGATAATGCCCAATGTTCAAGTTTGTCAAGATCCTTCTGTATCTTAAGCCTATCTTCTGGAGTGTTGGCTATTCCTGCCAGCTTGGTGTCATCTGCAAATTTGATGAGTTCCCCATTTATTCCCTCATCCAAATCATTGGTGAAGATTTTGAAGAGGACTGGGCCTAAAACAGAGCCTTGGGGTACTCCGCTGCATACTTCCCTCCATGTAGATGCAGTTCCATTGAGGACTACACTTTGAGTGCGGTTGGTCAGCCAGTTACGAATCCATCTGGTGGTGATGCTGTGTAACCCACATTTTTCTATTTAATCTAGTAGTACTGTAGGTTATGGTCTACTTTATCAAATGCCTTACTGAAGTCCAAGTAAATTATATCGACAGCATTCCTCTGGTCCACTAATTTTGTCACTTTGTCAAAGAATGCAATATCTATGATGTCATTCTAGATATGATGTCATATCTAGAAAGTGTGCAGAGAAGAGCAACAAGGATGATTAGGGGACTGGAGGCTAAAACATATGAAAAGGACATGGGGAGATATGATAGCAATGTTCCAATATCTCAGGGGTTGCCATAAAGAAGAGGGAGTCAAACTATTCTCCAAGGCACCTGAGGGTAGAACAAGAAGCAATGGGTGGAAACTAATCAAGGAGAGAAGCAACTTAGAACTGAGGAGAAATTTCCTGACAGTTAGAACAATTAATCAGTGGAACAATTTGCCTCCAGGAGTTGTGAATGCCCCAACACTGGAAGTCTTTGGATAGCCATTTGTCTGAAGTGGTATAGGGTTTCCTGCCTAAGCAGGGGGTTGGACTAGAAGACCTCCAAGGTCCCTTCCAACTCTGTTATTCTATTCTATACCCCCCTCTGTTGAGAGAATGTTGTTCAATGGTGACATAGATGCCTCTTTGACCCCGCTTTCAAATCAGTGATCCTAAATATGGACTTTGTTGTCTTCAAAAGAGTGCCCTGTGTATTTTAAATGCAGATGGACTACTGAGTCTAGTCCTGATGTGTTTGTTCTCCTATGTTGTGCCATTCTGTCAGAGCTGAAGAAGCTTCTTGGATGAAAAGCGAAACATCTTCAAAGAAAAACCAGAAAGTCCAGTGTCCTCTTAAGGAATCAGAAGTGATGAGCTTTGGTGTTTGCCTATTTTTAGTACCTGGATAGAAATTGAGCAGGCACTTGGACCAGCTAGTTGTAGACTGGGTATCTAGGTAGCTTGACTAGGACAATAAACCCAAATGTATTGTTATATTGTAAGTACTCTTCATATTGTCTATATTATCCTACACAAATCTGTGCCTATCTTATGTTACAGCTTCTTGCTGTTTTATTTTGGTAGTATATATAGCTGATTTTTCTAGGCAGATTGTATGCAGATATATTAAGCATAACTCATTAAAGGAAATGGGGATAATTAAATATAAATTGAAAATAGGAAAGAACCACTGGCACATACCAAGAATAAACCTGTTGGGCTTGCTTTCTCCAGAAATCAAGGTGTATATGTACTTGGCAAAGACAAAAAGCAAAACAAACAAATAAAAGCAAGGAACTCAATTGAAATTGCCCTTTTAGTTGTCACACACCTTCTCTGTAATATTTAAAAAATAAAAATGGGAACAGACTTTGATGTTGTTTGTTTATATGTATTAGATATTACTGTGGATCCACAGCTATCATTTGACCACCACCTAACGGCTGTGACCAGGGGGGCATTTGCCCAGGTTCGCCTGGTGCGCCAGTTGCGACCCTACCTGAATCGGGAGGCTCTCACAACAGTCACTCGGGCCCTTGTGATCTCTAGGCTGGAATACTGCAATGTGCTCTACATGGGGCTGCCCTTGAAGAGCATCCGGCGACTTCAGCTAGTGCAGAACGCAGCCGCGCGAGTGATTGCGGGTGCACCTCGATTCACCCGCATAACACCTATCCTCCGCGAGCTGCGCTGGCTGCCTGTCGATCTCCGGATGCGCTTCAAGGTGCTATTAATCACCCATAAAGCCCTACATGGCAGTGGATCTGGATACTTGAGAGACCGCCTTCTGCCAATTACATCCCTGCGACCAATAAGATCCCATAGATTAGGCCTCCTCCGTATCCCATCGGCCAGCCAGTGTCGGCTGGCAACTACAAGGAGGAGGGCCTTCTCAGCAGTAGCCCCGACCCTTTGGAACGAGCTCCCCGTGGAGATTCGTACCCTCTCCACCGTACAAGCCTTCCGCATAGCCTTGAAGAACTGGCTCGCCCGTCAGGCCTGGGGATAAGGATAGTTACCCCTCCCGAATGATGAATGTATGTTGCCTACTATTTTATTATATGTTTCTATCTTGATGTCTGTATTCCCCCTTCCCGGTTTTATGTGAGCCGCCCTGAGTCCCCTCAGGGAAAAGGGCGGCCTACAAATACTAATAAACTCTAAACTCTAAACTCTAAACAGTGTAAGATCAATGTGGAACATTATCTCTTTTGTTAACTGCGGTTTTACAGTTCTGATTTGTTTGCTTCACTTCTTACTTCCTACCTTCCTACTACATTTTGGATGCTGTTCCCTGCTGCTCCCCTCCCCAATGCCAATGTTTCATCTTAGAATATCTCTCCACTCTTGGAAGCACATTTCAACCAGTTGCTTACATTTTTTTTTCTGGAGACAAAATAAGACAAGTGCCCTACTAACTTTCTGACTAGATCCTGAGTATGCCTCCAACCCGTTTGAAACTGAAGTATTTATTTGTTGAATGGTTTTCTATTCCATCACAGATTTTTCGTGGTTCACATACATTGGGAAAAAAAGCAATAAAACATTCACAATAAAGAAATAAAAGTAATTAATCAATTCCTATCTCTGAGGTTTCTGAATCTCTTCCTTTTTTTAACAATGTAGAGAAAGTTATGAGAATGGGGGTAGATTGAATTTTTTTTGGGGGGGAAGGCTGTTCTAAAGTATGGTATTTTTGTTGTTGTTAATTGTAAAGTCATGTCCAACCCCATACAACCCCACAGACAATGTTCCTCCCAGCCTTCCTGTCCTCTACCATCCTGTGGAATCCATTTAGGCTCTTCTCCAGTGAGTCCTTTCTTCTCATTAGGTGGCCAAAGTATTTGAGTTTCATCTTCAGGATCTGGCCTTCTAAAGAGCAGTCAGGGTTGATCTCCTCTAGGACTGACCGGTTTGATCACCTTGCAGTCCAAGGGACTCACGGGAGTTTGCTCCAGCACCACAGTTCAAAGGTCTCAATTCTGTGGAGCTCAGCCTTTCTTATGGTCCAACTTTCACAGCCCTACATTGCAACTGGGAAAACCATAGTCTTGACTTTATGCACTTTTGTTGGCAGGGTGATGTCTCTGCTTTTTAACATGCTATCTAGATTTGCCATAGCTCCTCACAGAGAAAGTGCACCTACTCCATCCCCTTACCTCATGAAAGTGGAGAATCATAAGCAAGACATTATGGTTCGCTGATGCTCTTCAGAAAGAGACACCACAGACAAGAACACCATCTGGAAGATAGATTCTGCAGTGCAATCTTCCTGGGTCAAAAGGATATTGTGAGATAAACCATGTGTATTCCAGACAGTGGTTCTTTGTGATTAAACTGCAGAAATAGAAAAGGCTTTGCAGTCGACTCAGAAGGATTCCTCAGAATCCTTTTATGCTCATAACTGTGGTGGAACTGACAGGAACATTAAGCCTTCCTCATTTCTTAATCACTTTGGGAAGTAATTAATCTGCAGATAAAGAGACATTCCTTCTGTGGCAAAGGTAAATTCCTTAAACTTTTTTTCAAGATAACAAAAAGAGAAAGAAAAGAAAGAAAATAAAAGAAAGGGAGATTTTGATTTAAAGATTCAAAACTCCTTTGCAAAAAAGATTAATAAAAAGATCTAAGAAAGTTTTAAAATGGATAAAAGAAACTTATTTCCTATTTTTTTATTTTTATCGTCTTTACTTTTGATAAAAGAGGTTTGGTGTAAATTTGCACTAAACCAGTTAAAGAGACCAGTTCTGCAAGGAAATGCTTGCTGTTTATTCTTTAAAGAGTGTATTTAATTGGCAGACTCTACTTAATAAAAGATAAGGTAAAGAAACAGACTGTGAGGTTTAGTTGCCATGGAGATGTGCTGTGTGTTGTAGCTAAAGCTACAGAGAACTATCAAAATGAAAGGGTCAAAACACAAAAAGATAGTAAGGGGAAAAAGGAGAGAGTTGTCTTGTTGGAAACACCTTCATTTCTGGATTACTATCATAAAAATGGCTACTAGAAAAATGACAAGTGATGGCAGGAGGGGCTCATTAGAGCAATCTACAGGAAAAAATAATTACCACATGATATACTTCAGAAATCATTTGAACAGATGGGAAATAAAATAGATGTTTTTGAAAAAAACAATGGATGAAAGGTTTATAAAGTTGAGAGAGGGGATGAAAGAAGATGTTTAAAAAGTTGGAAAGTTCTATAAAGCAAATATCTGGAGACTTACAGAGATGGCTAAATTGACTTCCTTGGTTAGAGAAAAGATATTATCTATATTTATGAGTGACTGGAAATCCCTTATAGATTTTTTTTGGCATGAAACAGAAAAATGCTCTTTGATGGTTAGAAAAAAAGATAATGGGAAAAAGTATTTTTGTAATAATAGAATCAGAAATAATTTTGCAATCATACTTAAATTCACTGCAAAGAAAATTGTAATCTTCTGTTTTTTTATCTTTAATTTCTATAATTTTCCCTATTTTTTTCTTTCTCTTCTTTATTCTTTAGTTTGTGTTAAAAGTTTTAAACTTTTTTGAAACGTCTTTATTTTTTATCAAAAAGAGGTTTGTGTCAGGGGACTGACATTGCACTTAGAAAGAAACCCTGTAAGTACTTTGATGTCAAGCCACACAGGATTTGGAGTACACTCAAAGTTAATGGGAAGGCAGAGCAGAGGTCAAAACACAACTGATTATGCACCCATGTCAATGATGATCTACCAGCAGCTGGGCTGCTGTATTCTGGATCAACTGAAACATCTGAGAAGTTTTCAAAGCAGCCCCCTCTTAATGTCATCTGCAGTAATCCCAGTGAGAGATGATGGGGCAGTCAAGAGACTGTGGCTCCAGATATGGCTGCATCTGGAACAACAGCTGGTCATCTAGCAATAGCTGTGAGTGCCCGGGATTCCCAGGTCATGGACCATGCTTCATCAGGGACTGTGATACTCCATCAATAGACAAGTCTGGATTCAAATTCAACAACATTTTATAAACCTTAGCAGTAATATAACTGAATAACAGAATAACAGAGTTGGAACGGACCTTGTAAGTCATCCAGTCCAACCCCCTGCCCAAGCAGGAGACCCTATACCAGTGACAGCAAACCTTTTCGGCATCGAGTGCCAAACCCAGAATATGTGCATGTGGCAGAACCCAGAAACCTAAAGACCAGCTGGCCGGTACACATGCGCACACCAGCCAGCTGGTCTTCCAGTTTCTAGTGCGTGCATGTGTGCCGGCCAGCTGGTCTTTGGATTTCTGGTGCTCCAACATGCACACACTGGAAACCAGAAAAACAGCTGGCGACAGCCCATGTGCCCACAGAGATGGCTCTGTGTGCCACCTCTGGCACAAATGCCATAGGTTCACCATTATGGCCCTACACCATTTCTGAAAGATGGCTATCCAGTCTCTTCTTGAAAGCTTCCAGTGATGAAGCTCCCACAACTTCTGAAGGGAACTTCTGTTCCGTTGGTCGATGGCTCTCACTGTCAGAAACTTTATCCTTGTTTCTAGGTTGACTCTCTCCTTGGTCAGTTTCCATCCCTTATTCCTTGTCTGGCCTTCAATGCCTTTAGTTTGACCCCTTCCTCTCTATGGCAGCCCCTCAAATATTGGAACACTGTTATCATGTCTCCCCTGGTCCTTTTCTTCACTAGACTAGCCATTCCCAGTTCCTGCAACTGTTCATTGTATGTTTTAGCTTCCAGTCCCCTAATCATTTTGGTTGCTTTAATATGTTCATCACTACCACACAGAAACATTTTGAATTCATTTTTAATGAAGTCAAACCATAACTCTTTTTGTCTAATTTAAATCTTTCTTTCAATTGCAAATACGTAAACAGCCGACTTGTCCCTCTGATTCTGGCTCTTTCTTAAGCTTGAGGATAGGATCACCAAGATTAAACGATATTATTTTACCATTATTGTCTCCATCAAGAGACAAGGTTGGATACTAAGAAACCCTGACAAGCAAACCGTTGCTGTATCTTACTAGGTTTAGCTTCAGCTTGAATGGTGTTTTTCATTCCATTCCATTTTTCTTTTAATTTAAGCAACTTAAAACTACAGAGGTGGTGCTGAAGATGCTGGTTTGGACATAAACCATAGGATGAAAGGCTGTTGGTTGTTCAGCAATTGAAAGACCCTCCAACCTCAGTTCTGGGAGGTTCCTTCAATTTCTGCCTGATTGCTTAGGACATTCTTAGTTGTTTTCAATACCTGTCAATGACTACTTCAGCTTTTACCTCAATAATATTCGGGGAAATAATAGATACAAACCTCTCCAAACTAGATTGCAGAACTTCAGCAACAGAGTGGTCAACACCTGGAATGTTCTACCTGACTCCGTTGTTACATCCTCAAACCCCCACAGCTTCAACTTTAAACTGTCTACCGTGGACCTCACCCCATTCCTAAGAGGTCCAAAAAGGGGGCATGCATAAGCCCACCAGCGTGCCTACCATCCCTGTCCTACTGTCCCCATTTATTTATGCTCATTTCCCTTGTTCATGTCCATGTTTATACTTATACTGATTGTCGTGTACATGTTTGACAAACTAAATAAAATAAAATAAATAAGTATATCTAAGAAGATCGGCTTCATCTTTTTCTGTACCTGTTTTTTTATGAGACAGAGTAATTTATTCACTACTGTTGTTGCTGTTATGCTTCTGAACAGGGCGAGTCTTCACTAAATCATTTTTGTCCTTTTTGACGCACTTGATAAGGTTTTCACTTAAAATTTGTTGTGCTTTTGCAAGACTAACTATTTCCCTTGAGCCTGCAGAAACGCATACCTTAGGGCAGAGTTTCTCAAACTATAGGTTGCCATGCAGCTGGGGGATTACGAGCAACAGAAAAGGGAAAGGGAGGATTTTTTTTTTTGTTAAGCTGAACAGATTTTTGATGGCAAATTAGGAATGCTGTGAAACCTTCCTGGAAGCTGGAAAAGCCAAGTGGACAGCAAAGCTCACTCTGAATTTTGAGGGATAGCTAAACCCATGTACCCATCGGCCCTGTTAGCTGGTGACTTGTGGCATGCTGTGCAGTAGTATATCCATGGGCATCCACCGAAGCTTCCTGCTTTCATCAAAATGGCTAATGCACGATTGTGCTGACACACCACAAGCTCTGTCCCTGGAGGGCTTGCGTCACGACAGTGTGACACTGCTTTCATCGTTCTGCCCCCCCATTGACCTCCCCTGTGGAGGCCACTGATTTTACTCCATCTTTGAAGTAGCTGTAGAAGCATACGTGTTTATGAAATATTCTGCATTTTTATTCTGCAGTTTTGAATTTTTGGCTTCTTAAAGTGGGAGGAAAAAATGGGATGGTTAGAGAGAGCTCATGGGGATACTAGCAGTACTGCTGATAAAAGTCAAGCAAGTATCATGAATTTTTCATTTCCTTTAAAGTAAATGCTATATTTCTTGCCCAACCATGACCTCAAAGAAAGCATTAGCTTTACTCAGAGAGGTGGGGTCAGCCAAATTTGCTAATTGTTTTAGGGAGTTGTAATGTCTAATAGTTGGAAAACCTTGACTTAACAGGTAGATGGTGCTTTCTTCCATTTCAGAGCTGAGCAATCCCCTACAGGGCAAGAACTGCCCTTCATGTCTTGGGGAGCTGAAGGTTATATGGTGTGTTCTCGCATAATAAAACAGAGCTCAGTTGGGTGCAGTAGGGTCCTTTGATATGCCTATTTCTGGGCTTACACTGTTACCTTTCACCTACTTTGCCCCTAGAGAATGATAGAAATGTTGGGCTTCAGTTTTTATCACAAACAGATAGAAAGGAACTGTGAAGGCTTAACACCCACACCAAAAACAATGACAACAAAAGGTGGGGAGGCTTGTTTCAGATATCAACACAAATCGCTTTCTCCAAGTTGTATTAATTGTGAATCCCCCAATATAAGCGACTTTCTCCAGCTTGGAGAAACTGGCTTATATTGGAGGATTTATAATTAACAGTCTTCTCTTAGCCGTTGCAGCATTTCACATTAATTTTTTTAACATATCCAAATTTTAAAAGTTTTTGAAAAGGAGGGGAAGCATACAGAGAAATGGAAAGTATTTGATATCTGGGTGGAGCACCATAACTATATACAGTTTGAAAAGCACAGCCCTCATAAAGCCGTCAAATACAGAAATAAGACCAGCAGGTAAAAACACGCACATATATCTAGAATCCCTAGAAACATATTGTCAAATGGTTTCCAATACATACCTTGCTTAGCCATGGATACACCTGAGAGGGAAAGCCAACATTGTGTGGGGTTGAAAGGTTTGCTAGGGTTAAAGTCCATCCTCCTCTCTTGGAAACTCTCTGGGGACACTGTCACCCTCCCTCAGCTCACATCTAAGACCTTCAGGCTCCTCCCCTTGGCCACGCCTCCTTCGCCTCCAGCCTCCCACCTCAGCCCATTTACAACCAGCTTTTCTCCTCCCCTGCCCTCCCCCAGCCATTCGCCCTGACCAATGGACATCCACCCTGTGCCCTTCGGCCTGGCCCATTTGCCAAGAACACTGTTTGTCCTGGGCCTTTGGCCCCGTGGGACAGTTAGCCATCAGCCAATTGGGTGGCAGGGTGAAGCCATGGTGCTTCTGCTTGCCAGCTGATCACAGGGGCCAGGCCAAAGGGCTGTGAATGGGCTGAGACAAGAGGCGGGAGGGGAAGGAGGTGCAGGCAAGGGGAGGAACCTGAAGGTCCCCTTCCACTCAGTGCAACCTATCCACAGAACTATTGTGAGTAAAGTTAGAGGAGGAAATGCTAGACATGCTTCCTCTGAAAAACAGAAGGGAGGTAAATTTAATAAATGCTCTAGGGGCATAGTATATGTTGAAGAGGGAGGAGAGAAGCAACAGAGAAAGTTAAAGTGAATATGGACAGTTACATTAATGGATTTTGCTTAGTTTGTGTATTTATGGCAAAATTCCTAAAAATGGACAACTGTAGAAGGAGTAGAACATTTGAGCAAGTCATCACCAAAGACTGCATTCTAAATTCCTTAGGGAGTCTCTGAGATACACACAAGCCAACACCATATTTAACGAAGGATATATGGGCATGAAAGAGGAAACACATACTGATCCTGATAGTTTTGCTTCTGTTCAACATCAATTTTTTTTAAAACAAGGGAAATATCTAAGATATCATATCATATTGCTTGGCACTCGGCAGCATCGGAGGCCCTCGACCGGATTGCGCCACTACGGCCCCTCCGAGGCGGCGGATCCCGGAGACCTCCTTGGTTCACCGAGGAACTCCGGGAGATGAAGCGCCGGAGGAGATGCCTAGAGCACCGATGGAGGTCCGATAAGTCCGAATCGAGCCGAGCAATGGTAACCACCTGCACCAAGGAATACACCAGGGCACTTAGGGCAGCGAAAAGATCTCACATAGCCACCTTGGTTGCGTCCGCTGAGTCCCGCCCAGCCGCCCTGTTTAAGATAACCCGCTCCCTATTAAATAAAAGGGAAGCGGGGGAACCCTTGCAGGGCAGAGCTGAGGATTATGCCCAATTCTTAGCGGACAAAATTGCTCGGTTTCGGTCGGACTTGGACTCCATCCCCGCAGTTCCAGCCGAGGCACAAGAGGATCAAGTAGAACATCTCTGGGTTGAGTTTCAGGATGTTACCCCCGGGGATGTGGACAAGGCCATGAGGGCTGTAAGTGCCTCCACCTGCGTACTGGACCCATGTCCCTCATGGCTGGTTACTAACAGCAGTGAGGTGACACGAGGCTGGATCCAGGCGGTTGTGACCGCCTCTCTTCGGGAGGGGAACTTCCCTGCCGCACTGAAAGCGGCGGTGGTGAGACCCCTCCTAAAGAAGCCATCTCTGGATCCAGCTGTTCTTAATAACTATCGCCCAGTCTCCAACCTTCCCTTCCTTGGGAAGGTTGTTGAGAAGGTGGTGGCCTTCCAGCTCCAACGGTCCTTGGAGGAAGCAAACTATCTTGACCCCTTCCAGTCAGGCTTCAGACCCGGTTACAGCACAGAAACCGCTTTGGTCGCATTGACCGATGATCTCTGGAGAGCCAGAGATGGAGGATATTCCTCCATCCTGGTCCTCCTTGACCTCTCAGCGGCTTTCGATACCATCGACCATGGTATCCTTCTGCGACGACTGCGGGAGGTGGGAGTGGGAGGCACCGTGTTGCGGTGGTTCTCCTCCTACCTCTCGGACAGGTCGCAGTCGGTGTTAGTGGGGGGGGCAGAGATCGTCCCCTAGGCCCCTAACATATGGGGTGCCTCAGGGCTCGGTCTTATCCCCCCTACTATTCAACATCTACATGAAACCGCTGGGAGAGATCATCCGTAGGCACGGGATCAGATACCATCAATATGCGGACGATACCCAGTTGTATCTGTCCGCCCCGTGCCAACTCAATGAAGCGGCAGACGTGATGAACCGAGGCCTTGAGGCCGTTATGGACTGGATGAGGGTTAACAAGCTTGTGCTCAACCCAGCAAAGACCGAGTGGCTGTTGTGTTTCCCTCCCAAAGATTCGACCAATATTCCATCACTCAGGCTGGGGGGTCAAATTTTATACCCCTCAGAGAGGGTCCGCAACTTGGGAGTCCTCCTGGATCCACAGCTATCGTTTGACCACCACCTGACGGCTGTGACCAGGGGGGCATTCGCCCAGGTTCGCCTGGTGCGCCAGTTGCGACCCTACCTGAATCGGGAGGCGCTCACAACAGTCACTCGGGCCCTTGTGACCTCTAGGCTGGAATACTGCAATGTGCTCTACATGGGGCTGCCCTTGAAGAGCATCCGGCGACTTCAGCTAGTACAGAACGCGGCCGCGCGAGTGATTGTGGGTGCACCTCGGTTCACCCACATAACACCTATCCTCCGCGAGCTGCGCTGGCTACCTGTCGATCTCCGGATGCGCTTCAAGGTGCTATTAGTCACCCATAAAGCCCTGCATGGTAGTGGATCTGGATACTTGAGAGACCGCCTTCTGCCAATTACCTCCCTGCGACCAATTAGATCTCACAGATTAGGCCTCCTCCGTATCCCATCGGCCAGCCAGTGCCGGCTGGCAACCACAAGGAGGAGGGCCTTCTCAGTAGTAGCCCCGACCCTTTGGAACGAACTCCCCGTGGAGATTCGTACCCTCACCACCGTCCAGGCCTTCCGCACAGCCCTTAAGAACTGGCTAGCCCGTCAGGCCTGGGGATAAGGATAGCCGCCCCTCCCGAATGATGAATGTATGTTGCTTATTACTTTTATTATATGTGTCTACGTCATTGTTTGTATTCCCCCTCCCTGATTTTATGTGAGCCGCCCTGAGTCCCCTCAGGGAAAAGGGCGGCCTACAAATGTTTATAAACATCTCAAACATCTCAAACACGTCTCCTTGCTGGGCTGCAAGAAAACTCAAATCTTATTTTTACGCCCATGGGATGTGTTCGTACAATGTGAATTTTACGGCTTTGAAATACTGGTACAAGATCACTTGGTTAAGTTATTCTTAATAACTTGACCATCTGACCCCATATTTATAGCCTGAAGAGATATATAGTCCAGAACCTGACATAGATTTGTATTACCTCATGTACTGTGCATAAGGAGCCTTCACAACATTTTCTTCATTGCTTTGCCACATTCAAATTGCAACCTATTTTCTTCAGCCCTGAACAGAATAGGGCACGTCAATAGCTACTAGCCTCCAGTCATCAGAGTCCATTAAACAAGCAATTTCAGCTACCAACATATTTGAGATAATTAAGAAAAGGTTCTTCCATATAGCCAATCAGGATGCATGCTATATTCTGTAACGGAAAACAGAGAAAGCAGCAGCTGTAGCAACAGCTGTAGTAGCTTGTATTTCTGCTGCAATGTGATGGGTAGTCAGCTCCTGTAGCTTGAAAGGTCAAAGATTTGCTCCTGGCCAGCCTCTCTTTGCACCGAGTACCCTTAGTGTAAGGTCTGAAATTGGCAAGATAGTAATCAGTAATTCTCAGCCAAACAAGCCTTTTATGTCAGCAGGGAGTTGATCTCTCCAAATTTCAAGCCCAGGAAATGAATGACAAAAAGCCCATTGGTCCAAACAGTTGGGAGGAAAACACTTAGGAATTTCTGGAACTGAATACATGCATATTTGGTTGTAGCTGTAGGCTCAGACATGCATTAAATATAGATATGGGTCTGTAATTCCCAGAATTCTTCAGTAAACATATTTTACATATATATCAGAGGTGGTATTCAGCAGGTTCTTACCAGTTCTGGAGAACCAGTAGCAGAAATTTTGAGTAGTTCGGAGAACTGGTAAATACCACCTCTGACTGGCCCCAACTCCATCTATTCTCTGCCTCCCTCCCCCAGTCCCAGCTGATCTGGAGGAAATGGGGATTTTGCAGTAACCTTCCCCTGAAGTGGGGAGGCAATGGATATTCTACAATATCCTTTACCTGCCACACCCACAAAGCCACACCCACAGAACCAGTAGTAAAAAAAAATTGAAGTTGAGTTCTTGGAGAGCTGATAATCTGTTCCTCTGTTTGGTGAATCTGATAGCAAGATTGGTCTATCCCTACTATATAGGATGTCTCCTCCTGCACCATAGGAGGAAAGACCACACCCCAGTGTCAGAATTAAATACTGGCTGGAGTGGAAATCCTCTTGAGCCCCACTACTGATATTGAAGACCTGAAAGGAGGGGATTTCTCTGACTTCTATGTGTCCTTAGCTTAGAAATTCCCCATGGTTTGGCAGGAAGGAGGATAAGGGAGATTTTTGAGATGCCTAGGTAGGAGGGAGGATAAGAGAGATTTGGGAGATGCCTAGCGAGGAAGGAATTATTTGAAGGGGATTGACTTCAGGTGACTTCTGGAGGAGACATGGCAAACTTAAGGTGGCTCTCTGAAGACAAAGCTGATGACCACGGCAAAAGACCAAGGAGTAGACTGGTTCCTTAGAACCTCTCTGGATGATGGGATGACTAAATTAGCTTCTTATAGAAAAAGCAATATCTACATTTCTGGTTGACTGAAAACCCATTACAGACTTTCTGCATAAAATGGGAAAAAATACACATGATTTGTGGTTTCAATTATTAGGAAAAAACCTGGATAATAGAAAAGAGCAAGCTTTCTTTTGTAATCGATGAGATAAATTTGTAACTGTAGTTATATTTGTTGCAAAGATAATCGGAAGCTTCTTCTTTCTACTTCTTTTTATTGTCTCTTTCTCCACATTTTTTTTCTTTTCTGCTTTTCTTTTTTGTTAGTTTGTGTTAGTTTTCATGCTCTTCATAACGCTTTCAGTAAACTTTCATTTTAAAAAGGTTAAGGACAGGGGATCACCCTTATGTGTTTTGAGTGGCTGCTCCTTGTGAGGAGACCACAGGACAGTATTTTCTGCAGGTATGCATGACAGGAAATGACAGGATTAAGTAGGCACCTTGCTCACAAAGGATCACTTTCTAATCATTTTCAGAAATTGTTCATCAACTACTTTTGAGCTATTGGAGACCTTTGGAACAATATTTTGGAAAAAGATGGGTGAATCTGCCTTCAAACCTGTACGGAAGAAAAAAATTAATCATAGGCTTAAAAAATTCAAAAAATCTGAAATAAACAGCAAAAAGCTAAACAAGTTTCTGATCTTGGAAAGTTACAAAAGGGTCCAAATAAAATTGAAATACTAATACTAATTAACACTAAGATGTTGGAATTAATTATTTAAAAAAAAAAAGGCTTCTCAATAAAAATAGATTCTGTTTTGGTTTTTACAAGAGATAACAAAGAGAAGCAAATTCATGATTTCAAAAACTGGACCCTTAGAAGGGATTAAGGTTTTTTAAGTAGAAGAATGATTTACAAGCCTGCTGCAAAAAAGTTGTAACAATAAGAATACTGAAAGAGACGTTTTGAAGAATGGAATTAAAAAAATAGTAGCCACAGTATCAACAAGTCAATAAATATGTCTGTTTCTATGGATAGACTATGTCCAAAAGATGTTATTGAAGAAATGACAGATGTAGAACTTATCTGACAAGATATAGATTGGGAGCTTGAAGGACTGATAGGTTGTACCAGAGAGGGGAAGACAACCAACTTTGTCCTGCTCATTCCATAAAATCCCCTTGGGATCCCTCAGATTTTGTTTTGCTTTAGAGCAGGGGCATCAAACTCGATTTCATTGAGGGTCATATCAGGGTTGTGTTTGACCTTGGGGGGGTGAGCATGGCTAGGGTGGGTATGGCCAGCTCAACGTCACTCATGTCATCATGTCTGTGGTGGCCCAAGCGCTCTGCCAGCAAAAATAGATCCCGAGCTCTGATTTTGCCTGCCCTGGCCACTTGCAACCCTCTGCCAGTGAAAATGGAGCTCAAGAGGGCTGCATACGGCCCTCTCAAGCTTTGTTTTCGCTGGCAGAGGCACAATGGGCCAGTCCTTTGCTGTTTCCAGGATGGCCCTGTGGCCAGATCTAAGCACCCCGTGGGCCGGATCTGTCCCCTGGACCTTGAGTTTGACATCCCTGGCTTAAAGCAACTACTGCTAAGTTACAGGTTTTAGTTCTTCCAAACTGCAGCTGATTCTAACTGGTTTGGTAGGACTTCCAGAACGTATTGGTTTATTCTAGATTTGAAACAAAACACATTTTCCATTTGCTGTACACCTTTGGCTGTGTGCTTCTCCTCATAAATTCTTCCAGCTCATCCCTTGGCTTCCAGAATGATAGATGTCTAACAAAGCGGGAGGAATGAGGCCAGGATTCTACTGACTGGAATTGGGGGGGGGGGGGGAGACCTTCTGGCTTCCTTTATCTTCTCTTCCTTTTGTGGTTTAGCTTGACTCTCACTCGGATAACCACAGGAAAAAACTGGCCTTCCTTGCCGCATAGGCTCCTAATCAACAACAAGCCTTGTCAAATAAGATTAATTAAGGTGTACCATTTGTCGAAAATGTTTACACATTTATTCTTTAGAAAAAGAAGTGTCAGCATTTAAATGAAGGGAGGAAGGATTGGAGACAAGAAATAGAGTGTGAGTTTGAGCTGCACGTAAGGAACAGACTCCATAACCCACAACAGGAAAGGGGGATGGGTGGGGAGAATGTCAATTGCTGGATTTTCATCAACAATCAGAGTGCCAATTCCTATTTCATTGAATTACTCTTAAGTGGCTTTGCAGAAATGACTGTCATTTATAGAAAAACAACATAAGGAAAACTATGTTTATTATTTGTTATGCATGATAAAATTCTTTTAGTTTATTAATTATAATAAGATTGTTTATTAATTATAATAAGATTATTTATTAATTTATTCCATATTGGTTAAACTTCCAGCTATGTTTGAAAGGTATGGGGAAAAAACAGCTTAAAATTGGAAATACTGTATCAGGATTCCAAATAGCATCCAAAAGCAAATCAGAATCCAAGGCAAAAGATTCCTCAACGTTCTAATTTATTAAGAGAGCCATGATGGCACATCTGGGAAAACCTGAATCTGAAAGCTTCCAGGTTTTCCCACCCAGTTGAAAGTTCAAGATCCTGCCCACAAGTCCAAGACATGGTCCAATCTTCCATTGCCACGCTGGCAGCTTCCACCCATCCAGTTCTGGTCAGGTGCAGAGACAAAGAATGACCTTGGCTTTCTAGAAAGAATTTTGTTATGACTACATATCACCCAACTCCGTATCATCCCGCCACCCATTTTCCCACAATAGAAAATGCATAGTAGAATAATAGAAAGTGTGGTAGGCCTGAAGTCCAAAAAAAGAAAAGATGACTTGCAGGCCTGACATACTGTATGTTTGATAGCTGTAGTAAAAACAGCAACTCTTGAAACAGAATCTTAAAGTCGAAAAAGGATGCTTCCACAATGCCACTCTTTGACTCCCCAGTATCTCAAATGTAATTTGAAGACAATCTGCTATCATATTTATTTTTTATGGTCTTGACACCCCGAGTAGAAGCAAGGAACACCATTCAATCACTGTCCTGCCCAAGTTGCCTCAAGCTTTGGAGTAATGAAATTCCCTCCACACACCCATTCCACACTTGTACACACTCCAGGCAATGTCATGCTCTGCATCATTTGTCTGACTGTTTATTTAAAAAATATCCAAGGATGTCCTGTGAAAGGGAGCTGAAAAGCCATCAGGCTACCTTTCCCCTTGGGAGACTTGCTAGGACAGTTGAGCCCAGGAGTTGGGGTAAAGTAAAACTTTGTACAGATGGGGAAATGAACTGCTCACCAGCTCCACAGAGCTGCAGTATTTCACAGCAAGGACTAGTGTTAGGGTGACTTCAATTCACTTAGAACCATGTCAGAACTAAATCAGTCTAGTGCCAAACACAGTTGATAAGGTAAGACCACATAGGTTTGGAGCGGGTTCCAAAATGGTGCAAATTCTGTGTGAACATGCTGACAGTTTAGGGAACATAGGAGGTGGGTTGCTACTGGTTTGGCTGAACTGGTAGTGGATTTTGGCCTGGGTCACAGAACTGGCAGCGACCTAGGCTAGTCACGCCCCTGAAACAGTTCCCCGGTTGCTGCTGTTGTTGCCGGCATGTTGTTTAGCAGTGCACGCATGCACACAGTTCACTGTAAATTGTTCTGTGCATGCAAGCAAATGTGTGCGCGCAAAACAAACCAGTAGTAAAACGGGAGCAACCCACCTCTGGAACATAGTACCAGACTGTGGCCTCCACAATTGAGTTGTGTGTGATTTGTGGAGGATGCTGATTTTTCCCCACAGCATCTACTTAGAATTCCTTTGCCTTTCTTCTTTACTCCATAAATCATGCTCAATTAGTCCTAAAGATTTTCCTAATCCTTTTCTTACATGCAACCAAGGCTATTTTGCTGGATTGGGTGTGCAGTACCAGACTCCGGGCCATCCACATAAGAAAAGTATAATCAGGGAAGCCACAGAATACTGTACCTTTATATAACAATGACTGTGAAGTAAGGGGTACAGGAAGTTTCAGGCCAATTTAATGAGATCAGAATTTGACAGAGGAAAGTTGAGGCATATCTAACAGGAAAGGCCAACAGTATTTTAGGGTAGAAGGGAAGATGGAGGGAGGGAAATAAAACCTTCATTGTTGATTCCTAGTGACTGCCTAGACCAATTGTTGAAGTTTTATTGGTGATATTTTAGATTTGGTTTGCCTCTTCCTAGGGCTGAGAGAGAGGGCCCAAGGTCATCCAGTTGGTTTTGTGCTTACGGTGGGGTTAGAACTCACAGTCTCTCAGTTTCTGGCCTTAAACACAACACAACACTTATTCTCTTTTGCTTTTGTATTCTCCAATTTCAATATGTTAAAGGTGTTCATAATGTCAGATTGTCTCTGGAAGGAGGAGCTGGCCAGTTAGTCCCTTGGCAAATTGTGATTGAGAGAAATAGTATAAACCGAGGCTATTAAGTCATGAGGAGCTTTGAGATTCCAGAGCCCAAAACTTTGTCTCCCAACATTATCAGAAAAGCAAGGGAGTCATGGGTTTGAGTGTATTTCTGGAGGGGTGAAAACAAAAACCTTTGGCAGGCAAACCACTTTTATTATTAGTTTTATTTCCCTCCCCCATTCCAAATACACAAAAATGTAGTTGTCAGGGTTCCAAGTAACACCCTCAACAAAAGAAGACTCCGAGGCTTGAAGTTCCTCAAAGTTCCATTTTATTTGAGATGTCATATTGGCACATTTGGGAAATCCCAAATCTGAAAACTTCCAGGCTTTCCCCACCCAAAAGAAAGTCCAGGTCCCTGCCCCAGCACCCACATGTCTGTCACAAGGTCCAATCAATGCACCGCCCCAACTGGAGATGCTACCTTTCCAGATACAGGGCAGAGTGGCCTTGACTCTCGGAGAAAGGAATGTTATTATGACTATATATTTCCCCAGCTTCATACAATCCCCCCCTCCCAGTTTCCAACAGCACTAAATGTGGCAGGCCTAAAGATCCAATGTCCAAGATGGCTTCCAGGCCTGACAGAATCCCCACATTGTGCCCCTGATCTTGGTTACTATAATATGGTTTTATAACGTGGGACAGTTTTCCAGAGTTTGGGGTGGGAGGATAATAAGGGTGGGAATGGGATCAGATTTCCTCCCAGAAGTTTTCTACTGCTGTGTGCACCTTGATTTTGAAAGAGAGAATAAAGGACAAAATTAGCACCACCCCACACCAGCCATTTTGATACTGGATTGCAGCAGCATAATCTCAATGTGCTTGAGGAACTGAAGCTAGGTGTTAGGCTAGGCTGCAGATTTCCTCCATCTGCCTTAAGTGATGGAGAAAGGGCTGTATGGGCAGAGCAGATTATGGTAGGGAATATCAATTACCTCACTGTAAGCAATTGAGTAAAAAAGTTTGTGAGACCACAAATTAATGAGAATCAGGGATAGATTGTTCCAGCTTCTTGAAAAGAAAACCCCAGGACTCTTTAATTCGGCAGCAGTGGAAATAGGTCCTGACTCTCATGCCAAATGAATTCATTTACAAGACTCCTGTCATACCTTTGGTGGACCACACATAAAGAGCCACAACAGTGAGATTTTAAATTTGTGTAGTAATTGGGGAGGTATCCT
The DNA here is from genome assembly GCF_009769535.1 of Thamnophis elegans. Taxonomy (NCBI): domain Eukaryota; kingdom Metazoa; phylum Chordata; class Lepidosauria; order Squamata; family Natricidae; genus Thamnophis; species Thamnophis elegans. Next base: position 29,252,946 of record NC_045542.1, read on the forward strand.
TCCCCATTAAACCCAAATTTAGTGATTCAGATGTCAGTGTCAGGTGCCAATCGAAAAGCAACTGACAGGTGATGTTAACTTAATCCGGTATCACCTCCATGCAAAGTAGAGAAAGAAATATACCCAACAAGAATATATAAAGTGATAAGATGATGGTGTTGTCTCAAGAGAGCAAGTAAAAGAGAATATTTAGAGGATACCAGCAACATGTGGACCTTCAGATGTTGAACTCCAAACTAGCAGTCCTAACCAAAATCAACATTGCTGAAGAATGACTGAAGTTCTCATTGTCATCCTTCACACAGTATGATCCAAGTGTACCCTAGTATATATCTTCTCTATATTTCTAGAGAAGGTGTAAGAAATTGCCTTGAAGGACACAAAGACCCTGTAGAAAAAAATAGTCAGATAAGTGGGGCTAGAGCCAAGAAAACTATTTGAGAAAACATTTCAGACAAGCCCCTCCCTAGCTCTTCCTCCTCCTCCCCCGCTTCTTTCTCTTCTCCTCCTCCTCCTTTTCTTCTATCTTTTTCTTTCTTTCTTTCTTCCTTCTTCTTCTATCTTTCATATATATATATATATATATATATATATATATATATATATATATATATATATATACACACACACACACACACACACACACACACACACACACACACACACACAGAGTATATGTGTGTATACATACATACACACAGTATATATATATATAGCTTATATTTAAAGTCACAACCCCTGGTATGCCCAAATATCTGCCTAAGAGGCAATAGAGCACAGGTTCGATTCCCAGCAAGGGTATGGCTAGCTGATGAGAGCTAAATAGCTTGAAATAGATCTATACTAGTCTCTCTTTATTTATTTATCAGCACAAATATAACATATATAGCTTATATATATACACACATACATACATACATACATACATATACATACATACATACATACATACATACCATACATACACTCTGTGTTTGTGTGTGTGTGTGTGTGTGGGAGACACTCCCAGGGTGTGTGTGTGTGTGTGTGTGTGTGTGTGTGTGTGTGTGTGTGTGTTCCAGCATAACTCTGGAATGCCTGGCCCGTTAACAACAGCAAGTGTGGCATCCTAGAGCGACCATTGTTTGTGATATCAGTTCCTTCGCAGCTTCCTCTGGAAAGCCAGCCGTGACATCCTCCCTCCAGTGGATCAAAGCGGAAGTGCCTGATGGATTTGGGGCAAAGTGCCAGGATCTTAGACAGGGCAGGAAAGAGGAGTGCATAGGAAGGGGAAGAGAGAGGACAGAGATGATGGGCATGGGAGTAGGGGGAAGAAAGGCCCCTCTCAATGACTTCCTGTCAGACAAATGCTTCAATGTCTATAAATACCTGGGCAATGCTGGGTTATCAGCTAGTACTAAGATAAAGAGAAGGAGGGGGAGGCACATTCAGACTTCCAAGATGTTGTTACAGTAAAAGTAGTCCTGATCTACATGGCATTGGTTCCTTAAATTGATCTATCTTGTAAGGCTGACAATATCAGAGTGGAGAAAAACTGGCTGCAGGGAAGAGATGGGAAAGTTGTCATTTCTGAAGAATAGAGACCCTTCAACAATTTATTTCAGAAATAAAGGTCAGCAATGGCTCCCCTCTGCTTTGTCTTTGTTGGCATTACTATGTACGTATCCCGGATAGCTCATCTGTACATAACAATGTGAAAATGTGTGTCAAGGAGAGGGAACAATGTCAAAACAATATCAGAGAAGACAAATACTTTATACAGATACTTGGAGGAGCAGCCAGAAAGATATATTAGGTGGTACCAGGAGAAGAAACAAAAAAAGAGACATATACTACAGTATAAGCTCTAAACCCGAATGCAGAGAAAGAATATTGTAAAGTTGAATAAGGTAGAAAAAAGGGAAGCCAAAGTGGCCAGAAGGCTGACATACTTTCCCTGTGAGAATAGGTTATATTCTTTACTTGCTGAGAAAAGAAGCAAAAACAAGCAGGATATAATAAAATAGTGATTATATATAGTCAGGATAGGGTGGAGAAAGACTTCTTTCTCTTTCTACCTTTCAGAAACACTGGGCCGGAGATCACCTCCAGCATAGAATACCATGGAGTTAAGTGTTCAGTACCATCAGCTGTGATGAAGATCAGAGGTGGTATTCAGCTGGTTCGGACTGGCTCACCCAAATCAGTAGCGGAAATTGTGGGTGGGCTCACCCATCGCCCTGCCTTTATGTCATCCTATTTAGGCACATTTTTGAGGCCAGGCACCTCAAAGCACATACACAATGTATGGAAGGGGTGCGTGCACCTGCAAAGCGAGTGCATGCATGTGGGGCGAACCGGTGGTAACAAAATTTGAAACCCACCCCTGATGAAGATATTTATATAAAGAGCTTTAAATGAGAGGTAGATCCCTTTTCAGCAGTTGTAGCAGGGGTGGGTTCCTGCCAGTTCTAACCTCTTCTATAGAAGAGGTTCCACAAATCTACTGTACCATTTAGAACCGGTTCCAGCTCCCTCCCCCCGCCTGTCTGCACCACTTCCCCCTTCGCTCACTGATTGGCTTGCTCACCAATCGCCTGCCCGCCTCTAAGAGTCCTATCTAAACTTTAAAGTCTTAAAGCTGTCAAGTTTGAACACCCCTGGGTTTTTTTTCTAAAGGGTTAGGGGTGCAAGGGTCTTGTAACTTGACAGCTTTAAGACTTGCGTGCTTCAAATGCCAGAGTTTCTGAGCCAACATTTTGGTTGCTAAGCAAGAGTGTTGTTAAGTGAGTTTCACCACATTTTACAAGTTGGCTATGCCCACCCAGTCACATGGTTGGAAAGCCACTCCCACAAAGCAGGCCACACCTACAGAAGGGGTTCTAAAAAATTTTGAAACCTACCACTGAGTTGTAGGTTGTACTTGTATTGTTTTTCACTGGTATGGCCACAGTAAGTAGAACGATAGTACATTTATGTAACACAGATGCAGAAATTCCCCTAGGATCTGGCAGGAATCTCCAATAAGCCTATCCTACAACATGTTTTGTTTTGTTTTGTTTTGCAAGATAAAGAGAATGGGAAATGACCATTTTTTCTATGATTTACTACAGTGTCCAATTTCAGTGACAGAATTTCAGGTTGCTTGGGAGGTTTGGGTCAGTTTCTTCATGTGTCCCATGGAGCTTTAGTTTGGAAGAAACAAATGGGGGGGGAGCACTTTGGGAGGATAATTCCTCCGCCCTGTTACTGTCTCCAGCATACCTGATGCACACCTTTAGAGGTTAGGAGAACCTTTCTGGAATAGCTTTGCATAGTGTGCAGAAGCTTCAGGGGCTAATTAACTCCTATTGCACAAGCAGTGGCCCATGTGGGTTAATGTCATATATAGCATGAATTTAAGGGCAATATGTTTTTTCCAGAATCAAAGGTACCATACCTCTACATACCAATTGCTGGGAACTTGAGTCAGAAAGGGTACTACTGTACTGAAGGACTACCTGTGGTCTTCATCTTCTCAACAGCCATTGGAAGAACCAAAATGGGCCTAAATGGGCCTTTGGTTTGCCCAGTCTTTAAACTGGGGTGGGGGTGGCTCCTTTTCAATTAATCGGCAATGCTTCACTCAATCAAATAGTTTAGGGTGTGTGAAAATATGGCAGTTTATCAGACTTCTGATTTAGTCACAAAGGAGAACATTCTTCCAATCTGGTGATCAATTACAATCTGTCATTCTTTAAAAAAAAAAAACACAACAGCAAATGCTTTGATTTCACTCTGATACTTCTGATCCTTCAGTTAGGGTTGACAATTTCATTATGCTGTTCAGCACTGAACAGCTCCTAAGCCACTCTTTTAAGTATGCATAAGCAATTGCTGATCTACCAGAAGCATTCTGTCCTCCTAAACTCATGCAGTATTTCTATCAAACTGGCATCCTCAGTTTCCCTTAAATCTATTGAGGAAGCCACCAAAGCTCTATACGGAATTTTGTGTACAGACATTTACGATTATTCAGGCTTTTTATTTCTGGTTTTTGTTTGCCAGACTTTCTTGTTTTAGTCAAGTTCACAGTGCGGCAGGAAGACCAAGAGGTTGGGATTTTCTAAATCCTGAATTTCCCCCCCCCCCCATAGTTTCTGCATTTGAGCTGAGGTGACGTAGTGGTTAGAGTGCAGTACTGCAGGCTGCTTCACCTGACTGCTAGCTGCAGTTGGGCAGTTCAAATCCCACCAGGCTCATGGTTGATTCAGCCTTCCATCTTTCCAAGGTGGCTAAAATGAGGACTCAAATTGTTGGGGGGTGGGATAGGCTGACTGTAAACCACTTAAGAGAGGACTCTAAAAGCACTATGAAGTGGTATATAAGTCTAAGTGCTAGTGTTATTAGGCTAAATCTCCAAAGCAATCAATCTGGGCAAGCCTCTTTCAGAAAAACTAAAATTAAATACAATAACATGAGCATTTAGTGATGGAATCATCCTTACATGCTGGGGTTATTCACAAAGCATCAGGGACTAATTTTTGTTCATATTGTAAGAGGAAAGTTATTTCAGCAAACACTTTCTCTGCATATGTATATATTTCTTGAACATATTATGTTGAGGGTATCTATATAGAACTACTCTTTTCCCCTTGTCTTTCTCCACTCTTCATTTTAATGGCTGAATGCTTTTCTCCTCCACTTTGTATTGATAAATGGGCTCAAGGCCTCAAAATCAATGTCTTTGACATAGTTTCATATTCAAGAGACAGGAAACTATCTGGACCCACAATTTACCTTTCCAAGATATGAAGACGGCTTTCATTTTATCCAAGGTCATTTTAAGCGAAGATGTCTGGAATTGAACTTGGCAACTTTGCTATGCCAAACAGATGTTCTGTCACTAACTCCTGTCTGACAGGTGGGGGACTTGGAATTTAAACTTTATGTGAAGGCCAGGAAAGAAAGTAAAGGGACATGTATGCTGATGATGGCATCAGTATTCACCTCAGATTTGGTTACTTCTTCCAAGGTTTCACAATCTTATTGTTCTGGCAAACACAAATTTATTAAGGAAAAAAAAGAAGACAGTTTAATAATAGTATTTTGTTTCCACCAATTAATTTGTACATAAACAGGTTACTAATTAATACTGAGAAGCTGACTTGTCTAAATAGGGATTTGATTTCTTTTCCACACTTCATTCCACATTGATTATATGTGCCTGGGCACTTTTTACTGCCGCACACGAAAAATGGTCTTTGCGTTTAAAATGAATTTGCACAGCTGACTTTTCCATAAAAGAACGAAAAGGCCATTTTATTACCCAGCTATCTTTTTGCACCATGAAAAAAATATGCACAGGATAGGAATTTTAATCCCATTCCAAGTCTGGCAATGTCTTCTAAACTGAATCAACTTCATTAAATGCATGGCGCAAGATAGAAAAATAGAAAAGTGTGTGGCTCTTGTTATTATCCAGTGAGATAATCATGGCTTGCTGTATGAATCTCACTAATTTGGCAACAAAGGGGACTTTACTGCCTCATTGATTCCCATCAATTATGAATACAGCTCCTTAAACATCTGTAGCTCATTTAAAGAAGAGTAGGAAATATTGAAACTAGAAACCTACTTGTCTACAAATCTCTCTAATACAGATTTTAAACCTAGAATCTTTTGATAACTTCAGAATGTACTTGTACATTCTTGTACAGACTTGTACTAGAGCAGGGGTGTCAAACTTGCGGTGTCACATTGTCATCATGTGACATATTGTGACTCCCCCCCTTCGCTAAACCAGGGTCAGCGGGGCCAGCAGGCCGCGAGTTTGACACCCCTGTTCTGGCGGAATCAAGTTGGGGAAGAAGAATTAATTTGGAAAAATTCTGGATCTGTGGCTACTGCGGATTACATGTGTTGTAGGTGACGAAGTTTGCCCTAGATCTGTGGATGCTAATTCACATGCCAAATGGGACTTCCACACATGTTGTCTATTTGGGAGCAGGAATCCAGCACCCACAGATATGAAAATCTGAGAAGGGCCTTAATGTTGTTAAGCATATACGAAGTGCCTCATGGGATGACTTCCAAACTCTGTTACTAGCCTCCGAGGAAAGCAATTAAGATTCAGAATTAAATCTCACTTCTAACTTGGGAGAGAGATGGCAAGAGAGGAGCTATTGTGCATTATTAAACATAATTTAACTCTATTTTGTCCCTCCCCCCTTCTATATTTTTCTTTACTCTGGCAAGGTTCACACGCCACAGATCATGATGGGCCTTTTTTTAAAAAACACCTTTGCCTTAACAATTATGTGTGAATCCAGGCTCTCTGTGGATTGCAATTTATATTCTGTAGTTTAGCATGACTTCAGGCTACTGTGGCATGTTCAATAAACCATGTTTAAAACAATAACTTAGCATGTGTGGATCCATACATACAGAGGGGGAGGGATGGAGAAGGGCTTGGCAGCACCTGTTCACATTACTAGTATTGTAGAACAAATGTCCTCAAGTTTAAACCTCACCATTGGCCTCCTCAGTTCTGGTAAAAGACTGGAGGAAACCAGAGGTGGATTCTGGCAGTCATTACTGCTGGTTTGCTCGTGGGTGCACAGTGCACGCTGTACACACATGCGCAATATAATAAAATAGTTCTCAGCATGCACAGAAGCCAAAAACAAAATGGTGGTGCCATAGGTGCCGCCAGGAGAATTTGGGGCATGGCAGGCTTGGATCGCTGCCAGTTCCAGCAACCCAGGCCACCAAGCCACTACCAGTTCAGCCGAATCGGTCCAAACCAGTAGGAACCCACCACTGTAGAAAACGTAAGCAATTATCTAAATTTGAGCACCTTCAGATTCAGAAACAGAATATAGGGGAATATATATATATAGCTTTGCAATTCAAAGCTATGAGGCTGGATGTTTTGCGGGGGGACTGGACTTTTCCGTAGAGTAACTTTGCCTTCCACCCAATCTAATCTCACAGTGGACCATCAGACGCCTCTCTGCTGTGTTCACAAGGGAGCCCTTAGCAACCATTCTCCCCAGTTCCCAATTCATTTTCTTGGCTCCATTGATTATCTGCAAGGAACAGAATGAAATTCATAAAAGAATGGAAGATTGCTTTCCCAAATAAATTCATTATAGCCTACGTCCCCCGAGATAAGCAGCAGCTACTTCTCTCAATATACTCCCACTTCTGAGTGACTGTCAATCCTGAGGTTATCTGAATTGATGGATAATCAGAAGAATCTTTGACCAGTGCAGAAAGCAACCTAGTGATTAGGATTCTTAGATTAGTGGAGAGCTGGGCACTGGGAAGCTTGTTTTCTTTGGCCAAAAAACTCGATTCAATCTCAAATTCCTTGGTTCAGCTCTGCATTAATTTTCAAATGGAAGTAGGCTTAAATGGTTAGAGGAAGCGAGAGGGACAGCCAAAAACTGAGGCAGGCCCAAGGTGCAAAATCCCATTTCTTTATCTGGGTACCAAAAAGCCATCATCAAATGAGAAACCTGATTACCTAAATGCTGGCTTGCTAGATTGTGCGTATTATTGAAAGATAAATGCTCATTTGAAGCCAACGTGATTTGGATGAATGCACCCATGTAGTTTTCTTCATGGTATTACAGAAATAAAGACCATTACCTTCTTCTGGAACAATGTTTGGCTTCCCAGTCCTGCCAATGGTCCAGGGATTCTACATCAGGGATCCCCAACCCCTGGTCCATGGATGGCCACCGGGCCGCAGCATGCCAGCAACCGGGCCACACAAGCAAGCAGAGCCGCATCCACAGGACAGAAAAACAGTTTCTCCATGGAACCAGTCCCTGGTCCCAAAAGTTTGAGGGCAGTTCTAAGTGATTCAAAAACAGATCAAGGCCAATTTTGATTTCCAGAACTGCCCAGCTTGGCTTGGTGCTGACACCTGCAGAGATAGCTCCTACTAAGACCTGGATCTTAAGACAAGAGACTTAAGGTTCTCTAAATGATGCTTACATTCAACTTCTAGGATGCCAACTGTGTTACTCAAAATTTTGGTTCAGTGACATCCCCTTGGCCAGACATTCTTTATGAAAAGGCCTTTTGAAGGAGGAATTCTGCATATGAACACTTTTTTTAGGGTATACGCTTTTCAGGGTAAGAAAATTGTTATCTGACCAGGCCTTTCAAACCTTTTATTGGAAATCCAAACCTATGACTCATCTCTTAGAACAGCTTAAGTGGTTTTGTTTTGTTTCACTAGTTGAATATTTCTGGACATTTTATAACCCTTTATAATCTTTCTTGTTAATAGTTGCATTTTATCCTTTGGCTGTTATTACAAGCTGTCCAGAGTACTGTTTGTTATTGGAAGGCTTATAAATATTAATAGATAATAAATAAATAGATAATGAATACTAAATAAATAAATCATGGTATTTATTTGATTCTTAAATTGCACATCAGGCTCCAACCGCAACAGATGTGACAGGTCATAAGCTAACCTTCCAGAATTGGTTAATTCTGCCAAAGCACCAGGAAGATGGGGTGCACGTTCAATTGCCTCTCTGGGCTCACAAGGGGGGGCGGGTTTGAAGGCAGCCAAAATTAGTGCACAGCTTTGTAACTTACAGCACAACGGCTGCCCAGCACAGCAGGCCCAGATGTTCTCCTCTCAATCCAGTCTGAACACATTTGTTGTCTACTTAATGGAGACAGCTGTTTTTACCAAACAAAAGAAGGAATTGCAAAATTGTAGTCCAGGTTTTCAATGCAAGTGCAAAAAAATCTGGTGCTGTTTACATTCTTCGTGCCATGCATGCCTTCAGCTCTGCACCAAGAAGAAACCAAAGCGTTTGTGCCCACATGCGTTGGTGCCTTTTTCAGATGTGGCTGTGCAACGAGGCAACACGATTCTTCTTCCCACCTACTGAAATGCCTAAGTGGAACTTATCTGTGTGTTTCTTTCACAGGCTCTGTGCTCTTGATCCCGATTTTGTCTCCAGCCCCCTTGTTTCTTTAAAGCGTTTGATTTCACTGGGCCAAGACCAAGCCTATTGGTATGTTCACATTAATGACAGCTCTGGCTGAGTAGCAGGGAAGAAGGTGCAGTTAATCAAGTGCTCTCAAGGCTCTTGAGCCGTGTTTTCCTTCCACTAAATTGCTGACTCTTGCTGCATATCTCTTCTATAGCAAAGGACACAGTCACCTCCTGTGGGGGAGCTCTCCTTCCCCGGCAGTAAAGCTGTCTTCACCAGCTACCTGAAGTGACAAAACAGCATTTTTCACTACTAGACAGAGAATTCAACAGGGACTAGCTGCTCCATTTTTAGAAGTTTGTTGGCACGTCAGGGGAGAGGAATCCTTTACAAGTGCTAGTAATACACAGTGTATCAAGAAATGGGTTGCTGATCAAGGGCTGATTTTCATGTCTGAGTAAAAGAAAGAAGTGGAAAGAGATGTTGGCGCTGCTAACACACACACACACACAAACACACACACACATAGAAAGAGAGAGAGAGAATGCAGTCATAGAATGAAATCCCCTCATTGGCCCAATTAATATTGCTTCTTTGCTGGTTGCAAGCGGAATTTCTTCTCAGTGAAGGGTATTTTTTGGGTCTGTCTATTTTAGTTTTTCTGGGAAGATCTGCTGTTAATACAGATGGAGATCTGAGAGGCACTTTTCTGGATTTCATTTGCAACTGACTGTATGACTAGACCTCACTTAAAAGGTGTTACTAGTGCTAGAGCAAACAATATTTTTTTTCCCCACCCGACTGAGCCAGGACAAATATAAAGAGCGCCTGATGAACCAAATCCTGAGTGAAAACTTGAGAGAACCTTCTCACACTATAGACTTACCTATTGTATACGTTCAGTGTAAAGCAACTGCTGTAGGTGTAACATAACAAGACCATTTTGTACTGAGTATATTAAATCTGGAAGAAGTCCTGATCAGGAAAACCAGAGCTGGCCTTAGTTCCACAGTAACCCCCTGCCCTTAAAATGAACACGGACAGACTTTTACAACACAACCATAGTTATTTCTTAGCCCTGCATCTCGCCACTTGCAAATGCCACTTCAGGATACCTGCTGGACATGTTTAAGTGCGGACTGGGCTTTGCTCGTTTCCCGACGGTGCGGATTTGGCTTTTGATTTTTTTTTTTTTTTTGTTGGCGAAGTGTGTGTGGGGGGGAAGGCGAGAAGGAACTTTGCCTTTAATTAGGGGGGGGAACGTTGATTGATGTGAAAGAGTGAGGGGAGCCTCTAACAACACGCGCGCCGCACACACTCACGCAGCCTCGCTGTCGCCGCCGATGCGCACAAGCCGCCCTGCAATCTCAGCCCGGCACCTCCGAGCCGCTCTCCTCCTCCTCTTCCTCCTCCTCCTCCTCCCGCACAGCCGTGCGCGCACACACAGGGACACACATACACACACATGCGCCGCCACCGCCACCCGGCGCTCTCTCGCAAGACTCCGGGGTAGCGCAGCCGGGCCCTGCCGCCCTCGCCTCGGACGCAGTGACTCCCCGCAGATCCTGCTGCCTTGCCGCCAGGCGCGACCGTCTCCCGCCGCCCGCGCTCACCCCCCCTCCCCGCCCCAAAGCAACGGCCTCTCTCGCCACGCCACCGGGGAGCCTCCATGTGTTTGGGGGAGAGGCAGCCGCCGCCGCAGCAGCCGCCGCCGCTGGTCGCTGAGCCTCTCCGTCGGCTGCTTTCCGGCGATCGACGCTTCTCTTGGATTCCCGAGCGCGAAGGCGAGGCCAGAAGCAGCAGCGGCGGCGGCGGCGGGAGGCAAAGGATTCCCGCCGCCATCCCCCGCCCTCAAGCGGCAGGTGCCGCCTCAGCCTGCCCGGCTTCCCGCTCGCTTCTCCAGCCGCGTCTTCGCGTCTGTCTTCCCCGGCAAACCCAAACCGCTGAGCCGGCGAACCGTTGCCGCGGCCGTCGCCGTCGCCGCCGCCGCCGTTGAACACTGACGGCCGGCCGCCGCCGCTGGCCTTGCTTTCAGGTTTGGCTTGCTGGGTGTGTTGGGGGTGGGTGGGTGAGAAGAAGAAGGGGGAGGATCCCTCCGGCCCGGGTTAAAAGTGCAGCGGAGGATGGAGCCTGGCTGGAAGAGGGCAGGGAGGAGAGGAGACCGCCTGGGAGCAAATCTCCTCCAGGCAAGAGCTGGGGAAGGGAAGGGGCGCTGGGTTGAGGTCTTTCCCAATTGGGGGTAATGGCCAGGCTGGCCAGAGACGTATCCTGAGCACTTGTCTCCTTTCCATCTAGTGCGGCTTCCTCCCCCGTCCATCCCCCCCCTTCGCCCTGCTCCGGCTCGGACCATGATGGACCTGAAGGTGGACGAGGAGGAGGTGGAGAACGGGCAGCCGGTCAGCATCGAGACATTCGCCAGCAGCTCCACGCTGCATGGCCTGTCCCACATCTTCTCCTACGAGCGCCTGTCAGTCAAGCGCATCTTCTGGACCCTGTGTTTCCTGGGCTCCTTGGCTGTGCTGGTCTTCGTCTGCAATGAGAGGATCCAGTACTACTTTCGCTACCCTCACGTCACCAAGCTGGACGAGGTGGCTGCTAGCCACATGACCTTCCCAGCCATCACCTTCTGCAACCTCAACGAGTTTCGCTTCAGCCGGGTGACCAAGAATGATCTGTACCACGCTGGGGAGCTCCTCGCCCTGCTTAATAGCAGGTGGGTCAAAGGATGGGGAGGGGGAAACCACTCCCCTGCCCCCATGCCCTGCGAGTGTGCAAAGCCAGAGGTCCCGGAGCATCTCTGGGATGGTGTGCAACAGTTGGCACTTGTGGCACTTGTGGCCACTACAGGAGGCGGGGTGTGTGTGTGTGTGTGTTGGGACATATTTGAACTGGGCACTGAAGTATGCAACATGTATATTTTCATACTGTGATCTGACACACATTTGAAAGCGTTTCTGCGTGACAAGCTATTTAGCACTGGCAGAATGACAAACTGCTTCGTATTGTTGTCAAGAAAACTGCATGGCTTGTAGTCTATAAAGTCTGTAGGAGTGGAGTTCAAGTTGAGGGAGACTTTATATGCTTGGCCAGTGACCTGGGTCTGATATGGGCTTCGGAGGTGGTTTGTGTCTACGTTATACAGACAGCTGACCTTTTTCCAGGCTATCTGCCCCTTTGATTCCCACAGCAACAACCCTGTAAGGTAGGAAGGACTGAAATCGTGGCTGCTTCAAGTCACCCAGTGAGTTTTTATGGCTGAACATGGCCAGCTCTTTTTCAAGCCAGACCAGTAGCTCTGTGTGCTTGATTCCTTTTCAGATGCAACATATTTCACTGGAAAAGCTATCTGCTGCCTATGTGTGGCAGAGAGTCCCCTGTGGGAGCCTGCCTTGATCCTGTTCCACTTTAAGGTTGATGTGCTCCCATGCTGTGGATTGAACCACAAGTATTTCTTGTACAACTGATTGTAGTTTTGACACAAGGCAGCTAATGTACTCTCTGCTTGAACTCCCCTGTTTTCAGATTCTTGGAGTTGAGATTCGTAGCCAGTCACGAATCAGAGGGTAAATCAGAGTTTTGGGGGCCTCCTGGATATCAGCTGAAGAGGAGCAACAGGGGGAGTCCCTTCTGAGAGGAAACTGAGCCCTTGGAAGCTGAGGCTGCCCACTGCTATCTTTTCGACAGGGTGCAAAAAACAGCTTCCAAGTCAGGATTCCAAGAGGCCCCCTAAAAAAAACAAACCCCAATTTCATCTTTCTCATCTCAGCATTTTACTGCCCTCTACTGGTGAGAATTGCAACTCCCCAGCATATAAAAGTAACGTCTCCTTTGAACTGAGCTTGACTCCTGTGAATTAACATATCCCGCGTTGTTTTCTTGGCAACCACACAAAAGTGTTTGGCTAGTGTTTTCATCCAGGGTTTGTTTTGACTTCCCAGTCTAGACTATAGTTTTGGGATTACCGGGCAGTCTCCCCCATCTGAGACTAACCAGGTTCTCAGTTAATGCCTGAAACCAGGTATTGGTCAATCAATTTGGTCAGCCAGGTGCTTCCCTGTAACTTGATTCAGTTGTATTCCTCAAGACAGAAAGAGAGGATGAGATTTTTCTGTCACTTAATTTTTATAGATTTTAACTCAGGACGGTATGAAATTTAAATGGAGGGAGGAGAAGAGCTAGTACCTTGAACCTTATGTTGCAAAGCTTGCTACTGGGATGTGATCTGTTTTAAGTGGTATATGCAGGAGGCTGGAGCAGAATTTTGTTTTCTCACGGCATCTGATATCAGAATGATTTTTCTCCATTCTTTTTTCTGTTGAAGTCCATGGTTCAATCAGTTCTTGGGATTATATTTTATCTGAGTAATTTTATTTGCTTGAATGACAAATATTTCGCTACAGAACCAGACTTGCCTGGAGCAACTGATCCCCATTGCCTATCTTGCTACCTGCTCTCTACCCAAGGGAAGTAGACAAATATGACTATAGTACTGAATCATGGAGGGGAGCTAATTTTACAAAATGTCCCTTTTTTCCCTTTCTTCTAAGAGCTGTTCTTTGGCCAAAATGCCACTATTTCATAGAGCATAACAAATCGTCCTTTATTTCAGAACATAAAAAAACCCAAAAAGAACTAGTTGGATTGGACAGAAAAATTCCAACCCTATTTCTAGTAGCTGCCAGCCAGATGGTAGTGGAAAATTTAAAAATCTAAAAACAGACATTAAAAACAATCGGCCTCTCTTCCAGCCCTGCCTTTCCTAATGAGGTGTGGTGGTATATTGCCACTGACCAAGGAGGCTTTGTTTATCTGTCAGGGCTCAGAGCATCAAGATAGACAGCCCCTCCATGCCTTCGCCTCCACCTCTTTTTAAAGCTGCCCAATTGAATGGTCATTCATTTTGTCAGGATTGGTTTTTGTAAGTTAAAATGTGGCATTTTAATGAAAAACCTGCTGCCCTGAGTTAAGCCAGTGTTCCATCTAATCAATTGGGTTTCATACAAATGAAGAGAGCCTGCTTGATGCAATGTTTAAGACTCCAGCCTAGAAACCAGGAGACTATAAGTTCCAGTGCCACCTTAAGCATGAAAGCCAGCTGGGTTATTTGGGGCCAGCCATACTCCCTCAGCTCAGCTCTCCTCACAGGGCGGTTGTTGTGGGAGGAGGAAGGAAGGAGTATTGGGTATATCTGCTGCCTTGAGCTACTTATAAAGTAATAAAGGTGGGGTAAGAAATATATAATAAATAAGTAAATAAAAATGCCCAAATCGGGGAACTGTCAGCTAAGCATATTTCTGGTAGTTTATTCTGAATCTCTCTTGTGGGGGTGGAATCCAAAATTTAGGGCAGACTTGGTAGCCTGTCTTTGCTCCTTGCTCCTTGCAGTATGGCTTGGATTTCTTGCTACCTGCTTCCCTAAAATGGTGTGTGTGTGTGTGTGTGTGTGTATAGATGGATGAATGGATGGATGGATGGATATATAGATATAGATATAGATATAGATATAGATATAGATATAGATATAGATATAGATATAGATAGATAGATAGATAGATAGATAGATAGATAGATAGATGATAGATAGATGATAGATAGATAGATAGATGATAGATAGATATAGACAGATGATAGATAGATAGATAGATAGATAGATAGACAGACAGACAGAAGATATAGATATATAAATAGATATACAGTAGATAGATAGATAGATAGATAGATAGATAGATAGATAGATAGATAGATAGATAGATAGATGATAGATGATAGATGATAGATGATAGATGATAGATGATAGATGATAGATGATAGATGATAGATGATAGATGATAGATGATAGATGATAGATGATAGATGATAGATGATAGATGATAGATGATAGATGATAGATGATAGATATATATGCAGCTATCTATAGATATAGATGTTCTTTTCCACAACTGTAATTTGGGAAAAAGAGAAGAAAAAGGGATGGCATGGACAGCTTGCATGTAAGTATTTGTAGCAGTCCGACCCATGGCACTGATCTAATGTGGTTCGCTATGTGCAAAGTATGCCATCTGTTAATACATCAGGCCTTTTAAAACTCTCATAGATAATAACTGTATATGTGTTGGCTGTGGGTGGTGGTATAGAAGTCTTACAGTTTCCTATTCTTGGTTCTCATAACAGAAGGAGCCTTGCACAAAGCCAAGAATGAGACATCTGAGGGGCCTCAAAATTGATACTCCTGCACTTCCACCCCACAATATTAGTGACAAACTGTTCTCCTTTTCCTATTGTTCCACTACGGGAGGGGGGGGGATCTGGATTGTTGCATACCGTTTTGCAGATTTATGGAAAATAAGCAACCTATGCATAACCCTGGTAGATTTACTTATCCCAAGAATAAAATTTACTGGTTTCTTGATGCAGAATACCATGTTTCCCTGAAAACAAGACAGGGTCTTATTTTCTTTTGACCCCCAAAATAAGCACTTGGCCTTATTTTGGGGGAGGTCTTATTATTTTTGAGGGGCAGGAGGTGGCGAGCATGATCACCTCATGGTCGCCGCTGCGTTGCAATATTTTCAGGGAGGGCTTATTTTCAAGGGAGGGCTTATTTTAGCGCATGCACTCAAATGCCCAATTGGGCTTATTATCCGGGGAGGTTTTATTTTCTGGGAAACAGGGTATATTTTTGATTTATTCTTTAATTTTGCCAACCGAGCAATGTTTGGGGTTGGCCATATGTTTCTCTGAAAGTTATGGAATTTTTCGCATCCGAAAACTCTGCTAGCCAGATACTAATTGCTTTAAGTGCCAAGAAGCTAATTGGCTACTAGTTGACATTAGTCCCACAGCACCAGCCAGGTTTTCTCAGTCTGGGGCCAAATAGAGCAAGATG
Source organism: Thamnophis elegans (assembly GCF_009769535.1). Lineage (NCBI taxonomy): Eukaryota > Metazoa > Chordata > Lepidosauria > Squamata > Natricidae > Thamnophis > Thamnophis elegans. The sequence goes on from NC_045542.1 coordinate 29,268,759, forward strand.
ACGCCTTCCAGACTTCACCAGACAGAGTTTAAATGCTCCTTGAAATCATTAGATAGAAATGTCAATCAAGTAATACCAGTGAATCCGTCCTATACAATTGACAGTTACAGAGCTCCGTGGAATGGTGGCATTCTGCCCATCTCTGGACAGCCGGGGAAGGCCTTCAGTCTGCCCCCTATGCCCAGCAGCCTGTTTATTTCCTTCAGAAATCTTAAATGCCTAATACTTTATTTAGAGCCTTTATTGATTCCTTTTGCAAATAGAAAGCAGTTTAGACATGCAGAAATCAACATATCAAAGACACAATCAAAAGCGCCCCCTTCGTCATATAAACATGATCTGTATGGGAGTTTCTAAAAATGTTCTATGTTTTTGTGTATTATTCTGTGTTATCAAAAGGAGCCAGTAAAAGAGAATATATGTAGCTCAGGGTTGAACTATGGAGTGCTTGGTGTAGTCTTGAGTTTGTTTGTTTGTTTGTTTGTTTGTTTACAGACCTTTCATTACCTGACTAGCTAACATCATAAGTGCTAGTAAGTTTGGGGTTGGCACCCTTTTTATATGCAGCAGCTTGCCCTGCCAGTGTGGTACGGTTTTCTAAAAAGGGACGCTAAACTTCAGGCCATAACCAGGAAATCACCATTACACATTTGTGAGAGATTTAGGGACCGACGTTATTTCAGATTTCACCATCGTACTTTGTAATTCTAATTGATTCTAATAGCCTGTTTTGCTGAACAGGTGCAGACAAACTGGGCAACCTCCAAATTTTGCATTTGCAACCTGCATTGATTTGGCATATGCATATATACAGCATTGGGTGGCTTATACTCAAAAACTATTATAGAACAATAGAAGGCCCTGAACTGTCTTCTCAACCACTAGAAAGCTTCTTCAGAGTCTTCGTTGAACCTTTGCGCTCTGTGTTGGAGATAGCTGGTAGACTCATAGGGAAGAAACCATCACTGTACCATTCTTGTATGTGGTCTTTCTTGTTTTGGACCTACACAATCTTGTTAAGTATAATATATATTATTTTAATTGGAAGCTGCTCAGAGTCCCATTGTAGAGTGAGATGGGCAGCATATAAATTTAATAAATAAACAAACCGCAAAGTCCAAATTGTTGTGGCTGGGGGTTGAGTTCGGAGAGCTTAAAAGAAGGAACTAAGTGCCTTGAGCCTTGCAAAAGACACCCATTAACACCTCCACCCGATGTTTTGCTGTATGCCTTCCCACTACCTCCAGTGGGTGGATTAAGGCTCACTGGTGCCTAAGCATTGACAAATCTTGGTGCCCCCCCTCCTTTGTACGTACTGTATAAATCTTCATTGATTTTTTTTTCTTTCTCAACTGTGTGGTGGCCCCTTTGGGCTTGGTGCCCTAAGCATGTGCTTAGTCTGCATAATGGTTAATACACAACCGGCGACCACCACATCTCATCTTGACTTCTGCCATGTATGGAACGTGACGTTTGACGGTTCCACCACAAAACCGCGGTAGACTAAAGCGCGCTCGACGAAAGCGCGTACGTGACGTCATCACAGCGCGACGAAAACAGCACGCTGTGAGCGGTAAACTTAAAATTAACCCGTGAATCTAAACCTAACCCCCCCAAACCTAACCCTAAGCCTAACCCTTAACCTAACCCTAAACCTAACCCTAAACCTAACCCTTAACCTAACGCTAAACCTAACGCTAACCCTTAACCTAACCCTAAACCTAACCCTAACGCTTAACGTAACCCTAACCCTAACCCTAACCCTTAACCTAACCCTAACCCTAAACCTAACCCTTACCTTTATGTGAATCGGCTTGCTTTAAAAGCGCTTTTTAAAGCGCCCTTTTTTCTCCGCGGTCATATTTGTCGCGCTGCTGATGACGTCAGGTACGCGCTTTAATCGGGCGTGCTTTAGTGGACCGCGGTTTTGACGGGTCACGACGTTTGACACTGTTTAGCGCAGGCTTCAAGCCAGCTGAACCTCCACCTCTTTGCTCTAATAAAAGACGTTGTTCTCTTTTGGCTTGGGATATTCACGCTTCCTTCTTGGGGGCTCATTCAGAGCTCGTGCTATCATTGGCAAAGGATGATCCTCCAAGCAGGCTAATGAAGAAGCAGGCTGGGTTGAAACATTAAAGCTGGCACATCCTGTGCCCCGGAGGAGGTGGAAAGTATTGAAACCACTTCTTCAATTCCCCAAAGAGACATGACTTGACTGCTGTTAATGAACCAGACACGATGTATATTGGTATTAAACATCCACAGGCTGTGAATAAATGCATAAGCACAAGTGTGTGCAAGGCTATGCCTAAACATTTTGACTGTCTCTTTCCAGAATGTAAACTCCGTACACTGACACCCCTCACTGTTTCACATGCACTCCCTTCTTTATGACAAGAGTTGTCATAAAATCAAGGGAACAGCCGATATCTGGTGGTGGTTGTTTTTTTGGTTTTTTTTTTGTAGTGTGTAGCTGTCGCGCAGGAGAACAACATCTTGGTTGCTAATGTAAAATGTGTTATGCCTTTGGAGAGTGGAAAAGCTGCCTCAGTGGAAAGTGGCTGTTTCTTTTCCTTTTTTTAGGAGTAATTATATAATCTGGAAATGCCTGGTTAGTCTTGCAAGGAGTGAAGAACAGTTGCTTATCTTCAGAGAAGAGTCTCAATGTTAGGTTTTAATTACACTGTGCTTTTACTGCTGGAACGGAGAAGTCCCAGGTGTATCTCCAGCATCCATCTGACCATCCCACCCGCCTTACAGATGCTTTGCATCTGAGGTTCAGATGCTTTCTCCATGAATTGAACCAACCCAACCGATAGGGAGACCCAAACACAACCCCTATGATTATGCTCTGGATTTCTCCCCACTCAGGTACGAGATTCCGGACACCCAAATGGCTGATGAGAAACAGCTGGAGATTCTGCAGGAGAAGGCAAATTTCCGCAACTTCAAGCCCAAACCTTTTAACATGCGGGAGTTCTCGGACCGAGCTGGCCATGATATCCAGGAAATGCTGCTCTCCTGCTTGTTCCGTGGGGAGCCGTGTGGCCCCGCTGACTTTAAAGTGGTGAGTGCCTGGCTTCTTATCTCTCTGAAGATGGTGAGGTAGGGAATAAATGTTATATTTGGGTCATGTTGGGTATCCATGGAGAGAAGAACCTATGTTGTGCATGGTGTTGGCATCATTGTGGAGAAAAGAGGAGGCAGTCTGCCATATTGACTTGTTGTGACAATGCAGATAGGCTTATTTCTTTATTATTGCTTACATAAATGTATAGACTGCTACAGCACACTGACTTGAAGTGTTTCACAAGAACAGGCAGAATTTAAAAAACCATAGCGCTTTTAAAAAAAAACAAACCAACCAACCTCAGCCCATATTATATAAAAGCTGTGATCAGACAGAATAAAATGGAACAAAAAAAAAAATCAAACAGAAAGTAGAAGATCAAAACAAATCAACCCAACCTAGTGCCCAAATGCCTCTTGAAAAAAAGGCTGTCTTAATAGTCCACTGAAAACCCCAACAATTTAGATATTAAATGGAACCTCAAGGGATAAGCACAATTTGGGGCTATTCCCAAAAAAGGCCCGTTGCTTGCTTTTGGGATGGAGATCCTATGCATCCTCTTTTGAGAAGACCTCACAAGATGGGCATTTTACAGAGGAAGTGGATCCCAAGGTAAGCAGGAGCTGTGCCTTTTAAAAGAGCTTTATAGATTTATAATAGCTATTTGAATTTTGACCCAGAAACCTACTGGCAACTAGCGCTGTGACAATTGCACAGGTGTTGTGCTGTAGAAATAACACCCCTCCAGCAACAGCAGGACTGTTACAATCTGAATCATGTTCAAAAGCAACCTCATGTACTGAGCATTACAGCAGTCTGATTGCAAGGCAACAAAAGCATGAGTCACTGTCATAAGGACTTCCTCATTGAAAAAGGATCGCAAGTTGTGCAAAAGTTCCCATAGTCATGATCTCCCTCTACTGTTCAAGCAGGAGTCGTGAGCACCTTAACTTGCAGATCTGGTCTTTTAAGGAGAGTGTGGTCCTTTTAGACCTGATCTAAGAACTGGGGGAAAGACTGATTATTTACAAACAGCACTTCCACCTTATCCTCTGCCGCACTGAGTCCTTTGGGAGAAGGGCGGCATATAAATCCAATAAACAACAACAACAACAAACAATTCTGATTCAGTTTGATTTTTGTTGTTGTTGTTGTTCCAACTTTTAGGAACAAACCAAGAACTTCCACTCTTATCTCTACCTTGCCTGTGATAGTGATATATAATTGAATATAATCAGCACATAGAGGATAGCTCACTCCAACTGATGGATTTATATAGACATTAAAGAGCATCAGAGAGAGAAGTGAACTCTATGGAAGCCACACATTATAATATGTACAATGGAACCATAGATTCATAGGACTGGAAGGGACCTTGGAGGTCTTCTAGTCCAACTCCCTGCTCAAGGCAGGAATCTTATACCATCCCAGCCAAATGGTTCTCTGGTCTATTTTTGAAAACCTCCACTAATGGAGACCCAAAGCCTCAGGAGACAAGCTAGTCCATTGATTAATTGTTCTCACTGTTGGAAATTTTTTCCTTAATTCTAGGTTGTATCTCCCTTTGACAAGTTTCCATCCATTCTTGTCCTGGGATCTAGATAATTCATTTTATCTAGGCTGTGTGACAAATGAAACCACACTAACTTCTTCAGATATCTTCCCCCTAAGGAGAAGATAAGAAAATGGACAAAAGTAGTTGAAAATTGCTGTTGGAGAAATCCTCTGCTAGGAGGAGCACACCACTGCCTCTATCAAGGCAAATAGTTGTACCCCTTCCACTAAAGGGGCATTTTTCCTTTCCAAAATGAAGTTTCTGGGTTCAATGCACAGTGATGGGTCTTAAGCTACCCCGTCCACTTCCTTAGACTGTGAATTCAAAAGAATCCAGGATGATTTCTCAGGATGTAACCTCACTAATCTTGCTGTACTGAAATCAAATGACATCCAATATAAAGTGAATATGAGCGATGTTATTAACAAGGACTTAAAAGCATATCACAACAGCCTGCAAGTAAAAACTTCTCACCTGATCCTCCGCAAAAGACTGTGGATGAGCTTGTATAAGACACTGGACAAGAATCTGTTCTTAACACCTCCATGTTTAGTTGCATTCACTCTTCATTTCCACAATATTGGTCTAGGCATCTCTTCTGGCCCTTCAGCGTCTGGAGATCTTTGATTATCCAAGAAGCAGGATCAGTGACTATAGAGACGCCACATGGGAGCAGTCTTGTCCAACACCTTTCCTGTCTCTGAGTTCCAGAGTTCAAGAAAGTATGTGACAGAACTTTCTGCCTGGTCCCTGGGAAAAAATCTCCGAAGCATCTTTAGAAAACCCATAGGATCCATCAGGCCACCCTAATTAGTTCCACACCATTGCAGAGATAGAACATAATCCACATATTGACCATATAATAACTTGAAAAGATTATCTTGTCTCCCAACGTGCAAACATGTCTCATCTGCTCTAAGGTCAACACCAGAACTAGCATGTGACTGCCTGTATATGACAGCCTAGAAGTCATCTGGGACAAACTCATAGTTACCATGGAGGACGTGCCATTCTAGCCCTGTCTAATTCCCACACTCAGGGCATAGACACCCCCCCCCCATTTCTAATGGCTTTGGGACTCCAACACCAAACTGGCCATGAGATCTAATTGTTCAGGCAGGGTTGCTGGTGAGTAGCAGAATGGTCAATACGCACCAGCAGCCATAGTTTGACTCTGTGGCCCAATTTCAACTTTCAGGCATTCATACCTAGTCACAATTAAGGTGTCACAAAACATCACACACACACACCGACCTTGAAGTTGGGGCTGCTGAGCCAAACAGAGAAGGGTAAATCTTGCCATGGTGATATCCATGTCTATGTCCAACTGTGCTTCCTTTCAATGATGCATGGCACATTCATCTACCACCATGTTTTGGATTATTGTGGTCTTTCCACATAGAAACATGACATTCAACAGCAATAGCCTGAGTCCACCTTCCAGACCCGGAAAGGAGGCAGATAGTTTGGAAGCAGGCACGTTCAACAAAATGAGTCTCCTTTCTTCTAGAAAGGCCAGGCCATTGCATCCAGCCATACCCCCACCAACAACCCATCACTGTAGCAATTTGTTGCTCAACATCAGCATCTTCTGAGATTTCACAGGTCTCTCCCAGGCTGCCCCAAACTGTTTTCATATCCTACACTAATCTACTCCCATACTACATAACTCAGTGGGGCAACAGTCTGAAACATCACTCATACTATCCTGTTTAAAATCTTAATAAATGCAGGATGGGTTCCCTAATGCCCTCCTTAATGTTTGCTTCCAATTTTGTTCCATTGTGGGTTCACTGGAGGGTGACAGCAGGACCATGCAGGATAACCACCTTAATTCCTTGCCTTCTGTCCAAGTTGATGACACCTAGTCTAGGTTTAGTTAGCATCATTTGACATACATAGTTAAATGATGAAATAATTGCCCATCAATTTAAACAATTGATTAAAAAAACACTGGAAAATATATACAGGAATCAAAGAGAACTATTTTGAATAACTAATATACTTTGAAAGTCAAAGGTAACATATCCAAAATATGAGTTCCTATGAAGCAGCGGTTGGAGACATTTTATACCCTAGAGCAGTGCATTCGCTGGCTGGGGAATTCTGGGAGTTGAAGTCCAGACATCTTCAAGTTGCCAAGGTTGAGAAACACTGCCCTAGAGATGAGTTTCCCTAAAGACATCTGAGTTGTGTGTGATGAAGAATGTTGGAAGAGGTAAGGCTTTAGACTGATTCAGTAAGACTCATATTAGGGCAACAACTGGGAACTTGGGCAGCAGGTACCTTAACACTTAAGAGTGTTTTTGCATCCAGTAAACAGTGTGCCTATGATATATGCTAATGCCTGTGTGTCTCTATTAAATGGGATTAATTCAAGGTCCAAACTTATTGATTAGAAGACTATGTAAATCTAGCATGTTATTATCTCTGATGGGTGGAGATTGCAACTCCATGTTGTTGTTGCCCTTCCCCTTCCTCTTCCCCCCTCCTTCTCCTCATTCCCATATGTTTGCAAAGTGTGCTTTGTTTTGCACTGGGCTCAGCTAGTTCTTCCAGCAAAGCTATCAGTGCATGTCGCAACAAGAGGCTTTGTTTATCAGTTGGTTTGTTGCAAAGCCGGAGGTTGAATTGAGATTGAGAGGGAATCACTGGCCTAAGATTGCCCAGCTGGCTTCCACACTTAAGGGAGGACCAGACCCCGAATTTCCTTGCTCCTAGTCGAGCATCTTCTTAACCACTATACCGTGATGTCTCCATTGTATAAAGAATTATAAAGATGCATGGATGATGCAGAGCAGGGTTAACAAACAGCTACTGAGGAAATAATTTACCGTTCTGTATCCTGAAAGGCAATTTTTAAAAAAACTGTTGGAAACCTGAATTTTGCCTAGGTGTATGGCAATGAATGCTATGGCAACTGTGTGGACACAGTATGGCATTGTGGTCCAAGCTGAACCATGCATATTCGCTTTGGAAAGATGCTTTGTTTGAGGGCGGGAGGGGGGGATGTACAGCATTAAATAAACAGGCAGGAAAACTGTTATGGGGAAAAGTGGCTGTTTTCCAGATTCTACAATTGCCTCTTTGAAAAGAAGTCTCTTGTAGTAATAGGTAGATACAGGTATTTATTTATTTATTGGTTTGTTTGTTTGGTTTGGTTTGTTGAGCGTGTATAGGATAACAGATATAAGAATATACAAGATTATGAATACATGAAATGGATACAAATAAATGGCGTGGTTAGGGCAGGGACAGTAGGCACATTGGTGCACTTATGCATGCTCCCTTACACTCTTAGGAATGGGGTGAGGTCAACAGTAGATAGTCTAAGGTTAAAGTTTTGGGGGTTTGGGGAAGAAACCTCTGAGTCAGGTAATGGATTCCAGGCATTGACCCCTCTGTTGCTGAAGTCGTATTTTCTGCAATCGAGTTTGGTATGGTTTACCTTAAGTTTTGTATAAGTATTGATATGGAGTGGAGGATATAAGATATGTTTATTAGCACCGCTGAGTTGTTTTGGTGCCTATTGCTCTTGGCTGAACTTAGAGCTTCAAAGACTGCTGCAAGGCAGACGGTTCCACCTTACTATGATTGGTTCTGGATATCATGGGAAAAATAAACCAGCTTGATATGTGTTACATACAGGTATTTATTTATTAGTTTTATTTGTTTTGTCACGCGTGAATAGGGTAATTGTTATAAGTATATACAAGATTATGAATGCATGAAATGGAAACAAATAAATGGGGTTGTTAGGACGGGGACAGTAGGCATGTTGTTGTGCTTATGCACCCCCCTTTATGGATCTTTTAGGAATGGGGTGAGGTCCACAGTGGATAGTTTAAGGTTGAAGCTGTGAGGGTTAGAGGATGTAACAACAGAGTCAGGTAGAGCATTCCAGGCATTGATAATTCTGTTGCTGAAGTCGTATTTTCTGCAATCGAGTTTGGTACGGTTTACCTTACGTTTTGTATAAGTATTGATATGGAGTGGAGGATATAAGATATGTTTATTAACACCGCTGAATTGTTTTGATGTCTATTGCTCTTGGCTGAACTTAGAGCTCCAAGACTGCTGTAGAGCAGAGGGTTCCTCCTTGCTATGATTGGCTGTGGATATCATGGGAAAAAAATAAACCAGCTTGATATGTGTTTGCTTTTGCATTGGGCTACTATTGCTGGTTTGTCTCATCCTGAGAGAAACTACATTTCTCTTACCATTGCTGAAGTGGTCTAGCTGTTTAAGCCTCTCATTTCTAAAGGGCAAATCACAGCCAAAAATAATAAAATAAAATAAAAGTGAGGCTCTCCAGTAATGGCTCACGCTCCATTGTGAGCGAGCATGAAAAAGAAATAAAACGAAAGGGAGAATGCCAGGTTAGGAAGCAGATCTGCGGGGATCCACAGAGGTTTTGCCATCCACAGATTGTGTGCAAATGAGAAACGCAATTCCCCAGTGTGATCAGTCAGCTCACAAAGGAGCAAATGATCCATACAAGTTCAGGTATTTGATCCAAACAAATTGGTTGAAAAGAAGGCTTCCATGAGGGATATGGAGATGAGACATTTAATGGAACAACGGTGTATTGCCGGTACTGCATTAATTACAGGCACTGAGTAGATTTATCTATTTTTGTTTGATTTACCAGAATATTCAGTATTACAGGATTTGCTGCAGGCTATCCATGTTTTGCCCCCCATCAAATGGGAACCCTAAATAGCCAGTATCGGTATGCACTATCCCACACATGTTACATGGGATTATCGCACGGGAGAGTTGACTCCTAAAGGACGTTTGTTCCTAAGAAGCAATTTAACAGAGCCAAACTAACCTCGGGAAGACAAAAGAGCAAAAAAGGAGAGGCAAGGCTGACATGCAAAGAACGTCTCCAGGCATCACTACGTACAAGTAAAGCTTGATTATGCGATTGGGAATAAGGACAAAGGACCAAACACTTGTCAACAAATTTTCCAGTGTGTAATTGATTTTCATTTCATGGATTGTTGGTTGCAGGTGTGTTATGGCTCAGGAGCATGGCATATAGGGAGGAGCATGGCAGGTGGGGAGGCTGGCATTAATCCACTGCCTTAGCCTCCTTCATCCGTTCTATGTTCCATATTTGCAATACTGCAAGGAGAAAGGTTTCCTAAGGTTGTAAGTAACCCATATAACCCACATATGTGGTTGTCCTTTAAGGCTAACCAAAGGTGCTTTTTTCAGGAGGCAACTGGGCTTTTTTTTTTTCTTTTGAAGATGTTTCACTTCTCATCCAAGAAGCATATTCAGCTCAAACTGGATGGTGGGGAATGGAAGGATTTATATTCCTTGCAGAGAGTTGGTCACTTGCATCCTTTTAGAGCAGGGGTGTCAAACTCGATTTCATTGAGGGCCGCATCAGCATTGTGTTTGACCTCGGGAGGTGGGGTGGGGGTGGCCAGCTATACGTTACTCATGTCAGGGTTGCCTGTGGTGGCCCGAGAGCTGTGCCAGCAAAAATGGGCTGTTTCCAGGGTGGCCCTGTGGGTCAGATCTAAGCACCCTGCAGGCCGGATCCTGCCTTGAGTTTGACACCCCTGTTTTAGAGGGTCTTTGAAACACTTGGAGGTTTACCTGTGTCCTCAGGATCACCTGAGTAGTGCTCCTGGTTCCTGTATTCTGCAGTATTTTTCCTCTGGAAATCCATTCTTATTCCCACACCATCAGTGGTGGGTTTCAAAATTTTTTAGAACCTCTTCTGTAGGTGTGGCCTGCTTTGTGGGAATGACTTGCCGGCCATGAGACCGGGTGGGAGAGGCTTGCCAGCCATGTGACTGGGGGGCGTGGCCAACTTGTAAAATGTGGTGAAACTCACTTAACAACGCTCTTGCTTAGCAACCAAAATGTTGGTTCAGAAACTCTGGCATTTGAAGCACGCAAATCTTAAAGCTGTCAAGTTACAAGACCCTTGCACCACTAACCCTTTAGAAAAAAAACCCCGGGGGTATTCAAACTTGACAGACTTGTGGACTTAAACTCCCGGAATTCCTCCTCTCGCTCTTCATCTTGATGATGTGCAGACGGGCAGGGGGAGGGAGCTGGAACCGGTTCTAAACGGCACTGTAGATTTGTGGAACCTCTTCTATAGAAAAGATTAGAACTGGCAGGAACCCACCCCTGCCACACCATTCAAAGGGTGTTCATCCCAAATTGTATAGCTAAAAGTCTGTATAAAGTAACCATAACCTGGGTGACAGAGAGTCTCTGTCATCCAAGCTATGGTTGTCCCAAAGGTGCTTTTTCCAGTTGCCTCCTGAAATAGCACTTTTGGGGCAACCATGACCTGGATGACTGAGAATCTCTACAGACTTTCAGGACTACCAAAATTCCCCACCCCACACATCATGACCTCACGATATGGTTCCAGTCTATTTTGCCCCCAGGCACAGACCCACGCATGTAACCTACTCTTTGTTTGTTCAACATTATTTGACATACCTACTTAAATTTTGCATTAATTGCCTACCCATTCCAATGATTTGTTATGTACACCAAAAAGATCCCTCTGCTCAGGGGCAAACAATGTAAAAACGAAGTCAATGTGAAATGAAACGGGTGGCAAATGAATTTAATAAATAAAAATACTGCATTTACATTGGCTGTAAGACATGGCAAGCCTATGCCACGTAGGGCATAGTTGACACACCTTGCCGTTCTTGGTGACACACCAAACTCCTGGACCCTCTGGAAGTCACATGAGAGAGCCCTGCACTCTCACATGGCCTCTTGGGGCCTCCAGAAACCCTGCAAGCGTTCTCATACAATTTCCAGAGACTTTAGAGGCCCCAGGAGAGCAGGGCCCTCTTGCAAGGCCTCTGGAGCCTCTGAACTGCACACAAGAACACGGAGACTTTTCCAGCTCTTTTCGGTCACTGCAAGACCATGTAAGGGCATTCTCTGAAGTTTCCAGGCCTTGTGGGACCTGGAGTTGGCTCAGATAGACATTTTGAAAAAAATATTTGCAATTATGTATTTATCAATGAAGTAATACATTTAAATAATTTAATTTATGACTCTTTGTTAGGGATTGTTTCTCTTTCATCTGAGCATCCGTAGGGCAGTGATGGCTAACCTTTTGGGCTTGGCATGTGAAAAATTCAGAATATGCCTACCTTGACTCTGCTGGCATCTCTCTCTCACACACACACATACACACAGACAGACACACACACACACACACAGAGGGAGAGAGAGAGGGAGAGGGATCACACATACACACACACATACAGATGCCAGCAGTCAAGGGAGGCATTTTCTGAATTTTTCACATGCCAAGCCCAAAAGGTTAGCCATCACTGCGCTAAGGGTACAACCAAAGCCCATAAGGAAACTCTGGTATTTGTGAAGGAAAGGCACAGTGTGTATTAAGGAGCAAAAAAAAAGCAAAATAAAGTGGAGCATATAAAAGAGCACTAGAGCTTGAGTCAGCTGAGGTTGGTGCAATTGGGAGGCCTCCAGCTGGACAATGGCTCAGCGAAAGAAGTAATAAATAATTTTGATAGGGGAGGTTTAAAGAGAGCTGAGAGGACAGAAAGGTGACTGAAAAAGGCCAGAGGGGAAAGGTTACAATAATGAAAGCCGAAAGATAATCAAACATATAAGTTTTAGGGCAAGGGGTTAGCAGAAAGATGTCTGATCTCACCTTATGACTGGTGGGCATCCTGCTCTGCTTGCTTTATAGCTTCTGAGATTTTGATCAGGAGTTACAAAAAAGCAGTCGCCTTCTCTTCCACTCCTTAAAAACTACAAATTTGTTTCTTTAAAAAAAAGAAAAGAAAAAAGAAGGCCTGTTATCCTCCAGACACTTAATGGACCCATTGCTAATGTTCGTAACAGTGTGTGGTGCCACTGAAGGACTGTCGGTAGCTCTATGAACCTCTTCAGAGGTAATTTATAGTCATTCTCAGAGTCCTTGTGATACGTTCTGCCACATAGAAAGGTAGGATTTCTGTGAATTTGAATCAAGAGCACCCCGATTTGTAGAAATCCCTTTTGAGGGAGGTGAGCCTGACTCCTTTGTTATGTATGGCTTGGGTAAAGAATGGTTTAATCTGCTGTGTTTTTACACTTGCGCACTATATCATTATTTCATTGTAATAGCAGAGATATTTTCACATTTTATTGTGTGATATGATTTCTGCTCCGATATTACAGGTTTTTATTATGTTGTTTATGTTGTTTATATTGTGCATCGCTCTGAGAATTTGGTTGGAGGAAGAGTACAGTTTATCAATTTAAGAGAGATATAAAAGAATAAATAAAATTAGAGAAATATGGGAACACAAAAAATCTTGTCATATGTTTCCCTAGATACTACCGTCCTTGAAAATTTAGAAGCCGGGATTTAGAGAGTATAGTCGAAGTGAAACAAAGATTTTCAGCACTGGGGAAGTACACAGAACTTCTCAAGAAGCTCACAAGTTGAACCCCTATACTTTCAAGATCTTATTCTTTAGATCAGTGGTCCCCAACCTTTTTATCGCCGCGGACCAGTCAGCCTTTGATAATTTTACCGTGGCCCGCTGAGCGCGCGCAGGGGTGCACAGGGCTCTCTTCCCTGGAGCCTTTGCGCACGGCCCAGGAGCTTTTGCGCACGGCCCAGGAGCCTTTGCGCTGCAGCCTGGTCCTTCGCCTCCCCCCCCCCGGAGAAAGCCGGTCCGGAGAAAGCCAGTCCCCGTGCCTCTCACTCCCACACGTGCCACCTCCGAGCGTCACAGCCCCACCAGCCCCGCATAGAGCGAGCGAGCAGCTCAAGGTCACCTCCGGACAGCGGCAGTGGCCCCTTCCAGAAAAACCTGCAGCAAAGGCGCCAGTTAACCACCACCTGCTTACCAGGGTTGGCTGCCTCGGGCGCTTGGGCAAAAGTGGCCCCGAGGAGGCGGACGCGCACAGCTGACGCGCGTCTTTCCGAGCTCCACAAAAAACCCCAACGGCCCCCTTTCGGTGCGGGCTGGAAGCCAGGCGGGAAGTTCCCGTTCTCTTACCTGGGCTGTGACGACTATTGGGGAAGTGTGCAGCGCCTCAGAAGTAAAGCTGCCGCCGCTGACGCCATTCCTTGGAAGCGACGGAGCGGCTGAGGCAGGAAGGTGTGCGGCGGTGGCAGCTGTTCAGCCAGCCGCCTCGCAGGAGAAGAGCCGCTCTTGGGTTTCGCAGGGGGCGGCGGGGGCGGCGGTACCAGCAGCGCCCGGGGATTCCACCAGCGTGCGCACGGACCTTTGGGCAGCTGTTCATGTCCCCCGGCCGCTGCGCGGCCCGGTGCCAGGTACTCCACGGCCCGGCACCGGTCCGCGGACCGGGGGTTGGGGACCACTGCTTTAGATCACTCCTGCAGTATAGCTGCTGCCATCTCCTTTGTCTGTATTTCAAAATTCTCATGTGCAAAGCAGAGAGGAACTGCAACCCCCCAATTTTGTTCAAATATCCCAATGCTTGTCAGGTATTCTAACCTAGGCTTCTCAAGAGCATGAAGCAAAACTCCTTGTCCCAACAAAACCCTCTTTTATTAATTTACTGCGAATTCTGCTCATTCACATCCAGCAAAGTCTTTCAAGGGAGGATTTACAGTCACAGACCTTATCTGGCTTGGAGAGCTGACAGGCCAATATCTGCAAAACTTGGCAAGGAGTCTCAGAGAGTCATGAACTAATTAATTGAACTAATTGTCTCCCGCAAACTCCACTCCCCTTTCACTCCTCTTTTATTTCCTCTGCGAGGGCCATTCATTGTCCACCTGTGGCCTTACTCCCAAGTTGACTCCTGTTCTTTAGCTGTTCCCTTCGTCTGGCAACTCTGTGCATGCGCACACTAGGAATAAGCTCCAGCTGTTCTTCTGCCTCACTAATGTCTGACCCTGAAGACAGCTGATAACTGGCATACGGCTCTGGCCCCCTCTCTGCCTACAACACAGGGCCCTCATCAGAGCCTCCCCCAGACTCCAGGACTGGCCAATGTTCCTCCTCACTGTCCGAATCTGTTACCAGTTCCACTGGCCACTGGTGGGCCACAACATCAGGGCTGGCCACAGCTGATGGAAACTGCACCCTTGTAACTACTGGATGGGCACAGGTTGCCTAGTGTAGTCTGACTATAAACTATCCTTCTTTTGAAACCTTGGAAACATATCCCATATATTTTCACATAATGATCATCTAACCGTAGTGCATTCAGCATTGAAGAGTATTATCTTAGTTAGGAAGCAATCTCAGGTTTGTTCTGTAGGAGCACCAGAGTTGTAGATTCCCTCCCTAGGGAAGTTTGATTGAGTGCTCCCTATTTAAGTTTATGGCAAATGGTTAACTTAAAAAAAAAAAAGCTAAGTGTATTAATTATGGTATTTTATTTTGGTTTTAATCAGTTATACCAGCAGTCACGGTGGTGCAGTGGTTAGAGTGCAGTACTGCAGGCTGCTTCTGCTGATCACCGGCTGCCAGCAGTTCGGCAGATTGAATCTCACCAGGCTCAAGGTTGACTCAGCCTTCCATCCTTCCAAGTTGGGTAAAATGAGGACCCAGATTGTTGGGGACAATAGGCTGACTCTGTAAACCTCTCAGAGAGGGCTGTAAAGCACTGCAAAACCATATATAAGTCTAAGTGCCAAGTCCTCAACCTTTCTGGCTCGTGGATCAGCAGTGGAGGTGGTGGCAAGGGGGGGAGAGGGGATGGTTGTGTGCACATGCCAGTGGTGAAATTCAATTTTTTTTTACTATTGGTTCTGTGGGTGTGGTTTGGTGGGTGTAGCAGGGGAAGGGTACTGCAAAATCCCCACTCCCTCCCCACTGTGGGGCCAGCCAGAGGTGGCTTTTTCCGGTTCTCCAAACTACTCAAAATTTCCGCTACCGGTTCTCCAGAACCTGTCAGAACCTGCTGAATTTCACCCCTGGCACATGCCCACCGTTTGCACAAATGGAACTTTGCACACTCACACGCTCACCTTTACTTGCATGGTCCGGTTCCCAATGGACCATGAGCTGGTACTGGTCTACGGACTGTAGATTACGGACCCCTGAGTTATACTATATATTCACTTGGTGCATTTTTAGGACCAAAAACTGGCCTATTTACATTTCTATAAATGATTTTTTTTTTAAAAAAAAAATAATACTAAGAAATCTTAATTATCAGGTTTGTTGCTAAGCCGAGAATAAAGAAGGCAATTGCTTGAATCAGAGGTGAAGTTTATTCTGAGAATGCAATATACAAACATCAGCAGTTGGGGGTGGCAGCAGTTTAAGTCTCTCTCAACAGCCCTTATATAGGGAAGTCTTGCCTTTTTCTGTTCTTCAAAAGCATGCAAAAACATCTCCTCCAGGAATTGTAAGAAAATGCACTTAGCCGGCATTCCAAGAAGTGGCACCTTTGCATTTACGGTAGGCATCCTAGTGAGCCATGGTTTCTGCTTGCTTTATATTTGTTGATTGGAAACAATAATCACTTTGGGGAGGAGGGGGGGTGAGCCCTCCATTTGATCAAAGAGATCACAAGCTAAGTTTTACAGAGGAAAGAATGCTCACCCGAAGACAGTTTCAGAAAAGGGAGAAGGCTACTCAATTACATTGGTGTCTTCCATTGCATTTTGATCTTCATTCTAGAGCCTATTCTAATTTGTGATTTCGAATCTTTTGTCTTGATTTCAGCAGGAGGAATGTGTGGCAGGAGGACTTTGATTTCTTTTCCACAGAGGAGGTTGCAGATCAGACGAGTGGGAGTGTCTAAAACGTCTTCCTTTATATGTATTTCAAATCTTTTGAGGGAGTCCTAATCTTACTGCCTGTGAGTCTCTGCAAGTATTTCAGAGCAGAGACAGCCCACAGAATAGATTCTCAAAATCCTTGCTGTTTCTCCAATTTAAGGGACTAAGTGATGTGCCTGCAGGGTAGGTAGTATTACAGCAGGATGGATTTAGAGTCATTCATTTGTTCTTAGTACAGCTCACTCCTATGGCAGCCAAGTGTGGCTTCAGCATTACTTATTGATGGCACAACTCATGAGACATTAAAGTGTTTAGGTTGTCGGGTCATATGTCTGCTTTCATATGGGTAAATTCCATTGAATGTAACCGAGTTTATAACTGGGTAGACATGTCCAAAGCTGCATTGTTAGAAAAGCAAGAATTACTTTGTTTTGGAGGACCACATCTAGTTTCCTCCCAGCCCTCTTCCCAAAGTAGAGTAAAGGGGATATTATGAGAACACAGCCTTGGGATATTTTTTTCAAGATCTGGAATAATGAAGTCATTTGATGCAGTGAAGTAATTGATCTGTCCTAATTATGGCAAGTGAAGGAAGTGATAATGAGGCTTTCAAATGTTGTTTGTGAAAGATGCACTTGTAACAAGAATTTGATATGAAGAGGGAGAGCCAGTTTGGTCTAGTGATTAAGGCTATAAACCAGGAAACTGTGAATTTTAATCCTGCCTCAAGCATGAAAACCATCTGGGTGACTTTGAGCCAATCATTTTCTCTCGGCCACAATGTCAGGCTTGGGTGAGAAGCTTGTCAGTCAATTCCTAACACAAGCAATGGACCAACACTTGGTTGATTAAAAAAAAAAAACCCACAGACCCCATACTTGTGGGGAAAATGCTAAGAGGGGAAAAATGATAGAAAGAGAATAATCATGCAGGGTTTGAGTATTTCCTTCATTCTGATGGGTTTCTGGCTTCATGCTAGCAATTTAAAACACTTCCCTGCATGATTGTTTGCATTACTAATTAAAAGGGTACAGTAGTCTTCCAACTGGGTGAAGATCTTCCATTAAACCTTAATGGATTTTACAAGTTGAACCTCTGCAGCCATGAATAAGCATACTGTATCAAACTTCAGCGGAGCTGACTCCCGGGGATCAGGCATTGGATTGCTGATGTACGCCATTAGCTTTCCTGTGAAATTTCACCACTGATTTCTGTGTTTGTGTCTAAAATGGATTTTTTTAAGCAGAGGATTAAAACTTCTCATTTCTTGCTACATCCTCATTCGCTGTATGCATGTAGACCCAGGAGTTGGACTAAAGGGAGAATCTGGATGTGCCGCATGCTTTTTTCATAAATAGCTCACCATCTAGCATTGGCATAGTCTGTCCATGTCCCTCCTTTGCTTAGTTATTACTCTACTGTTATCCAGATTCATTCATTGTGGGAAACTTAGAAGAACATGCCAGAGAAAACACCAAACAAAAACGGCATTGTTTCTCTTTAAAAAGAACAGATAAAAGAAAAGTCCTCCTCCATTCAGCTATAACCACATCCAGAGCCTTCATATGAGCCAAGTAGAACATGGCATCCCTCCTTATAAAGGGATGAAGAATCCCCATTGCGTACCTTGAGGCTCGAATATCATACTTTAGATCTTGTTCTAAGGTCTCCCTTTCTTATTGAGAGCTGAGTAAAAACAGGCAATATAGCATAATATCTGTTCAAGGCTGCACATATATAGCAGGCCCAGTATCATCTTAGGAGAATAGCAGGAATTCTGACATAAAGTAAAGGCTGGACAACTGAGCAGAAAAAAAAAAATCTAATAGTGAGCTTTCCAGAGTGAAACAGATTGTATGCTGGCAAAAAATATCAAGACCGGAGATGCTGGTGAAATTTCCAGTGAAGAGTTGTTGTTGGTTTTTTTTTTAAAGAATATTTTAGCAAAGCATGCTTATCCTAAAAATGTAGAAAAGCAAATTATTGCCTTAAATATCATTTGGAAAGTTGGGGGGAAAACTCTGTGCATGCACACACTAGGAACAGGCTGCAGCTGTTCTTCTGCCTCACTGATGTCTGACCCTGAAGACAGCTGATAACTGGCATATGGCTCTGGCCCCCTCTCTGCCTACAACACAGGGCCCTCATCAGAGCCTCCCACATTTTCTTTCCAGTTTTCTCCACAGATATTTATAAAATGAATGATTGCCTGGGAATCATTGGTAGGTTTTAGGGCTAACAACAGATCATAAGGGTATCTTTTTCAAGTTAACTATATTATGGGGATTCTCAGATGCCCCTGACTTAAGCTTTGGGGTCTGTATTTAGGCTTTCAAAACTAATTTTAGAAAAAGAGATTATCTCCAGAAATTAAGCAGCAATACTGCCAAGCTTGGCACCAACATCTAGCAACACCTAGAGTCCCTACAACTGGCAACCATCCAGAGTTGGGGGGCATAAAAAAATAATATATTATTAAATTATGGTTTCTCACATCCTAGCTGAATGCCCAGTGTCAAATGCTGCCCCAAGGCCATTGTGGCAGCTAGAGGGATGAGAAAAGGCTGCTGTTTTACACTCCCTATACAGCACTCCAGAGGACTGATTGGCTCGAATTCTTCAGGGAAAGCATTTTAACTAATGGTTGATTTAACAAAGCAATAAATAAGCAAACATTCTAAATAGCAGTTTCACAGTCGTCCTGCAGCTACTAGCCAGACCGAGCACTGGAAAAGAGAATGAGAGAGAAATCCCAAACATTTCCTGAGGATATCCTTGATCTTGAATCCAAGCCTCATGGTTGCTAAACATTTCAGCATCTCCCAAGCTAAGAGAGGAGCTTGGCAGCAGAAGCAGCCAGGAGGGTAATTTCATAGTGGAACAGAATGCAAACGTACCTGGGCAACAAGCTCAGAGGTTTATCTGTGACTGCAGAAGCTGAGCGCTGAGGCTCACTCAGTTGCTTGGCTGGTTTTGGCACAGGGGGGAATAAAACTTGCCAGAAAATCCTGCTTCTTCCTTGAGCAATCTAATCTCCTTCCATCTCTCTTTTCTCTCTATCTTCTCTGCCCAGCATTCCCTTCTCTCTGTTTTCAGTGGGTTCAGTCTATCTTTCCGCATCTTTCTATCCTTAAACTCTAGCTTCATGTCTGCTTGCATCTAGCATCTTCTTCCTGCTTGTATTTCTTTACCTCACTCCTTCCCCAGAAACATGTTTTGCTGATAGCCAAAGCTCATTCCAGAAGGGAGACTCAGTTGGTGGGGGGGGGGGGGGGGGCTCTATTCTCCTCTGCTGTCTCTTTCTCCTGGAGCAGAGCTATAATGAGATGTCAGGCACAGAAAACCCAGCCGGAGTGAGAAAAACAAACCGAAAAAAACCATAAACAGATATCAAAATGCTTGGTGTATCAGTGGAATATAATTTCCAGTCACTCATTTTAGCTTTGCAGTCTTTCTTCTTCCTCCTCCTCACCTCACCCAGCTCTGTATGGTACGGTGTTTGTTTCATGCTGAGGTAGCTTGCAAGATCTGTTGCACAATAGAGTAGATGCTGCTTTCTCTCTTGCTAAGTTCAGCAGGAAATTATATGGCAAGTGTGCTTCTTTACAAGAAACATTGGCTGATCAGGGCCACCAGGATAAAACAAGAATGCTTACAAGAACTCAGTCTTTGCCATGCCTTGAGATTGGAAGCAGAGCATCTCCTCCTCTCTTCGGTTCTATGAGGACCCACTGTTGTGGCCTGCCAGTGGCCAGTAGAGTTGGCAGCAGTTGGACAGTGAGGAGGTTGGGGAGGAACATGGGCCAGTCCTGGGGGCTGAGGAAAGCTCAGATGAGGGCTCTGCATTGGAGGCAGAGAGGGAGCTAGACAGCAGTAAGGCAGAGGAACAGCTGGAGCCTGTTCCCAGTGTGTGCATGCGCAGAGCTGCCAGAAGACAAGAACTACTAAGAAAGCAGGGTCGACTTGGGAGTAAAGCCACACCTTGGAGGCAATTGGCCCCTCCCATAGGAAACAAAAGAGCAAACGGGGAGTGGGTTTTTGCAGGAACCAATTTGTTCATTCGGTCATTTCAATGGACCGAACTCTTGGAAAGTTCTGTTTGTGACTATAAGAGATTCTGTGCCCAGTTTTGCCTTGCCCTGCTTTTGGAAAGTAGTTATTTGGCAGCTCTCCAAACAAGATAAGGTTCGTGTTGATAAACATTCCTCTGAAAGACTGTTTGCTAAGCCTTGCTAACTGTGAATGAAAGGAACTCTCGGTCATGTAAATAAAAGTTTTGTCAGCAACAAGACTCTGCTTCTTGCTTTTTAAGGACCGACAACCTTAATCTCATATGCAAGAGAATACTGTCCCAACTCCATCTATGATCAGTTCATGGGGACCAACATGCCTATAACCAAGCAATAGGGAAAAGTCAACATTGGAGCATTTATCATTTGTGTTAGTGCCGCAAGATTTTCATCACCTCTGTTTGTTCATTGGATGTTAGGTTGGGTGCTCAGTGGACCAGAGAAAGATCCAGATCTTTGGTTAGATGAGTTTTATTGACCTCCCAATTAAGGCTATCAATCAATAAATCCTACTTGATTACTCATATGAGTTCGCATCCGTCACTAAACAAAATCTGTTAATGGCAGAACTCTTAAGCATGTTTACTTAGAACTAAATTCCACTGAGTCTAATGGACTGAGGATGCTTCCCAATGGATATTTTTCTGAACAACTTTCATTGCTGATTCATTTGTTCCCCTTCCTTAATGGATTTTTTTACTGTGTCAAGTGCATGAAAAGGAAAAGATAGCATCAATGGTGGGAAACAGGAAGGATTATCTGTGGAAAGTGTCATCTAGTTGGGATTTACTAAGAATTCCATCCTGTCTAGATTTCACAAAAATGTGTTCTCCTGCATATCAGGAGAGGGCTGCTTCTGTGCAGTTCAGAGAACCCCCAAATCCCATCACTGGCTGGCCATCCAGCCCACCCAGCCCCTCTCAGGAGTCTCCATGAAGCCTATTTTGGATGCAGGTAAGTGCAGGGTGTGCACAGGGGCACAGGGAGGGTGAAAAAGGGGCCTACTGGAAGTTCAGGAAGGCTGGAAACAGGCCCATTTCTAGCCTCCAGAAGGCCTCCGGAACCCAGGGAGGGCAACCCCCACCGTGGTGCAGGAGGCCAATCAGGCCACTCTCACGATGGCCATGGCCACCCAGCAACCGGGCAGAGAACCTTTTGCTAAAATTTTTGAAGCCCACCCCTGCCATTCATTCCTTCACAAATTGGAGGTACACTGAGGTTTTTGAGCTTGCAGGCAAGGAGTAATAGAGCTAGGTTTCATAAACGTCCTAATGGCTACGAGCTTCTTTAGCCCATTCAGTATCCTTCACAAAAGCTTCACATAGGTGCTAAATATAGGAGATCCATGCAGAACTTCCTAGAACAAATGTATTAGCTAAACAAACCCAAAATATCAGGTAGAATTCTCCTAATGCCACCTTCTGATAAGTAACAGGAGAGAAAGTACAGCAAAGTAGCCAATCCAAACCCAAGTTGCTTGAGGCTTCAAAAGGATACCCTGGTCAGCAGTAACAAAAGCTAAGGAGAGAGACAGGTCATCTAGACTTTCTGGAGCTCCTGAATTTTATACACACAAACACACACACACACACACACACACACACACACAAAACAAACTTCATTGCCAAGTAAAATTGATGTGTTTTGGGGGCTTTTTAAAACCTTAAGACACGATTGATAAATGTTATGCTTCGCCTGAATTTAACATGCTTATTTCCCTTCAAACAACCCCAAGAGGGGGAAAAAGATCAGAACTTCAGCTTTGTATACACTGGTGATGTCATGACATTACCATCCTCCCCCCTGTGATCCTAAAGGGGGGTTGTTTGTTTGATGAAAGTGCAGCCCCTGGCAAAAAAAAAAAGGATCAGTCTCAGCCACTGAGAAAAATCAATCATTCTAAAGAGGAAAAAAAAAACATTTTCCAGATCAAGGTGAAGAAACTCTGGCTTGTGGTCAAGATGCAATCTGAAACACCCTGTCTTCTCCAGGGCCAAACATCCACATGTAGACGGTGGGATACTTTACTAAATGAGGCTTACACACACTTGTGCACACTGGTTTTCCCCCACAGTTCAACAGGTGTGACTTACAAGAGTTCCTAATCAAAGCAACCTGCTGTCAGGTAATGTGTCTGATAGTCCCAGCTGTACCAGATTCGTGGTCCAGATTCAAAACCAAGATTGTAAGATTCTCAAGTCATATGGAGTGGGAGTTAATGGGCTGTTGTTGTCAATGGAATGGAATGGAATAGAATAGAATAGGAATAGGAATAGGAATAGGAATAACAGAGTTGGAAGGGACCTTGGAGGTCTTCTAGTCCAACCCCCTGCTCAGGCAGGAAACAATACCATTTCAGGCAAATGGTTGTCCAATCTCTTCTTTAAAACCTCCCGTGTTGGGGCATTCACAACTTCTGGAGGCAAGTTGTTCCACTGATTAATTGTTCTAACTGTCAGGAAATTTCTTCTTAGTTCTAAATTGCTTCTCTCCTTCATTAGTTTCCATCCATTGCTTGTCCTGCCCTCAGATGCTTAATGTTCTATTTTATTTTAACAGAAGCAGCAGCAGCCACAGTGTAGCTCTTTTAATGGGGTGAGATTCCTGCGCAGTCTTACAGGGCACTTTTGCTCTACTCTCTTTGCAGCAATTGAGTGGTTACATTGGGAGAGACAGTTATTCCTGTGCCTGCTGTTTGCTGTTTTTACCCACCTCCTCTGCCTGCTCAGATGGTAGTCCATCTGGTAGTGCTGGAGCTGGCTGCTTGCAGTCAGTCAGTACTTCTGAAGCTTGCCCTGGCACTGGATTCTCGTCATCGGTCCCCTCCTCTGACTCCAAATCCAAGCCCACCGCAGCCATACCCCTCTCCAAAAAGTTAGGCAAGTCAGAGGATTCAGAACCCTTAACTGTTCCCCAGTTCGTGTAGGAACTAGCTTCTTTAGCACTGGACATAATGGTGTGATATATTTTATCCCTTGTACAGAGAAAGCAATAGGAAACATGGAGCGTCAGTCTACTAGCAAAGCAGAGCTTGTGGATAGGAATTTCCCTTCCGTCAAATTATTTTCCTCCCATCCAACCCACCACAGCCTGGAGTTACAACTGTCCAGTCTTTGCCCCTCTATTGTAAGGGATATTACTATCATGGAAGGTGTCATCTTCAGTAAAGGATTCCCATTTCTTTCTCTTTGACCCATGGGGAAAGTCTTCTGGAATGGCACTTCTTAGCTCTTAAAGAAAAATCAATATAATAATGATTTGCATTAAAAATCATTTAAAGAATTACATCCTCTGCCTTGATTGATCAGAGGTACTTCATTTTTAATGGGCGGGTTTGTTATGGCCCAGGCCCTGGACTCCGATTCTAAATCTGAAGCTAAACAAGCAGTTCCAACTGAACCTCTGGGGTGTCAGCTTCAGGGAGGACAAAGCCAGGCATTGCCTGAGGCTAATCAATCACAGGCACCACCTGAGCAGCTGGATCTGTTAGGTGAAGATGACCTAAGGTCTCCCAGTCCCAGCACTTGATGAGTAGAAAGGGAGAACAAAACAACAGAAGTCTAGTAAGGCTACTAGCCAAGCAAGAGAGCACGCAGTCTGATTTGTTGCAACTGACTGCAGCCTGTACAAGAATCTGCTCTGACTGTGTTCTCTTTGCTGGAAATGTCTGATATCTGTGACATTCATCTGTAGATGCATCCCTCTTCTTGGACTTCTGACCTTTGGATTGGCTGACAGTCATGACCCTCCTCTGAAACCTTGGACTGACTCTGGACGATGTATACTCCCATTGTCTAGACCAGTGATAGTAACATTTTTGGCACTAAGTGCCGAAACTGGAGCGCATGTGTGCGTTGGAGTGCTGCAACCCGGAAGAGAGTAGCTGGCCAGTGTGCATGCGCGTGGTGGCCAGCTGCTCCTCAGGGTTCGGTTGCGTGCATGCATGCCGGACAGCTGCTCTCTTCTGAGTTCCATCATGCACAGGCACACCGGACCAGATGTCCAGCGTGCATGCGCCTGATGGAACCTAGAAGAGCGGCTGGGAATGGCACGCATGCCCACAGAGAGAGCTCTGTGTGCCACCTCTGGCACGCGTACCATAGGTTCGCCGTCATGGGTCTACACAAACTTCGCAGGCAAGCCTTGGCTTCATTTATTCCTGCACTTCATTTGCATTCTTCAGCCTAGTAGAGATGGTCCTTGACTTAACAACCATTCATTTAACAACAGTTCAGAAAAAAGTAACTTATGATCCATCCTCAAAATTATGACTATTGAGCAAATGTTCACATTTACAATGATGGCGGGTCCTCTGGTCACATGGCTGTGATTTGCAATTTTTCGGCCAGTTTTTGACAAAGTCATTGGGAAGGTGTATTTGCTTAATGACCATACTAATTCATTTAATGGCTGTAATAAAAGGATCCTAAAATCAGCTCTGGCCATGTAATGACTTACTTAACTGCCTTACCTAGCAGTGACTGAAATTCCAATTGGAGTCATAAGTTGAGAGCTTCCTGTAGTAAACTGATAATCACCTAAGAAACTGTATGTGTATGTGTATGTCTGAAGCCTGCAGCGGAACAGGATATTTCATTTAACCAGTTAAACATTGCAACCTCAGACCCTTGGTCCTATGATACAATAGTCTGACTTGTTACTCATTCCCCATAACTACATGTTAGTCTAGAAACAGCTTCTTTATTATAGTCTATACTCTAACTGTACAAGGTTTAGGTACTCTAAACATTTAAGGTTGTCTATTATATAAAATGTAGGTGGGAAGGGATTATTCATATTACTAAAACTTATAAGAACTTGAACAATTGTGTTCTGTTGAGGTTTTTTTTAAAAAAAAGAAAACTATTTAGTTTCAGTGGCCAGTCCAAAGTTTGTGAGATACCTGTAAGCAGGGCATCAAGATCATAGCTTTCTTATTTTTTTCTGTCCTTGTGCTTGATGTGACATTCAAAGGTGTACAGTATTGCTTTTGATCGTAGAAATGCTATTTCCTAATCACCTTTCCTGTAAGACAGTTTATCATAGCAGAAAGAAAAGGGGGAAGGAGCTATGTGTGAAAAGATTTTGGGAATGTTTGAAGGGACTCATTAACCCCAAAGATGATGTGTTTAGTACTTTATACGGTGCCCCATAAATGAGCATGGGACAACTATTTCTAGAGATGTTTTGGGTTGGGGTGTCCTAACCTTTGCCTGCTTGTCCAACCCTAATGGACCACTGAGGAAACCTTTTCCTTCCTCTCAAAATGCAAACAATTGTGCTAATCACCAGGCACCTACAATTTTTTACTGATCCAACTGGGAGGGAATTTAATGAACTGTGCCCTGTTTGCTTTGGAAAGATGTTAGAGAGGCATCTCTGATTAAATGTATGTATGTATGGACGTATGTATATATATCATCAAACCTCTGCATCAGTGAGGTCTTAGTTTCTTGCTGGGTAGCTGAAACACAACCAAAACATTATGTACCAAGCAATGTGTAAAGCTGCGAATATTCTAGTTCTGTAACAGAAATCTGTGTGCTCTCTTCCTTTATGGCAGGGGTGTCAAACTCAAGGCCCGTGGACCGGATCCAGCCCATGAGGTGCTTAGATCTGGCCCACGGGGCTGCCCTGGAAACAACAAAGGACTGGCCCGCGATGCCTCTGCCAGTGAAAATGAGCTCTCCCAATCTCCGTTTTCAGCTGGGGCAGCATCCTGCAACCCTCTGCCAGCAAAAACAGAGCTCAGGAGGGCTACACACTCTCCATCTCACCAAAATGGACTCTGGGCAGCACATAGCAATAAGATAAAGCAACACATGTACAATAGTAGATATATTAAAAAACTGTATTAATAAAAATATTAAAAACTAAAAATACAAACCATAGGCGAAGGAAGATAAAAAGGCAGCTCAACAATGGAACCATCTAAGCAAGTCTCTGGTTCCCTGAGAATCTTAGACTGGATTAAAAAACTGGGTTTTAGGGCCTTTCAGAATATCAAATGGGATGCAGCCAGTGGTGGGCTGCAAATGGTTTAACAACCGGTTTGGTGATCGCATGCTTCCCACGCGCACACCCGTGCAGTGTTCAAAATACAGCAGAACTCAGCTGCTTACTTTCTTTTTTTTTTTTTTAAAGATTTTATTGGTAAAAAGAAAATACAACATCCATAACTTGTAAAAAACAATACAACTACATTTCGAGATATTCCCATACTATCAAATCATTATAAACATCAAAGGTTAGGTATCTTATTCCTTCCCTCCCTCTTCTCTTCCCTCATTTCTTCTTTTCCATACCCTTTTCTTCCCTCCCCCCTTACTTCCTTCTCCCCTGCCTTCCCTCCTTTCTTTTCTCCTTTCCTCCTTTCCTTCCCCCTCCTTTCCCTCCCTCGATCCCCCCTCCTTCACACATACCTTCCCTCCTTCCCTTCCTCTTTCCCTCCTCCTTTCTTTTCTCTTAACCTCCCTCCTTTCCTCCCTCCTTCCTTCCTTCCTTTCAACACTCCTTCTCTCTTTCTTTCCCTCCCTCTTTCCTACCCTCTCTTCTTCCCTCCCTCCTTCCTCCCCCAGTTTCTTCTCTTTCTTCTCTCCTTCTTTGTTCCCACCTTCTCTTCTTTCTCTTCCTCCTCTTTATCCTTCCCCCCTTCTTCTGCCTTTCCTATTCCTCTCCTTTCTCCTCTCCATCCTGACTTCCCTACTGTCCTCCTTCCCTCCCTTCTAACCTTTGTTACATTTGCATATTTTCCTCTGCTGAGGACAACCTGGTTCTCTTTTCCTTTCCTTGCTTGAAGAGGCAAGGATTATAAGTCCTCTCGCCTCATCTAAAATGAAGTTTAATCGCTAATTTCATGCAGGTAATTATAGCGGATTTCCTATCCAGCTGCTTACTTTCTAAAGCAGCCCCGGTAAGTAGAACAGCAGAGGCCCAGAAATCAGCTGTGCCACGTGAATCAGCTGAGCCAGAAAGAAGGAAATAAAGGACAGGATATGGCGGAAGTAGATGGGCGAAGTCAACCGATCATCGGAACTACTGGTTCACCTGAACCGATCCAAACCGGCAGCAGCCCACCTCTGGATGCTGCTAATCTAATTTCAGGGGAAGGATATTCCATAAAATGGCTGCCACAGCAGAATGTGTGCATCTCCTGGGACCCACCAAGTGTAGACCCCAGGCTGACAGTACCCACAACATGCCTCCTCTGTGAGATCTAATGGGGCAGGATAAAGTAAGGCAGCCTGATGTAAAGTTGGCTAACAAGCCACTGTAGATTTCGAAGATGCATTAAAGCAAGAGATGAAGCAAATACTTAACCTGTGGCCCCTCCTACTGAGTCATAATAGGTGGCAAGAGTTTGCAGGGGCATAGAAATAGCAGTGTCTATGTCTTAAAGTCAAATAGTGACGTCAAAACACAATAAAAATTAAAGATACCCTCAGTTCAAGCTTTGACTCCTGATGACTGTGTTCACTAAATTCTCTTGGCAGCAGTGGTGGGTTTCAAAATTTTTGGAACCTACTCTGTGGGTGTGGCCTCCTTTGTGGGAGTGGCTTGCCAGCCATGTGACCTGGTGGGAGTGGCTTGCCAGCCATGTGTTTTCTCTCTCTCTCTCTCTCTCTCTCTCTCTCTCTCTCTCTCTCTCTTTCTCCTTCCTTTTGTCTCTCTGTCCCTTTTTTCTTTTTTTCTTTCATCTCTCTCTCACTCTTTTTCTTTCATTTTTCTTTTTTTATTTATTTCTTTCTTGCTTTCTTTTTCTTTCTCTCTCTGTGTGTGTCTGTCTGTCTGTCTGTCTGTCTCTGTCTGTGTGTGTGTGTGTCTGTGTGTGTGTGTGGCAGTGGTGGGTTTCAAAAAATTTTGGAACCTCTTCTGTAGGTGTGGCCTGCTTTCCGGGTCCACTGGTGGAAACTTTTCTAACCAGTTCGGTAGATTTGACAGCATTATGTCATTGCCTCCTTCTAGAATAGTCTTTGATTTCCCAAACAAGCTAATATACCTCCATTCCCAAGCAGTCTCCCATCCCAATGCTAGCCAACACTGCTTCATTTCGGAGATCAGCCAAGGTCAGCTTCTTCTAGTTGCTAAAGCAAACTTAGGGCAGGCAAGGGCATTTAAAGATAGGGGACCACTTTCCTGCTATTTGAAGGATAGCTAATATGTGCTCCGTCCCATCCAAAGATCAGTTTCTTTGTCTAGGGTAAGAAATAATGTTGCTGGGAATGCAATGTGAAAAATGTCATGGGCACTATTGAGGTATGAATGTCCAAAGGAATCTTGTACAAGTCATATAAGATAATTAAGATTATGGTGCTAGCAGTTTGCAAAAGTAACTTGCAATTAACTTGCAAGGCCTAAATAATATTTAAAGCAGAGGGCTCCACCTACCCTTTTGCAAAGGAAATTGAGGCATACATGAGAGATTTGCATTGTTCCTAAACTTTGGCACAGGGATTGATTATAGGTTGTAGTATGCAATCATATTTGCAGAACAAATCTCATGCCCCAGAAAACGGATGTTTTTGTCAGTTCACTTGTGCTCCATCAGCCTGCAGTATTAAGCACAATTTACTTAGGAGTAAATCTACCAAAAATAACATTACTTGCTCCCTAATAAGCATAAATAGGATTGTTCTACAAGAGTGCCGTTTCTTCTTCCCTTTACCAGTTCGGATTCCAAAACGTAGACTTGAAGCTAGGTAGGGGTAAGAATTAAATTTCTGGCACTAGAAAGCTGTGGTAATTTATTTCCATGCAGATTAGTCCCAGGAATGTTTAGGTAGAACTCCCTCTGAGTTCTTCAAGTGGAATATATTTCTTAGTAAATATGCTCAGGATTATAGCTCTTCAGTCCCAGCATCATGCATGTTTACTCAAAAGTCAATCCTGCTGGGTTCAAGAGCGCTTACTCCCAAAAAGGCTGGCATACGGATTGTAACTTCCATATGAATAATTCATTCTGATTGCAGCATTTAAGATTTTAACGGAACCTGAAATATTGGCTGAAGAGACGTTTTGTTTGGTATTTTGGATCATTCTCCTTTTTTAGTTCTTTTAAGCTATGGTTGGAGAACAGTTTTAAAACCAGGGTTAATATTCTGTGCTGGTATACAGCCTGAGCAGGGAGTTCGACTAGAAGACCTCCAAGGTCCCTTCCAATTCTGTTATTCTAGTGGGAGGAATGCAGGAAAAAAAGGGCAGTGATGTGGGATCACCTTTCTACTCTTCTCTTTCCTCCTTTATGATGGTGGTATCAGAAGTGGTATTCAGCAGGTTCTGACCAGTTCTGGAGAACCGGTAGTGGAAATTGTAAGTAATTAAGAGAACTGGTAAATATCACCTCTGACTCACCCTGCCCCATCTATTCTCTGCCTCCAGAGCCCCAGCTGATTGGGAGGAAATGGGGATTTTGCAGTAACCTTCCTCCTGGAGTGCGGAGGGATTGGAGATTTTACAGTATCTTTCCCTTGCCAAAGCCACTAAGCCACCCCTACCAAACCATACCCACCAAGCCACCCCACCTCCACCAGACCACTCACACAGAACTGGTAGTAATAATTTTGAATCCTACCACTAGTACACATCCATCTTTTTCCCACTGCATATATATCAAGATAGAAATTGGCAGTTCTCTATGGTGTAGCATCTCTTGACAATCTGAACTTTGGTTCTAAATTCTGAATAGATATGTATATGTATATATGTGTATATGTATATGTACGTGTGGAGAGAGGGAGGGAAAGAGAGAATGAATGTTATATATATATATACATACATACATACATGTATGTATGTATGTATGTATGTGTGTGTGTGTATATATATATACATATATATACATATACACACACACATACATGTATGTATGTATGTATGTATGTATGTATGTATGTATGTATATTTATATTTACAACCCCCGGTATGCCCAAATATGGGAGGAAGATTACTACTTCCATTCTCTGTCCTTCGGCTCGTCACAAGAGACCATCCAGACAGAAACCCAATATTTTTACTGTTGCCTTTTTGTTACATTTGTTGTATTTGTGCAACAAATATTTGTATTTATTTATTTAGCAGCACAAATACTATATATATATATATATATATATATATATATATATATATATATATATATATATATATATGTGTATGTATGTATGTACGTACGTACGTACGTACGTACGTACGTACGTACGTACGTACGTACATACATACATCATACATATATATATATATATATATATATAGCAATGGCTTGGTTGGCTTATTCTAATTGCAACTTAAGCTGAAATCATGTTTTACTGGAGCAACGCAGAGAGAGAAGAAAATATGTGCCTGCTTATTCATTAAACAAGCGG
Organism: Thamnophis elegans; assembly: GCF_009769535.1. NCBI lineage: Eukaryota > Metazoa > Chordata > Lepidosauria > Squamata > Natricidae > Thamnophis > Thamnophis elegans. The sequence goes on from NC_045542.1 coordinate 29,299,540, forward strand.
CAGCCTTTTGAAAGCCCCAGTTACATCTGAAATACATTTGATTAGACTGCCTAAGCTTTGATGCACTTTTCTGAGAGAAGTTGCCTCCCCTTTTCTCTGTTCACGTTTCACCGCTTGGCAAAAAAACATTCCTTGTTTAAACTATTGAGCTTGCACTTTTTTTTTTAATGATAGGGTTTAATAGATTACATTTGTTCTGGCTGCTATTGTTTTAATTGAGATTGCTTTTCCATTGATTTTATCTTCTATTCTGCAAGACATTTTTATTATATTTTTATATGGGTGTTGTTTTTTATGAATGAGGTTTATTAATCTCTAGGGATATAGAAAGGGAAAGGAGAACCTTTTTAATCAGTGAACTAGTCAAGGGGTTATATCAGTGGGTGGGATTTAGCCACTTCGCACCACTTTGGAAGAACTGTTTGTTAACTTTCTGAGCAGTTTGGTGAACTGGTTGTTGGAAGAAATCATTAGGGCAGAGAACTGGTTGTTAAATTATTTGAATCCCACCACTGGTTTATATCCAAATCAAATCTAAATAATTCTATTATGGCTAGCAAGCCTTAACTGTCTTGCCCAGCTATCCCTACAAATAGAATAGTTACCAAACCTGAGCTGAAAAAAAATCAGGACTATACTGAACGGCAGCAAATAGACAGAAAATCTTTTAATCCATTTCAAATATCTAATGAACTGTCCATAGTCAACAGATACTAGTAGCCATATTCCTATATTGATGGGGACAACCAAACAGATACACTCAAACGCAATTCCTCCAATTTTTGGAGTAGCAGAAAAGCCTGCTTTCCAATGGCTGAGTCATATTCTGCCTCGGGAACAAAGCAATTAAGGAAAGCAAGTGATGGATTCCACTGGTTTTGTCTCCCCACCCACCAAATGTCATCTGCTATGGGGAAAACAGCCATAAATCACTCTCCTTAAAGTGCTGTGGGGCAGAGCTGAGTAAATGCTTCAAACAGCAGAGTTTTAGGTACTTCAAATGGCAGTTTTAGCCGCCTATCCAATTGTCCAATTAAGAGGTGGCAGGAAGTATTTTTGAGTATTAGCCCTTTTTTTTTTAAAGGACATAAACCCCTTACCGAAGGTGGTATTCAGCAGGTTCTGACCATTTCCTGAGAACCAGTAGTAGAGATTTGGAGTAGTTCAGAGAACTGGTAAATACCACTTCTGACTGGCCCCGTCCCCATCTATTCTCTGCCTCCCAAGTCCCAGCTGATCATGAGGGAATGGGGATTTTGCAGTAACCTTCCCCTGCTGTGCCCACCAAGCCACGCCTACAGAACCGGTAGCAAAAAAAAATGAATCCCACCACTGCCCCTTACCTAAAATAGCCTGGCTAACAGGCTCCAGGCAGAAGTAAGGAGTACAGGACAGAGTAAGAGGGAGATCTCTTTGCACTACCACATTGGAAATAACTCCACTGTCAAATCACTAGGCAGGAGGGATTGCAAACAGCATCAGGTACATTCTCTGGCCCGTCTCCATCATATTCCTCCTTTATGCTTGTGTCCTGTGTGAAGCTAAGTGGCACAGAGAAGGGGCACATCAGAGAGAAGCTAGAGGGAGGGATTGATAATGAACAGGCTCTGTCTTCGGAAAAGCTGCAGAAATTAGACAATATTTTGGATTAGACAAAATAGCCCCATCACCCACAAATAAAAACAGTAAGAAGCACAGCCACACACAATTCCTGGTCAGCAAAAGCATCCAAAATCCTGCAAAGCACTCATTGATGACTGAGTCAGTGACACATCACTGGCGAAACCGCTTTATTTTCTGTTTTAAGCTAATCTTTTGTGCAGCCCAGGATTAACTGAAAAGTACTCTTATGTTTTAAACAAAGGGGCCCTGGAGGAAGAGGAGCACTTTTTTCAAAAGAGTGTTACACCTGTTTATATAAGGAGCTTGTTAACAGGTATCTTGGAAGCAACTGGGAGGCATTATGGAGTTGTTGCATCTCTGAAAACTCGGGGTCTGGTCCAATGGTGAGATTCAAAAGATTTTACTACCGGTTCTGTGGGCATGGCTTGGTGGGCGTGGCATGGCTTGGTGGGCATGGCAGGGGAAGGTTACTACAAAATCTCCATTTCCTCCCAATCAGCAGAATTGGTCAGAACCTGCTGAATACCACCTCTGGTCTGGTCCCTCTTGTTGGCCAAACCAAAATGGCCCTGGAAGGCAATGGCCACTAATCTCTTCAGTAGGAACTGGGCAGAGTCCAGCTCTATTCAATCAATGTCATTAATCAATGTCAATAAAGGTTTCTAGATTGGGTCTCAAGCAAAAATTGTGTTAAAATAAAATAAAATTTGGCATATAGGAAGTCCTCGATTTACAAATATTTATTTAGTGATGGTTCAAAATTACATTGGCACTGAAAAAGTGACTTATGACAAATCCTCTTACTTATAAATGACATGTATTTACAATGGTTCAGCATTGCAGGGTCACAGGATAGCCATCTGCAACCTTCCCAGCCAGTTTTCAACAAGCGAAATCAATCACGAAAGGTGGATTTACTTAACGGTCGTGTGATTCACTTACCTGCAGTAATTTACTTAACAAATGTGGTGGTAAAAGGTGGTAAAATAGGCATTACTCACTTAAAATCACTTTGCTTAGCAATGGAAATCCTTCTCCCAGTTATGATTGTACTTGATTACTAAAGTATAACTTGCTTTTATTGCCTTTGTTGGAAATGAGAAAAACGAAGGCATGTCACGTGATCACTGGCTTCAGGCTGTTGTTCAAGGGATGTGAAAATGAGCCTTCAGTTAGGTAAGGCTAAAATTAGACATCACCAGTTCAAAATGGCACAGTATTGAGCTATATCGAAGTAGGAATAAAAATGCATTTTACAGTCATGCTCACCCAATACAAGATTGAGGGACTGTTATCAATAAATGAAAACATGCATCTTGAGAAGAACACGTGGGAAACTTTGCTTCTTTCTTTCAAACAAGCCCCCTAATAACGGGAGACAAACTCCAGCATGTGAAATGCCTTGGGCATTGATATGCCTCAAACATTAGTGCCTGGAAGCTGCTTTGCAGAAACAATTTTTGAAAGTTCTATGTCGGATTTGTTAAAATTGGTGGTGGAGTGCTAGGATGGTTAGCAGGAATGAACACCTTTTGTATTTTTGTTGCTCTTTTATGTCTCACAAGCAGTTTGGGATGATTTAATGGAACTGTTTAGACAAAGTTGGCATTTTGTGTGTTGCGTTTATGTGTGCTTCTCTTTGGATCATGATTTTGTATGCTCACAATGTGCTATGAAAAATCCCTGTCCCTTGCATGTGGGATTCAGCCGGTTCGCATCACGATTTGTGAACCGGTTGTTAACTTTTTGCCAGTTTGGAGAACCAGCTAATCCCACCTCTGGCTGGCCCCACACACCCCTCCCCTCCCAGGTGTCCCCCCCACATGCCCCAATTTGACTTCCAGGGTGGTGCAGGAGAACTTCCAGGTCCAAAATACTTGCTCTAGGGTGAGTTGGGAATGGGATTTTGCATTATGATTGCTCATAAGTAAGTAGGAACCAGTAAAAGAGGAATGGAAAAATCCCTATCTGTAGATAAACGTTTTACAGTCTTGGCAAGTTTAAGATGGGGGAATTTCATGCTGCATTGGGAATTCTGGGAATTGAAGTCTATGCACCAGGTGGGTGGGGGATTCTGGGAGTTGAAGTCCACCAGGCTTAAAGTTGCCAAGGTTGGAGACCCCTGTTTTAGATGCTTGAAAGTGGATTTTTTTTAAAAAAAATATTTCTCTGATTTCTGCCTCCTTTCACCTGTGCTATGCCAAGTCAGGGTCCAACACTATTCTGCCTCTGGGAAGGTGCTGTGCCCGCCACTCCCCATCACACTTTTGAAGGGAAGCAGAGTTGGGGAAGAGGGCTGCTGTCTTTCATGAGGGACATTTGAGGGAAGCATTCTGCTGACCCAGTGACTTTCAGCCAATATATATCTTCCTTGAAATTGAAGCTGAAATATGTGGGCCCCGTCAAACTCAGAGGTGAAATAGTGCGCTTCTTCCCACAGACATGCCACAAGCCACAGATATATCTCCACAAATGCCATTTTACACCTAGCAGTTCTCCCATCCCTTCACTTCAGACTCACTCACAGAAAAAATGGTTATGGACGTTTTCATGTCATTTACTTCTCTCCACCAGGTGCCACTTAGATTTGTGTCTATCCAGCTACTGTAAAAAAAAGGCACCAGAGAAGGGAAAAAATGATCTTTGCCATATTCTTTAACATTTCCTTCCCTCCCTTTCCTTCCCTCACCTGGCAGGGCCCCTGCCATAGAATAGATCTCTAACTTTAGGCATTTTAGACAAGATTTCCATAATCGTTCCCCATGGCCATTTGAATGTAAAATAGGCATTTTGGTTTTGCACTTCAGAATGTTAAAGCTGGCAGTTATTACGAGGATAGAGGCTCTTATACAGCCAATTGTCCTTTCTGACATGAAAAAGATTGCCACTTAAAAAAAAAAAGCACTCCTGCTCTTTTCCACTACTGTCAGCAGTGACGGAGAAGGGCGGTTTCAAAATTTAGTAAATAAATAATTCTTCCTCACGTTTAGCAGACAAAGAAAAAAAGGACCCATGTTTTCCCGAAATTAAGACAGGGTCTTATTTTCTTTTGACCCCTGAAATAAGCGCTTGGCCTTCTTTTCGGGTACGTCTTATTATCTTTGAGGTGCAGGAGGCAGCGAGTGTGGTCACCTCATGGCTGCTGCTGTGTTGCAATATTTTTGGGGACGGCTTATTTTCAGGGGAGGTCTTATTTTAGCACATGCACTCAAAAGCCTGATTGGGCCTATTATCCGGGGAGGTCTTATTCTCAGGGAAACAGGGTAGCTGAGAGGAAGGAACATCACCTGCTGCGTTTTTTCACTGGTTGCTATTTACAGGCACAAGAACACAGGCTAACAAAGTTAGTTGGCAACCTTGCTCTTTCCCCAGGGATAAGAAGCAACACCAAGACCGCTTGGCTGCCCTATCTGCCAGACTATCTATCTATCTGGGAAAGAGCAGCTATCATGATCTGCTAGAACAAAAACAATATTTAAAAGAATGCTCTAATAACAGTCTTATCTGTTTACTGGGACCTAATGCAACCATTCTTCTTCCTTGGTGCTGCTCAAGACAGAACACATTTAATTGACTGAATCAGAAGGCAGTGAGCCAAGCAAATACTGTAGAGCAAAGGACTCAGCCAGTAATAGGTAGAGAGATGGATACAGGCTTTTTCCTCAAAGTATTTCTGCATTTGGCTCTTCAAAAGATAGAACACCTTTAAAAGAGTTGATAAAAGAGTGCTATTTAAAAAATAAAATTGGATAACCAAAGTGTTATTAATGGTAATAAACGGCATACACTGGAAACAATAATATACAAAGCAGGGATAGAATTGAATACATCAATCTCCGCAACCATGATAATAGCTTAGAATGCTAAGCAAAGAGCTGAAACTATCTCATTTTTTAAAACTTCCAGTGTGGTTCTGTAAAGGTCTATGGAAAGAATGCAATCCTGTACATCTGCTCCTACATAAACTTAATTTTGTTCCGTGGGGCTTACATCCAGGTAAGCAAGTATTTAACTGGAGTCCAAATGTAATCTTTCCGCTCTTTATGAGTAAAACCCTGGTTTTTGTTTTCTTGTACTGCTTTGCAAAGCACTATTTATTATGACACGTAAATAATGATAACATCTTCCTGTTTATTTAACTTAGCAACTCGCTCCCTAACTCTCTCTGGCAAATAAAATAATTGTTGTATGTATGTATGTATGTATGTATGTATGTATGTATGTATGTATATATGTATGTATGTATGTATAACAATTGTAACAACTGTTGACAAAACATTTAACCAGATATACTTCTATGAATGTATATATTGTAATCCTGTAATTTTTCTAACATATTTCCCTTGTTCTAATCCATTGACATCTTGCTCTTGATTGAATCCTAAAAGATTGCAGAGCTTACATTGGAGACGCAGCTTGCCAAATCTTTGTCTTAAGGCCTCCATTTGGGGCTTGTCTACTGAAGCAGCGCATACTGGGTCTGACCAAAAGCTCTTTATTCCAACAGCGGTTATGCTCACAAGATACATCCTAAAATGGATGCAGCTGCTGTTGGCACCAGTACCATCCCCTACCTGGTCAAAACCAACAAGCTTGTTCAAAACCAACCAACATTTTTCTTCTGCCTCACTATTCTCAAGAGGCAGTAGTTCAGAAGATAAAAAAGTTTCCATTATCTGCCTTAACTCCTTGTGTACAAATTGGATACTGTGTTGATCTTTTCTTTTGAATTTAGTCTTCTAGAATCCTATGGCATTTGGTTAAAATGCAACAACATCTAATAGCTGTCCTATTAGATATAACAAGGTGGTTGGTCTTGGATATACAGGAAAGTCAGGATGTAGTTAGCTGTTTCATTTATTATTACTTACAGTATTTTGTTTTTCAGGGAGAGCTGTTTGTGGGATTTTCTGCTCAGTGCCAGCATAATTTGGCCAGGCCTTGATGTAATACACCTCAGTTTGAGGAAGTACCATTTGCGGTTCTGTTTCAGGCAACAAAAAGCCTTGGGTAGGCCAATCAAGATGGGCAGTGCTAGAACATGGATATTTCCAGAACCATTGGAGGAAAAAAAATAATGGGAAAACAAGGCTCATCTATCACCCATCCTATGCTTTTAATTCTTTTCTGAATGCCTGAAAACAAATTCAGGAGCGCAGAGCTCCAACTCTTGCAAATGTGTTCTCTTGTCACTGTGCCACCTCTTGCACTCCCTTTTTTAAAACATGCACGCGCACACACACAAGCTTACTTCATTTAGTTTTTCTCTTTTTCTTCCATCCAGATACTTTGATGAGTTTTTCCCCTGAGCTCCTTCTGCTGACTCAGGCCTTCAGAATGATCAGGCAAGCAATCTCAGCATCTGCAGTGGCCCTGGGGTAGGGGTGTGGTGGGGGTGAGGAAGGATGTAAAAACAGGAGGAGCTGGGGAGAATATTCCTGAATTGGATACTTTGCACAGAATAGGAGAGTGGGGAGCTTATGGTGAGTTGCATGAAAATTTCAGTTGTATCAAAGATGACGTGTGCTGTGGAACAAAAGCAACGAAGGGAAATCTCACCACCCCAGAGTACCGGCTTACCATCAATTCTTGTTCAGTTAACCCACCTACTCAGGATGCCATCAGGGTGAGAAGATGGGGAGTGAGTTGAGACAAATCCCAAATGAGCTTTCCAAGGTCATTCTTTTAATGACATTAGCCAGTGCGGATGTAGGGAAGGACTTCGTCTTATCCACTTAGTTCAGACATTTGAAATGGGAGCTGAATATCGGGGTGCAGCTGCTGTGCAACTTTCCCACCCTTGCTCACTGGTGCATTAGCACAGGGCGGAGTGTTCTTCTCGCCCTGCTTGGCATTCAAACGCCATTTGCATACAATCTCCAGCAACTGTGTATGTGTATGCGTGGGGGGGGGGGATGTTGATGTATTAAAAGAGCACTGGAAGCCAGAAAATAACAGTACTAGGAGACAGAAGCTGAGATTTCAAATGATGCTACAGAACTAATAATAGTATTAGGGCTCACATCACAAAGAATCTTCTGGCAGCTTAAAATGCAACATATTCCTGATGATATCACTTTTGTATGTGTATCCATTATATTCATGGATTATGCATTCATAGATTGTGCTAGTTTGGATTTGTTTTAACTGCTTCAGTCAGCCATAATTTGCTGGTTTCTGCTAACTTACTAAGCCATAAATAACTGCTGTTTAGTTTAGCACAATGTGTGAACTCATTCAGTGCATTATATTTTCCCCAGTAGCATTTTGTAGTCCTATTTTTGGCTTGAGGCCTTGTTCGTGCGAGATGCTAAACTGTAATGTGTTTCATTTAGTCTTAGCATAATAGTCTGGAGTGCAAAACTCCAGACATTGATTAGATGGCAACAGAAATACAGATGTTGACAACTAGCAGTCATTCCAATTGTCGCTCAAATTTAGAACCACCGTTTTAACACTTTTTGAGAATGTAGCCATTTCTGTTTGCAAGCTATGGTTTATGAGTTATCATGTTGTGCAAATTCAGCAAACTGAAATTTATTCAACACAATATATCAAACAAGCAAAAAGCTGCATCTGACCCAAAATGAAGGAGGAGGAGGAGGAGGAGGAGGAGGAGGAGGAGGAGGAGGAGGAGGAGGAGGAGGAGGAGAAGAAGAAGAAGAAGAAGAAGAAGAAGAAGAAGAAGAAGAAGAAGAAGAAGAAGAAGAAGAAGAAGAAGAAGGTCCCAAACAGATCTGAGGAAGCAAGTCATATGTTCTGATCAAAAGAGGGCAACTCAAAAGAAGAATTTTAAAAAAGTCAAGAATAGCAGTATTGATCACAAAATCAAAATAGAACTCTTTTATGTATGTGTAGCATTGTTGCACATACAAACGTGTAGGGCTTTGATCTCATGGTCAAGCCTTCCATCTTGGTCTTTTTGACCTCCCCAACAGATATATCCCTGGATTCCGATATCACTGAGTCCTTATATTAGCCATGGACCTAACCAACTTCTGTTATAATCCAAAGTTCTATTGGTCACTCTCTGCTTTACGGTCAAGGTCTTGAGCCATCATAACCAACTGGTTTCCCATCAGGGCACCAACAATGCCATTTATCTGGTTGGCCATTTTTATCCTCAGTCAGTTTCAGATTGCTTCTTTGTTTTTGGAGCCGTGACCTGGAGAGGCTATGAGCAATAAACACCACACTGGCATTACTGGGATTTTTTATTTGCTCCTCATTAAGGAAATAATATAGCATCTTGTTTCTGTTTTATTTTGAGAGGTTTGTAGTCCATGTTCTATCCTCTGGGCACTCATGGCATCCAGCAGGCTAAATTGTTTAATTTAAAGGATTAAAAATGAGTAAAAACATCTGAAATCATTAGTTTATAATCCCAGCTGGAGAAGAAGGCCCCCACTGCAGCCGTGCACTCCACGGTTTGGGAGCTAGGCAAAGCAAGGCCCTATGGTATATATTACTCTATATTTTTATTTTAGAGGAGAGCGGCTTGCTCACTTGATTCTCATTAGTGGAATCCCTTGCCTGCTCCTGTGATGGCAAAGCCTTTCTAGATCTCGCCAGGAATTCCAAACATGGTTGCTGTGGTAACAAGCTTCTGGTTTCAATAACAGCCTCAGCTACAAATGGTACCCTCTTGGCAATCATTTTACACTGTACCAAAGATGGGCCCAAGCAGTTGCAGAAGGGGACTCAGCTGGAAAATAGAGCAGGCTGCCTCTTTGTAACTCCCCATCGCAAGAAGGGGAACTGAGCTCTCAGTAGCACTTCTGTTTTGGCCCTAGTACAGGCACGTCACATGGACCACTGTCACCTGCCAGTTACTTAGCTTTATATTAGACCAGTGGGGGTGAACCTGCAACACACATGTCAAAGGTGACGTGAGACAATAACCCAGCAGCATTCACCAACCCTCACAACAACTATCCTCAAAAGTATGCCTCGTTCTCACACAATTTTCAGAGGCTGTGGATACCGTGTGAGAATCTTGTCCAGCCTCCAGAGCAGGGGTGAAATGCTACTGGTTTGGACTGGTTCACTAGTAAAAAAAAATGCTACCAGTTCCCGCGAACCAGTATTTCCGACAATCAGCTGTGATGTGCGATTTATATTAGCTAGAAAGCAGGATTTCCTGCTTTCTAGCTAATCTAAATTGTGTGGCACAGCGGATTTTCCCCCCTCACTGTTCTACTTAACTTTGCAGGCACACTTGGTAGCAGGCTCCGCCCACCCACCCAGAAATCGTCATGTCTGTTTTTTATGCTTTGCGCATGTATGCACCAGTGGTGGGATTCAAATAATTTAACAACCAGTTCTCTGCCCTAATTATTTCTTCCAATAACCAGTTTACCAAACTGCTCAGAAAATTAACAACCGGTTCTGCCGAAGTGGTGCGAATTGGCTGAATCCCACCCCTGGTATGCACACTCACATTTGCGAACTGGAAGCGAAGGTAAGTAGATTTCACCCCTGCTCCAGAGCATCTGAAAATCATGTGAGAACAGGACATGCTTTCACATATTTTTTTTCAAAGGCTGCAGAAGAGCATTCTCTGAACCCACTTCAAGAACGAGAGTCTTTTGTGGCCTACAGCAGCCTCAGGTAGGCTGCAGGGTCCTGTTGACGCAAAGAATACCACCTAAGGTGAACTGGTACATGGCAGATCCTGGAGAGTGCTAGAACTCTGGCAATTGCACCATTCCCCAAGACTTGCACACCACAAGGAATGACACGTGGTGACCTTTTTGAGTGGCAATGGTGGTGCTAGGGCTGGAGTCAATTACTGGGCCTCTATTTCAGGCCCAGGCTTGGTGCTGTCACCAAGTGCCATTGTTCTGGGTCTCCTAGAAGGGCAGAAGAAATAGAGAATAGAGATGATGTGTGACATACCAGCAAAGTAAAGTTAAGCATCTTCTGTTTTTTTACATGCCTAGCCCAAGAGATTTGCCATCACTGGATTAGGCCAACAAAAGTTACAAAATACGGGTGAAACGTTCAGGTTTCCTAGAATTCAGCCTTGATTCCCATGCATGGGTAAGACCAGAAGAAAGTTGGCTTTTTCTTAAAGCCATAAAACCCTCCTTCAGTTCCATCTTACGATGAATATGAAAGAGATGGCATAGTCGGATTAGGCTTTTCCAAATCTTAGGCAGATATCAAGGTACACAGACAGGTAGGATAAAGAAAGACTGCGGCTCAGAGAGTTCTGAGTGGTTTAAAGATCTGAAAAATTCATACAAAACTGATCTGTCTGCAGCTGTGTTAACCAGGATAGCCAAAGGAATTTCCCTGTAAATAAACCATCAGGTGCAGAGGGGAAAGCTGTTAATTCCATTCCCTGGCCAGGTGCCTCTGAACTGCCCATTAAAAATGAACAGCTTATTAAGTCTTAGGAGTGCTGCTCAAACCTAGCAGATCCCTCTTATTTTCAGTGTACAGTTTGCAAGCCCTGAAATCAGCATCACGCCTTGATTTCACAGTCCGTGGGCCACATATGTTCCCCAAACCCATTTTCATGGTCTCCACAAAAGCCTCCTTTTAATTCTGATGCATAACATTCCCCCCTTTCAGATTCTCTCAATTTAGCGGTGGCCACCCCTCTGACATCACTGCACCACTGTCCTGTTCACTGCAGACTGAAAGCTGCTGCCTGTTTTAAACGAGAGAGCTTCCCCAGCCTCTGAAACATTGCCTGTGTATCCCTGCCTTACCTGAAATGTAGAACCTGTCAAGAGAGGGGGAAGCAGATCACATGGGATTTGATTAATTCTCTTTGTGCTGCAGCCGCTACTCTGTGCCAGTCAGGCAGATACAGGACCATCTGTACTGTAAACATGAGCCTTGATACAGCAGCACTCACTCTACAGCCTCACCATTGCAACGGTCTGTACCAAAGTACCAGTAGCCAGACAGCTGCATCTGTATGGGGTATTCACAGAATACAGCCGCAGTAGTATAATCACTGGCATGAATACTGCAGTGTCTCTGCTGAGTGTTCCGATCATTATTCTACAGCAGTGTTTCATGGCCTTAGCCACTTTAAGATAGGTGGACTTCAACTCCCAGAATTCCCCAGACAGCTTGCTGGGAATTCTGGGAGTTGAAGTTCACATATTTTTAAATTGGCCAGAGTTGAGAAACATTGTTCTAAAGCTGGGGTGTCAAACTCACAGCATCACAGCAGCATCATATGACACATCACAACTTTTTTTCCCCTTCGCTAAACTGGGCGTAGGCGTGGCCAGCACCTGACGCATCTGCCCCGCGGGCCACAAATTTGCTTCCTTGGGAAGCTCTTCCTTGCACAGGCCTGCAACTCCCATGTATCTAGCCTAGTCTTTCTTCCTGCAGGAAAAATAATAATTACAAACTCTCATATTGCTGTTGTTAAGAGACACTGATGGTTAGTGCATCACATTTAAAGGTTACACAAGGCCGTTCTCTCATAATGCTCATTTTCTAAGCATGAAGATCATCCTTTCTATAACCTGTCTAAAATCAAAGGGTTTTAGGATGCCTTGTGAAGAACAACCTTTATTTTGTATCTAATTTGTTGTAATGTATAACCAGTGGTGGGATACAACTGGTTCGCACCTATTCACTAGAACCGGCTATTAACTTTCTAAGCAGCTCGGAGAACCGGTTGTTGGAAGAAATCATTGCATTTTAACTATTTTAATTCCTCAAGGTGCTCTGGAACCCTGCCTATTTTGTAACTCTGGGTTGCAGGTATTTCTAATCTAATGATTGGTATTTAGGACAGCTTTTTGCAAGCAAAGAAGCTTTTTGTATTTTTGTACAGGTAATCCTTGACTTACCACAGTTCATTTAGTGTCCGTTCAAAGTTACAATGGCACTGAAAAAAATGACTTACGACTGTTTTTCACACTTACGACCGTTGCAGCATCCCCACAGTCACGAGCTGCCAGACGGGGAAAAGCGGCCGCCGACGTGAGTGATGTCAAGTTGGCCATGCCCACATAGTCACATGATGCCTACCCAGCTAGTCATTAGGGCAGAGAACCGGTTGTGAAATTATTTGAATCCCACCACTGCGCTATAACCCAAATCCAAAGCACTTATCTATGTTACAGATTCATAGTAATTAAACTGTAAGGAGATATATCTTCCCTTCCAAGGAATCTTGTTAATTGTAGATTGGAAAGATGTTAAACATGCATGTTGGCAATTCCCCAGGTAGTTTTATGGAACCGTAGTTCCTAGAACTCGATGGGCAAATGTCTGACAACTAAGATGCTTTAGCAATGCAATCCTGGGCATGTCTGCTCAGAGATTGGTTTCCATGCTCTGTGTACAATTTCCTCTTCAGGCTATGTTTTAGGACTATGGCCTAAGACTGCTACATTACACTCATTTAGCTGGCTATAAGCAGGGTTGGCCTTCAAAACTTTCAGCAATGGGTTCTCTGCCCAGTTGCTGGATGGGTGTGGGCATGGCCTAGTTGGACTCCTGTGCTTTCTTCGAGCATCTGGGAGGCCAAAAACTGCTTCCCCCAGGCTCTGGAGGCCATTCGGAAGCTGCAAATAGGCCTGTTTCTGGCCTTCCAGAACTTACGGGAGGCCCGTTTTTTTCCCCTCCCCAAGCCTCCGCCTGGGCCCTGCACTTGCCACACATCCAAAATGAGACTCCTGGAAAGGGGGGGAGGGGGAGGGGAGGGGCCAGCCAGGGTGGGATTTGGAGGTTCTCCAAACCGGCCATAACATTAGCTATGGGTTGTCCCGAACCCGGGCGAACCCATAGCAGCCCTGGGTATATAAGTAGTATTGAAATCAGTGAGAGTTTATTCCAAGTAAACAGTACAGGTATGCTGCAGCTAAATAATGTGGATATGGCTGATTCTTCAAATACATTATTTATCATTTCATCATTATCATCCATCATTTATTCCTTAATATATTCCAGAGCAGACCTTTGAAACTAGATGGAACGTCATTCTTTCCCACTGAAATATTTTTATGGTAGACTGAAAGGTGTGGCGGGGGGGAAGGCCACCCGTGTGAAGATGGTGAAGGTAAATCTTCCCTTTCAACTAATTTCTCATCCCTGGAGATGAGGCTAGATAACTTAGAACCTTAGTCTCAAAAGCTGACTGAGGCCGCATGTAACTCATTAGAACTGCAGAACTGCTGCAGAATTCAACTTTTGGGAGATACCTAATTTGCTTTGGTGGATAATGCTCATAAACATCTTTGGATTGTTTATTCTATCATTTTTCCTTCTGCATCCTAGGCCAGTGATGGCGGGACTTGTTTGTACCCCCTCCCCCTGGATTGTGAGCCGCCCTGAGTCCCCCCAGGGAAAAGGGCGGCATACAAATAAAGCAATTCAATTCAATTCACACAGGCCCAAAGTGGCACACAAAGCCAAGTCACTTGGCATGCACGGCCTTGTCTGCTTGACTTCTGGGTTTCTGGCGCACATACGCGCGTGCCAATCAGGTGTCCTTTGCGCGCATAGCAGTGCCAAAAACCAGTGTGTGCATGCATTCCGGGCAGCTAAATATCGGGTGCACATGCGCGCTAGAACCCAGAAGCTTGGCGATGTTTCTGCACAACCTTTTTGACACTTGGTATCATAAAGGTTCACCATCACTGTCCTAGTAGATATTTTCTCCTTTCTGTTTAACTTCACAAGTATTCCTGGGAAGGAAGGTATCACTCTCTTGCTGTATTCCGTTTCACCACCTTGACTAGCCTTGAGGCTCAATAAGTATTAAGCATTAGTGCTTATAATGGGGCCGTGAAACAAAAGGCTGAATGAGATCTTCAATAGATACCAGACTTTTTCTCCTCTGCTGAGATCATTGTTATCGTTGGGCACTTTTTCTTCTTCTCCAAAGGCTGGGGCTTCTTTCCAAGCTTTGAAAGAAGCCGTTGACCTATATTTAGAAGAACCTGGAGTAACCCAATGGAAGGCTCTAAGACTTTCCTTTCGACCTAGTCAACTTTGGGGAAATTTGTCAGGAAATCTTAGCAAGGGACAAGGTATATACCTCAGCTTAGCGTGTACATTGTCTCAGGTGATCACTCAGGGAATAAGGTTTTTTTTTTTAAATCTAAACTAGGAGACTCCATTCTGCATGATAATCCACATATATTTCCAGTGAGTGTAGCACCATTAGCAATTTAATTGCTCAAGAAATAATTCTTGAACAATTATTAATTCCTGTTGCCCCAGCAACTCAAGGAAAGCTAATTGCGCAATGTCACTGTTATGTGCCCCTGGAGCACTAAGGGGAGATATTCCTGGCTCCCTATTTATGAATTCTAAATACATTCCTCTTGAGACACCTGTACCGATTTTGGGCCATGCAGTTTCTAGCACCACAGACTTTATTATGCCATCTTTCCACATTGTAAGGAACGGCCATTGCCTTTTCTAGAACTCAAAAAGTCTTAGCAAAGCTTTGTTTATCTTCACTCGGGCTACATTTCACCTTAGATTTTGGACTGCTAATCTGCAGCCGCCTCCTTCTTTATTTCCCCCCCCCAAAGTACCCCCAAAGAATGTTGATTACATCTGGCAGCAAACAGCAGCAATCCAGTGACATACATTTTCAATCCAGATTTTGAACAAATAGCCATTAGTCTCAAGTCATCCTGCCTCCCAAAACATTTTTTTTAAAGTTTCACTTAGTTCCTTATGGACAATATATCAGCATCAGTGTCATGACTCTTTTGATCTTTGAAGAAAAAAAAATTAAATAAAATGTGTACCTCTCTCCTTAACAGAAAGCACCACAGCCAATTCACCATAGCTAACTGGCCACCGCAAACTTGCCACAGTCAACTCATTGCAGCCAACTCATCGTGGGACAACTTGCCATGGCCAACTCAGCACAGAACAAAAATTACACTGATGGAGAAGAAATGATGGAGTAAAATCCTTAATGAAATAATGCAAAAGGAGGGACAAAATGAAATGTGAACGACAAAAATTAAAATAATGTTTAAATTTATTTTAAAGGCTTAGATTCAACTGTTGAACTGTCCCATAGCGAGTTGTCCTGTGGTTTGTTGGCCATGGCGAGTTGGCCGCACAAAGTTGGCTGTGGCGAGTTGACCAGGATGAGTCGGCTGCAGTGAGTTATCCACACCAAGTTGTGCAATTCCGCCCCTCTGTGCTTGATTCATCTGTTCCAGGGCCATTAGTCAGGTTGGCTCAATTAGTTTGTTATCACAGAACACAACTTTAAAGGAATATAAACAAGGGATGCACACTGGTCAAAATATCCTAACCTCCCAGAAATGCTTGTGTCGTAGGTAGCATGGAGGAAGAAAGCAAAGGACTGACAAGGGAAAGGGACAGAGTTCAGGGGGGAAATTGTTTCAATATAAAAAAAATGTAAAAAAGATGTAAAGACTCTAGAAAGAGTGCAGAGAAAAGTAACAAAGATGATTAGGGGACTGGAGGCTAAAACGTGAAGGACAGTTGCAGATATGTCTAGTTGAATGAAAAGAAGGACTAGGGGAGACAGTGTTCCAATATCTCAGGGGTTGCCACAAAGAAGAGGGAGTCAAACTATTCTCCAGGGCAACTGAGGGCAGGACAAGAAGCAGTGGGTGGAAACTAATCAAGGAGGGAAGCAACTTAGAACTAGGGAGAAATTTCATGACAGTTAGAACAATTAATCAGTGGAGCAGAAGTTGTGAATGCCCCAACACTGGAAGTCTTTAAGAAGATGTTGGATAACCATCTGTCTGAAGTGGTATAGGGTTTCCTGCTTAAGCAGGGGGTTGGACTAAAAGACCTCCAAGGTCACTTCCAACTCTGTTATTCTATTCTATTCTATCCTATCCTATTCTAATGTGGTTGCAGCAAAGTAGGTTTTATTCTGGAGATCATGAGCGACCGAACTAAAAGTAAAACTGTCAATATTACACTTAGAATAATAAACAGTGCTCCCAAACTGTATAATAGAAGTGTATATGGCATGGAAAAAGTGAATGAGAAAATATGTCTTCCTTTCCTGTTACAGAGAAGTGGGCACCCATTGAAACTGAAAGGAAGTAAATTCAGCAAAAGCAAAAAAGAAACACTTTTTCACCCTTATTTAGTCAATGTATGTATTGCTGCTGCAAGAGGCAGTAGTGGCTACAACCTTGGATAAATTTAAGATTCAATTACGCAAATTTATGGAGATTAAAATGCCAATGACAGAGTCATAATAGCTATATATTATCAGCAGCATCGAGATCAATGTTTCTCTAAATACAGTTGTTGGGGAATGCAGGCAGACATGAAAAAATGAACTCGTGCCTTACTTACTGTTTGTAGGATTTCCAGAAGTATTGGTTTTCCTCTGTGAGGACAGAATGCTAAAACATATGTGTCTGTCTGATCTAACAGGGTTCTTCTTCCATTCTTAAACATTTTTGTATTATATAGAATAGCTGGATGACTGTGCAGGTCAGTGATGGTGAGTAAAATCAAGAGTTTTCTTAACATTGCCGTCATAGATTCTAAGTCCCAGATGCAGAATATGGAGCCCTCCACAAATTGCTGACCTATGTCTTCCAACATCCTTCAGATTTTGCGCATCAAGCTGAGTCGGCTGGGAGTTTGACAGAGACGTGGTGCTGTAGCTGACTCTTGGTAAATTTATACTAAGCTGTTCTTCAGTTTCTCTCAGCCATTGTCTCTGCCTTTTAATTGACATTAGATACTTAGTAAACCATGGATCTAATCAGGCTCCAGCTAGTAAGAAAAAACAAAAAGGAAAGATAATCTCAATGCTCATTCTGGAGTCAGCCAAGGTTTTGATGAAAGTGCTGACCATGAGGGGAGGGGAGGGGAGGGGGGAATTCTCAAAGCCATCGGGAATGTGTCTGAGCCCATAAGCCTTAAGGCTGGGCTAACATAATTGTCCTGCCACATTAAGTAACCATGACAAAAATATCATTACCAGCTCCACCTCAGGCCAGACCAAGGACTATCCATAAGTAACTAAATGCAAGTTTGAGAGAATTGGGGGGAGGGGAGGGCTTATAAAGCAGATGAAACAAAGAGAAAAAGGAAAATGAAATTAAAGCAGCTTGATGATGATTGTGAGACATTTCAGAATATATAGAATGAGACTCCATTCTGTTTCGCTTCCTCAGATAAGAAGCAAGAGCTACCCCTAAAATGCCTTGGCCGAGGCAGGTTGGATGAAGGAGAATTGAGATCAGAGCACCCGTATAATGATATAAGGAGCATCACTTTGTTCTTAATAATAGAAAGCCAGTATCTGGCCTGGCCTGTCTCATAAAATTGACCAGGAAGATCTGGGATCTAATTCTCCCCACCATCTGGGATCTAGGATCCAAATCTCCCCACTGCTATACTGTTCCAGTCCAGTTAGAGATTTGGGTAGGTATCAAGGCAGCTGAAGGGGGCTTCTAATGACCAGGAAAGAATGTGGGGGGGGGGGGAGTGTCATATGCTGCTACTCTAAAGGTGAGTAAAACTGGCTGTCCAGTTTGGCTCAAGGGACTGGTGGGCGGAAATTCTGCTGTTCCCCTCTCCCTTGCTGGGTAGCTGTTCCTCTTCATAGATCTTTGAGACTGGGTGCAAAAGATGAAGCTCTTTGCTGATGGTATCTGACATTTCAGTGGCTTGCACTTGGAGATTAATGGCTCTCCAAATATAAGGAGATAGGAAAAGATCCTCTTGAGAGAGGAAAGAGAGTGAACGTCAACCTCCCGTTCTCTCAGGATGCCAGTTCCAACTTTATTTATTTAGGACCAGCTATTGGTCAAAGAAATACAAAGCGTCCAGGATGGCTAAGGGAGCTATGAAAACATGGCAGGACTGGAGAGGAAGGAAACTGCGATGGCATTAAAAACACTGTTCCTTTAGGAGAACTTTAAGACGGGGCGGCAAAACTAATGTGCATTTATTGCTTTTAAAAAAAAACACATTAGTTTTTAGGGGTTTGATTGTTAAAGATGTAATAGTTTTGCCAGTAAGTGAAGAATGATATTACTCAGTGACGGTAATCAGCATAAATCATTTTTAACAGGATTAAGCCTAGAGCAAGAATTTACTGAAATATAATTCCCCATGCCCTAGGCAGCATGGCCAATCATGCATGGTCCTGGCAGCTGTAGTTCAGCAACTTCTTCCGGACACAGGGAGGGTCCTTCGCATGATTTTGCTGCTTTCATCATTTGTGGTGTGATGTTGCCCATTTGGAGTCTATGTGCAATGTTGGGATGCATGTACAAAAGGGATGAGGCTTGCATTGCAACATCACAACATGGAATTTGGGGGGGGGGAGCATTGCCTTATTGCAATGCCAGTAACTGCAGTTGATTACTTTGGAACAATGCATTCTTGCTCAAACTTTCCGCTTGGCCCTGGTAGGTACCGGCTCTACTCCTAAAACCTCACATGCTAGCTATCATAGGCTGTGTTTCTGTGCAATGTTAAGCCATAAAGTTGCCAACTGCTTTTAGTTTAAAGTATTGTGCAAACTGGAGCTTTATTTATTAACTTGTATTTATTAAATTTATATGCTACCCATCTTGCTATCCAAAGGAAATTGAGGGTGGCTTAAAATGCAATGAAAAAATATAAATATTACAACAATTATAAATACCAAAATAATTTTAAAATTCTAAGAATTAATTATAGACTAAAAACCTGGGGCTCAAGGAGAGCAGAAGTGGTGCCTTCTGTGTTACTACATCTTTAACCTAGAGCACCTCCACCACGTCCCCAAGCCAACCAGCAGAGCCAGGTTTTAAAGCCCTTCCAGAAGGCCAGAAGGCTGGTAGCAGATCTGATCTCCAGTGGCAAGATATTCCAAAGGGCAGTGTCCACAGCAAAAAAAGGGTCTTCTCCTAGACTCTGCCAGCCAATAGTTCTTGGTTGATGGGTTCTGCAGCACTCTCCTTTTCCTACTACAAGTGAGACGGTTCCTCAGATATTCTAGACCCATGCCATAAAGGACTTTAAAAGTTACAATCAATATCTAGAATTCGACCCAAAAGTAGATGAGTAATCAGTGCAGTTCATGCAACAGTGGTGTTACATTAAGGTGACCAGACATCACGATTTTGGTGGGACAGTCACGATTTTGCACAATTTGTCCCGCGTCCCGCGTCCCGCGGCGTTCTTAAAAAGTCCTGATTTTTTGAAAGAATGCACAACATAGTATCTCAGTTTCACTCCAAAGATTTTGAGAAATCAAAATGTGACTTCTCACTATGCTAGCTGAGAGTTAGAGGCCACCTGAGCTGCTCCCTCCCATTGGCTGGTTGCTCCCTCCCCTTTTGCATCCCTATTGGCTGGCGGGCCTCTCCGAAGCCAGAGATTCAACCCCGCTCCTGGGCTTTCCTCTTCGACCTTGCCGGCATCCTGCGCTGGCTTGGAAATGTGCGAATCCCGAAGCGATCGGGCCGTAGCCCGCCCTGCTAGATCCCCGATCGCTCCGATTCCTGGTCCGGACAGATCCAGAGGCTGCCTCCTCCTCCTCCCCGCAAAAGCCTCCTCCTCTTCGGGTGGTGCCTCTCCCAATCCGGTCGGGCCAGAAAAGCCAAACAAGGAGGGGAGCTTGCCTTCCTCTCCTCCTCATGCCTCCCTCTCTGCGTCGAGGGCTGGGCCGCTTCTCCCTCTTTCTTTCCTTTCGTTCTCTCCCTCCCTCTCTTTCTTTCTTTCTCTCCTTCTCTCTGGGCTTGGCGGGTCCAAAGATTTTCCCCAGGACGGGCTCACCTCCATTTTTTTCCCCTTTGCCTTTTTGCTGGCGCTGTTGCTGGAAGCGCCAAGAAAGAGGCGAGATTGCAAATGAAAGCTTCCTCCTGTTCCCTCCGCCGCCCCACGTTGGAAAGTGAGAAGTGGGGGGCGCCTCAACCCCTTTGAGAAACAGAGCGGTCCCGGTGTGTCGGGATGGCCAATTCAGGCCTGAAAAGGCATCCCATTGCTCGGGATGGCCAATTCAGGCCTGAAAAGGCAGTTCCAGCAAGCACAGGATGCTATAAATAGATCATATAATATCAGTCCGCCAGCACAACCCTCCCCCCCCAAACTCCATTTTTCATTCATTGCTGAGCTCAAAACATTTTCTCCACTTGAAGTTGAATGTGCAAATTCCAGGTAGGGGTGTTTATTTGTTTTTTTAAATCTAGTGCTTTGCAGAAACCTGCATATCCAACACAGACATATATATAAACAATTGCTGCAGATTAGATTTTGATTTCCCTCCTTTTGAAAGGCCCACGATAGGAATTGGGGTGTTTTGGCACAGGTCTCATTATGCACCTTCAGGTAATGTTAAAATAGTAAGGTAAGCCTTGTACCTCTGGTTTATTTATTTTAATTTATATAACTGCCCTCCCTGTCTCCAATTCGGCCTCTTCGAAAATTCCTTTCTGTGTGAGGTGGCTTTTAAAAAATTCCTTTTTATGTGAGGTTGCTCTAGCAAACCTCATCTCTGTTGCTAAGGAAGTGGAAAAACTGGAATTAACAGCTGGAATGGGCCAAAAGAGCTGGGGTGGAAGAGAGCAAAGTTCAAAGAGCCATCACTCTTGATGGCTTGACTCTCAAAACATGTTGGTGCTATCTGATAAGCGATGTTTTGAGATGGTTGTTGCAGAGGTATAGATATGAAAAACTGTAAACCAGTGAGCCGAAAACTTAGTGAAAGGGTTCAAGGTGAACAGGGAGTTCAATGAATAGGTGAGATGTCCCTTCGGATAAATGTCTGAGGCATTTATCACTACAACATTGACAACTTTAAAATGTGGATTTCAACTCCCAGAATTCCCTAGCCACTGGGGCACTTCAACCCCAGGAATTCTGCAGTCGGCATGCATTATAATGCAAGCTAGCCTTAGCTTTCAAACAGTTCATTTAGTGACCAAAGTTACAATGGCATTGAAAAAAGTGACTGATGACCATTTTCACACTTAGCGACGGTTGCAACCATTTTTCACACTTAGCGACCATTGCAGTATCCTCATGGTCACGTGATCAAAATTGTGGTGTTTGGCAACAGATTCGTATTTATGGTGGTTTCAGTGTCCTGGGGTCATGTAATCACCTTTTGTGACCTTTTGACAAAATATAAAAATTTTAATCAACCCCCCCCCCCCCGGTCAATGGTGTCCCTCTTTACCAATCTGAAAATCTGGTCACCTTATGTTTCATGTGCCAACTTAATAACCTTGAGAACTCTCCACAACGACGCAGTCTGAACCAGATGCAGCTTCCAAATATTCTTTGTGGTTATTTTACGATTCATTATGTGGGATGGCCTTAGAAAGTTGGATTAATTGGGTCAATCTCACAAGTTATACATTGGTAACTTTGTCCTTTTAATATACCCTCAATTACCATAATATATTATTTGAAGTACAGTATATCACCTGTTTCATTTCTGCATGTTTGTATAGTCAAAGGCAATGAAGTAGAAACATGAAAAACAACAACTTTGTAATGTTAATGATCACTAACCCCAGTCAGAGCTCAGTTTAATGTTTACCCTTTCTGTGTTCAGATCAATGGTAGAGAAATCTCAAGATCCACCCTGAAATTTCTATTGTAGAGTCAGTTTGATGTAGTCGCTAAGATGATGGCCTAGAAACCAGGAAATTGTGATTTCTACTCCCACTTTTAGCATGAAAGCTGGTTGGGTGACTTTCGGCCAGTGTCTGTCTGTCTGTCTGTTTCTTTCTTTCTCTCTCTCTCTCTCTCTCTCTCTCTCTCCCTCCCTCCCTCCCTCCCCCTCCCTCTTTCAGCTCAACTCCCCTCAAAGGGTGGTTGTAGTGAATAAAATAGAACGAGGAAAGAGTATTAGGTTCGCTGCCTTGAGTTTCTTATAAAGTTATAAAGGGAAGATAAAAATTTAATTAATAAAGAAACAAATCTCCCCTCTTAATCTTAACTTTTACTTTATATTTAGCTAGTGTTGTGTCATGGTATCTTATCTCTTCTTTGCATGCTTATGGCTTCCTTCAGATGTGAAGAGTGTTTTTAGCCAATCAGAGATCAAATAACAAATCTAATGACATCATAGCACAACACAGTGTAGTAAGGATGGTGAAAAACAACTTTTTTCTGCCATTATTGCTTCTATTGATACCCTTGTTTCCTTGAAAATAAGACCGGGTTTTATATTAATTTTTGCTCCAAAAGACGCATTAGGGCTTATTTTCCACTTAGATCTTATTTTGGGGAAAATATGGCACTAAATACATCCATGTGGCTGATGATCTGAACTGGGGTTTATTTGGGGGGTAGGGCTTATATTACTAGCATCCTGAAAAATCATACTAGGATTTATTTTCTGGTTGGTCTTATTTTCAGGGAAACACAGAAGTCACCCAGCAGCCCTGTTTCAGGTGACTCAATTGCTCCTCGGAGGGAAGAACACCAAAGTTCAGCTAAAGGGTTGCTATGAGGAATATGCTGTGCATCTGGCAGATAAAATTGCTCATTAGATTCCAGCCTTACAACAGAGTCAATACATGTGTGGTTGGTGCGGTGTGCGGGCTATGTCTTGCAAGGTGATCGGGGAAGAGTTTGAGCTATCATCACCTACATTCTTCTGACTCTAGAACAAAAATGTCTCCTTAATTTTGAGATATTAAAATGGCCAAAAAAGAGAAATAATCCAGATGATTTCCACCCGTCTCCCCCCCCTCCCCCCCACCGGCACAGTTAGCTAAACAGTGAATATTTCTGAACAGGCCAGCGGGGAGAGATGATCCCTTAAAAGTGTCAAGAAATCCACCTCATTCCAATTACAAGTAAAGATTTATCGAAATGAAGATAAAATTGGATTTAGGAGAATGGTGGAGGTGCACAGATTAAAAAAAGAAAATAAATTCCTCTGCAGAAAGTTAGCCTTACTAGATTTATATACTGAGATAAGATACTTTGGCCCTATGAACTTATTCAGAATTTCTGATTCAACAGTATCTAGTAGACTTACCTGAATCTTTGCTCCATGAACAAGGAGATTCCATGCGAATATCATGGACAAAGGGAAATTACTAAGAATAAGAACAATGCACAGTTGGGAAGATCTTAGGGTGTTCAAATGGGAGAACTTTGATTGACAGATGTTTCTCCTGGCCAATGAGCAACAAGGCACAATGAAGAAAAGGAAACAACGAAGCTGCTGGGATCCTTGAAAACCTAAGTGCAGTCAGATACAGTTAACGTGTCAGTGATAGACTATCACAACATTCTAGGTCTATAAACTATATTGTCAAGTTTAAAAAAATCTGGGAAGAAGGGAATGGTGAATCTTTTCCATAGTGTTGCCAATTCTCTCTCTCTCTCTCTCTCTCACACACACACACACACACCTGCTCCCACTGTGGCCATGTCCAAGAAATCTCCAGGTGTTGACCTTAACTAAAGAGAAGGAGAAATGATGACCAGGATATGAATAGAAGTAAACAGAATATAAAACAGCAAACTAGGGCAAATTTATATATTTATAATTCACAATTAAGGGACGCAGTGGCTGAGTGGCTAAGACGTTGAGCTTGTCAGTCAGAAAGGTCGGCAGTTTGGCAGTTCAAATCCCTAGCGCCACGTAACAGAGTGAGCTCCCGTTGCTTGTCCCAGCTTCTGCCAGCCTAGCAGTTTGAAAGCATGTAAAAATGCAAGTAGAAAAATAGGAACCACCTTTGGTGGGAAGGTAACAGCACTCTGTGCACCTTTGGCGTTGAGTCATGCCAGCCACATGATCATGAGACTGCCCCCTAGAGTCGGGAATGACTAGTACATATGTGTGAGCGGAACCTATACCTTAATTCACAATTAATGAGTTTAGATCGCACATGTAATCAAAGACAAAACCAATCATATTTTGACTTACATTTCATGTGAATCAGATCCTGTCACCCAAGGCAAATACATATCCCGTTCAAATGAGGATATTTCCTATGATGATTACCTATTGTCATCAGCCAACACTGGTGAATTCCTTTGTTCTCTTTTAATGCCATTCCCAAAGAAGCAAAGCAAAAAAAAAGAATTATTAAATTCTTTGTGAAAAGTGCCTGACTCTCAATCCTAGAAAAGCAATTTGAGATTACAACCAAGCACCAAAAACTGGAGATAAATAAAAATGGATGGATCTTGCTTGTCGCTCTGTTTATGAACCTTTCCAAGATTACTCTCGGCTGTTGAACTGAAGGACCACAGCATGGATCAGCTCCGTGTGTCTGTAGACACGATCATGAGAGTTTGACTGGCACCTAATATTGACTTTTGTGTATGCACAAGGATGAAGTATCAACACAGAGGTTTATGATTCACTCAGGGAACGTGAATGGAGTAAAAGGAAAATGTACACTGCAAGATCAAGGCAGTTTTTCATATCTATGCATCTGCCACAGCGTTCTTTTGGTAAATGTGTTCTCATAGATATGAAGAAGACACAATCCCAAGATATCAACCTTTGACAGGAGAAACACCTCTTCTTAATAGTAGCTTCTGAAGTGGCAGTCTAAGGGTAAGAGAAAATAAAGGCAATAACATTATTTTCTACTCCTGTCTCTTGGATTTAAAAAGCCCAATAGAATTCAGAAATGATTTTTCTTTCCTAGCATGAAGATAACAGGGTGGTGGTGGGGGGAAATACTTTTTTGTGTACCAGACTAATGAGTGAAATACAGATAGAAAAACAAGCACATCAGAGGTGGTATTCAGCAGGTTCTGACTAGTTCCGGAGAACCAGTAGCGGAAATTTTGAGTATTAGTTCAGAGAACCGGTAAATACCACCTCTGACTGGCCCCACCCCCATCTATTCTCTGCCTCCCAAGTCCCAGCTGATCTGGAGGGAATGGGGATTTTTGCAGTAACCTTCCCCTGGAGTGGGGAGGAAATGGAGATTTTATAGTATCCATCCTCTGCCACGCCCACCAAGCTACGGCACACCCACCAAGCCACACCCACAAAACCAGTAGTAAAAAATTTTGAATCCCACCACTGAAGTACATGTATCCCTAAGCATCCATATGAGACACAGTCTTCCAGGACACAGTAAGGGTCAACCTCGCGGTTGAATTCTCAATGGCGGCCTTTCTCAACTGGGATTCTGCACAACTCTATGGAGTTCCAAGGAAGATTGTGCTTGAACATAAAATAAACCTTGTCTTTTGAACTTCATGCACCGTACAATGCTGGCACTCACAGCAGTGGGAATTTTTACACGCTGTGACTTGACGGCCAGCCTGCCACTGTGCTGCTATTGTAAATATGGTAAAATGTGGATGGTGTAGGTTAAAAATGAATTGTATTGTGAGATCTTCATATTTTCTGCCATTTGTATGTAGGGCTTTCCTAAGTCCTGAAGATTATTTCAAGGGTTCCTCTAGGGCACAAAACTTGTCTTTAGGCAGCTCAGGTCTTAAAAGTGAGCCTTGTTCTCAGGAAGGATAAAAGTTAAGGAGCCTTTCATTGCTGTCCCAGGAAAGGCAAGGGATTTGAAGCCTTTACTGTGGTCTGCCCTGCAGAGTTTGTCTAAGACCTCCTGCTGTCCTGCTTCTTTCTTTTCCTTTTGCCTCACCCCATTCATCCTTGGTTGGTATTGCTCTTCCTTTCATTAACTGGGCTGATCAATGCTTCTCTTTTTCAAGCTCCTTTATTATTCATAAAGTGGGTTCCTGATAGTTTGTCTGAAGTAATCTAAGACATAACTCTGGGATGCTGTAGCCCACTCCAGGGACAGGAGAAAGAAAGAGAGAGAGGGAGGGAAGGAGGGGGAAGGAAGGAAGGAAGAACGGAAGGGAAAGAAAGAAGAAAGAAAGAAAGAAAGAAAGAAAGAAGGAAAGAAAGAAAGAAAGAAAGAAAGAAAGAGAAGCAGTTAGATTTAGATTGTGGGGAGGATGGATTTTGAATTGAATTGAATTGAATTGAATAAGTTTATTTATAGGCCGCCCTTTTCCCTGAGGGGACTCAGGGCGGCTAACAACTTATATGGGAGGGGGAACATACAATGACATATAACACAATGTATAATTAAAATCGAGCAACATTCATTCAACATTCGGGTGGGGGGCGGATTATACTCTTTACCCCCAGGCCTGACGGGATAGCCAGATCTTGAGGGCTGTGCGGAAGGTCTTTTTTTTTTTTTTTTTAAATATAATTTTTATTAAACATTATTACCTTTAAAAAACAAGAAGAAAAATACAACGACATAAGCAAGACAAATCATACATAACAATATAAAGTAAAACATACAGATACAAATGCCGTTTTAAACATACAACCCCCCCTCCCCCCCCCACGGTGACAGTCATTCACAGCCCAGTTTTTTCTTTCTTTCCTCATTATTAGGTCTCTAAGCCACATCTTTTCATTGCAAGATTCAGGGATCTATTACGGTACCTATGTTAACTTTCCCCATTTTAAGTCCCTGCTGTTCTCCTAGTCGCCCACATATACCATAGGTTCCAGCTAAGATAATGTTCTGTTTCTCCTTTGTCCCTCAGCCAGTCCGTCATTCTTTCCATTTCTGCACATTCGTAGATCTTTTTAATTATAGCATCTTCCGACGGTATAGTGGTGGATTTCCAAGATTGTGCATAGGTTATTCTTGCGGCCACAATTATATGCAGGCTCAAATGCCATATTGAACTGCTTATGTTATCTGGTTTGATGCTTAGTAACAGGTTCTCAGGTCTCCATTCAATGTTTGCCCCGGTAACCTCTTTTAACCATTTTTAATCCTTTTCCAATATTTCGTGGCCTCAGTACAGGACCACCATATATGATAGAATGTGCCCTCCTTTCTTCCACATTTCCAACACAATGGAGATAACCCAGGAAACATCTTGGCTAACCTCGTTGGGGGGAAGTGCCACCTATACACCATCTTGTATATGTTTTCTTTGAATGCAGTAGATGTTGTAAGTTTAATGGTCTTACTCCATAGATCCCACCATTTGCCCATTTCAATTTCATAACCTAGGTTTCTCTCCCATACTATTAGAAGGCTTTTGTCCATCTCTTCATTAGTATCTTGGCAGGTCAAAAATTGGTAGATCTTCGATAACATTTTCTTGTCTCCACCAAACAAGATCTTATCTAGCCCCTGAGGGTTTGGGTAGATCCCGAAACGTGCCTTATCACTTTTAAACCTGTTTCTAACCTGTAAATATTCCCACCATTCCAAATTCCTTCCCTGTTGCTCTAATTCCATTTTTGTTTTCATGTTGCCATCTTCTGTCATGATATCTTTATATGTTATGTTTCTTGTCCAATTAAATAAACTCGGATGCGTTAAGGCCTCTAATGGTGCCAACCAACACGGAACCCTAAGATAATATTTTTTCCTCATTTTTTCCCAGACCCCCATCAAAATCTTCCGAATATAATGTCCCATGAAGTACCTATGGGGGGTGTCTCTTTCTTGCCAGAGGGAGGCATGCCATCCCTGGGGGAGGTCATGTCCCTCTATAGCCAATAGGCGCCTTCTATTCAACATCACCCAATCTTTCACCCATGTCATGATTGCTGCGTTATAATATGCTTCCCAATTGGGTACTCCGAAGCCTCCCAGTTCTCTGCGTTTTTGCAAAGTTTGGGCTTTGATTCGTGCTTTCTTGCCTTGCCATATAAACTGTGACACTATTGTCTCCAAGGATTTAAAAAAATTTTTGTCCAATTTAGTTGGTGCCGTTTGAAACAAAAACAAAAATTTTGGTAATACATATGTCTTGACTGTCGCAATCCTACCCATCAGAGACAATTGTTTGCTACTCCAATTGGTCATATCTTTGGATACCTGTTGTAGCAATTTCATATAGTTATCTACCTTGATAGAGGAACATCTCTCCGTCAGCCAAATTCCCAAATATTGTATTTTGTGGGCCATGTTGATCCCTAACAGGTTTTGTACTTCCCTTTTCTGGTTCAGAGTCATATTTTTAATTAACAGTTTTGTCTTCTCTTTGTTTATACGTAGCCCCGCTATCCTGCCGTACTCCTCTATTTTACGTAAAAGTTGTATCCCAGACGCCATAGGGTCCTCCAGGATAAAAACAAGGTCATCGGCGAAAGCCTGGACCTTAAATTCCTGAGCTTTAGCTCGTAACCCTTTAATTTGTGTATCGCTTCTCACTATTCTAAGAAGAGGTTCTAATGTGAGGATAAACAATAGGGGGGATAGCGGGCATCCTTGTCTTGTGCCTTTACCAATCACAATGTCACCCGCCTCTTCTCCGTTTACCAATATTGTCGCGGTTTGTCGTACATAAATTGCCCGAATTGCATTTAAGAAGCTTTCTCCAAACTTCATGTTTTCTAGTTGTGACAACATAAAATTCCAATTTACCCGATCAAAAGCCTTTTGTGCGTCAAGAAACATAAAGGCCACTTGTTTATCTGGCCGAGCTTCATAATATTCTAAGGCATCCAAAATAATTCTGACATTGTCTTTCAAATGCCTTGACGGCAGGAAGCCGTTCTGATCAGGGTGTATAAATTTGTTAAGGAAAAATTTGAGTCTATCTGCCAATATAGCTGCAAAGATTTTATAATCCACATTCAAAAGTGAAATGGGCCTATAGTTTTTAATTTGGGTACGGTCAGCTCCAACTTTAGGCAAAAGGGTTATATAAGCCTCAGCCCATGATTTCGGTGCAATAGAATCCGTCAAGACAGCATTAAATATTGCTATCATCTCTTGTCCTAAAATTTCCAAAAAAGATTTATAGATTTCAACTGG
Source organism: Thamnophis elegans (assembly GCF_009769535.1). Classification (NCBI taxonomy): domain Eukaryota; kingdom Metazoa; phylum Chordata; class Lepidosauria; order Squamata; family Natricidae; genus Thamnophis; species Thamnophis elegans. The sequence goes on from NC_045542.1 coordinate 29,328,867, forward strand.
CAAACCATCCATGCCAGGAGTTTTGTTGTTTCCCATTTTTTTAACTGCCTTTTCTAGTTCCTCTAATGTTATCTTTTGGTTCAGTACCCCTTTTGCTTCATTTGAAATCTTGGGTAGATTTGCATTATCTAAAAATTCCTTAATTTGGACCTCAGAAACTTCTTCCCTACTATATAGTTGCTGAAAAAAGCCTTGGATAATTTCCTGTTTCTCCCCCTTGGTTTCTACTAATTCCCCTTTACTATTCTGCAGTTGAGCTATACGTCTGCTCTCTCTTTCTTTTCAAAGTCTATAAGAGAGCCAGCGACCCGGTTTGTTGGCATGCTCAAAAAAGTTTTGCTTAATCCCCCTAAGTTTTCGAGTGACATCCTCCTGGTCTAAAAGAGAGATCCCATGCTTAATTCTAGCCATTTCTTCTTTTTTCCTATCGTCTAGTGGGTTCTGTTGCAAGGCTTTTTCTACCACCTCCAGTTTAGTTACCCATTTTGCCCTCTCTTCTAATTTTTTCTTGTGGGTACCTATTGTATGTTTAATAGCTAGGCCTCTCATGTAAGCCTTGGCCGTATCCCAAAGTATTTGTGGGGTTACTCCTTTCCTATTTTCTTCAAAAAAAAAACCTCATTTCCCTTTTAAACATTTGCTGAAATTCTTGTTCTTTCACTATCTCTGTATTCATCATCCACCTTCTCTTCCTCCCCTGCATTACTCCCTTCCACACCAATAAGAGTGGATTGTGATCGGCCCAGGTGTTGACCTCAATTGCTGCTTCCTTAATCAAGTCCCCAATTTCTGGTGTCAACCAGGCCATGTCGATCCTAGAACAGGATTGGTGTCTATGTGAAAAAAAAGTAAATTGTTGTTTCTGTGGGTGGAGTTCACGCCATACATCCTTTAATTCATATTCCTCCCTCATGTCTTCAAAGGTTTTGGGGAGAACTCTCCTCCTTTCTCTTAATTTCCCCCCCTTTTGGATGTTTCCTGGGTTGTAATCCATTGTCCTATCTGCCACCGCATTATAGTCACCCACCACACAAATATGATCATAGCCTAACTCTGCAATTTTTAAATGCAACCTTCTAAAGAAGGTACTTTGGTTGTCATTCGGTGCGTATATGGCCACCAGCAAGATTTTATATCGACCAAATTTCAATTCGACCATTAAGATTCTACCCTCCCCATCCGTATACACCAATTTAGAATCGATATGGTCTTTAACATACAACACAATGCCCCTTTTCTTTTCATCTGCTAAGCTTGTATACATTATACCCAGCCGGGGGTAATACAACACATTTTGCTGGTGGTTCGCTATATGTACTTCTTGCAAGCATATCAAATCACAATTCTTTTTCCGTAAAGCATTCAGTATTTTATTTCTCTTTCTTAGTGAATTCAAACCATTTATATTTAAGGAAATTAAGCGAAGTTCATCCGCCATGTTTATTTGTTTAAGGCTTTAGCTTTTGTTGTCTGCCTCGTTTGCGGTCTCTCATCTCTGCTTTGTTTCTCATTTCCCCCTTTCTCATCTCCCGGGACACTATTCTTTCGCTCCTCTCCTTGGCTCTTATTGTCCAATTCTCCCTCGTTATTCTGAGTTCCCTTCTTCAACTGGCTTTCGATAAAGTCTTGCGCATCTTGCAATGATTCAATCCGAAACCTCTGGCCTTCCAGAGAAAAGATAACCCTTCTGGGAAAAGCCACCTATACATCACCTGAAGTTTCCTCAGTTGTGTTGTTAGGTCCTGATATTTCTGCCTCCTTTCCCTCACTCTTCTTGGTATCTGTTTTAGTACTATGACCATCTCCCCCGCATACATGGTATTCTGATTACGTGCCTTCTGGTAAATTTCTTCCCTCAGGGATCGCTTAGTAAACCTCACGTGCACTTCACGTGGCAGTTTCTGTCTCCTAGTATAAGAAGTATAGACTCTATATACGTCATCGATGTCACTCTGTATCAACAATTTCTCTTTCTGGGCGATCCCTGCTATCATCTCCACCATGATTTCTTTCAGTTTCTCCCCTCTTTCCTCTGGGATATTTTGAAATCTGAGAAAGAAGGCTGACTTTTCTAATTCCAACATAGCAATCTCATCCTCCAACCTTCTGTTAGTATGTAGCTGCCTCATTTCCCACCTCGCCATATTCTCTTCACTTTCCTTCATTTTTACTCCTAACTCTTGAATTTGACCCTCCTGTTTCTCCATTTTTGCCCAAATCTCCTTTTGCTGTAAATTCAACTGTTTCAGTTCACCCCTCATGTCTCCCATTTCATTTTTGATGTCGGCCAGGGATTTTTCGGTGATCTCTTGATTCCTAGCAATACTATTTTGTATCGATAGCAAAGTTGTCTGTATATTTTGCAATGTGGGTGCCTTCTCTACCCCAGCCATATTGTCTAAAGTTCTGTGTGTTATTGGAGGAGTTGAAGATGGGGACGGCTGAGTAGGTAATGTCGAGGTTTTTTTTCCCACCTTAGCCCAGCTCATATCAATTAAGTTAAGAATATCCCACTGCTTCATAAGCTATCTGCTACCAGTTTGAGCAATGTTCCAACTTATTTTGCTGCTATCTATACAGAAAAATATATATAAATATAGTCCCATAAAAAGGTCTAAAAAAGGTACAGGGAGGGGCTCATATCAGGAAGAAAGGAAAGAGGGGGAGGCAAATACATCAACACAAAAAGAAAAAAAGAAAAAACAAACCTCAAAGAGAAGAGAATAAAAAAGGAAAAAAGGTTCAACTCGAAGTGTTCCCCTTTCAAGTGTCCAACGCCAGTTCCAAAAGGAGAAAAGAGAAAACAATGCACACGGTGGATATAATATTGACTGTCTCACGTGGAGCCTCAGCGCAAAAGTTTTCCAAAGGTCTTACTAGCAAGCAGGGCAAGTTCGCTGGTTACTCAGCAAAAAAGTTTTCCACAGGTCTTGATAGCAAGCTAAGCAGATTCGCTGAGTACTGTCAGCTATGCCTCTGGGTAGAAGAAAAAAGCTTCCCTCTTCTGTTTCCACCAACCTAAGCCGCCTTCAACGACTCTTTATAATGTAAATCCGTCTTCAATTGTTAGTTCATTTACTCCTGTTTGTCTCAATTGCCGCTAAAAGTCCCATCAAAGAGGGAAAAAAAGATTGCCAGAGATGCAGTAACCAAATAGTAAATCCAACTTACACTTCAAAAAAGTTAGGGCGTCCAGATTCACTCCAAAAAATCCTACGCCAGACAAAAATGCTGTATCATGGCTGGGACAGCTCACGCGTCCCTCTCCAGGATCAATGCAGAGCCTCTGTTTAGCCGAGGAGATTGCACTTCCCCCCGCCTGCAGAGAAGCACCTCTATTCTTCGCTGAGTCCCTCCAAGACAGCGAACGGCAGCTCTCTATGCCGCCAGACCCCCTGGTTGTCAGCAAAGCTTCGGAGCAATCTCCAAGCCTGCCACCATAGCCAATGACGTCACCCAGGTCTCTCTGTGCGGAAGGTCTGAAGGGTGGTGAGGGTACGAATCTCCACGGGGAGATCATTCCAGAGGGTCGGAGCTGCTACTGAAAAGGCTCTCCTCCGCGTAGTAGCCAGCCGGCACTGGCTGGCAGATGGCACTCGGAGGAGGCCTAATCTGTGAGATCTGATGGGTCGAGAGGAGGTAATTGGCAGGAGGCGGTCTCTCAAGTACGCAGATCCACTACCATGAAGGGCTTTATAGGTAGTAAGAAGCACCTTGAAGCGCACCCGGGGATCAACAGGTAGCCAGTGCAGCTCGCGGAGGATAGGTGTTATGTGGGCGAACCGAGGTGCGCCCACGATCACTCGCGCGGCCGCATTCTGAACTAGCTGAAGTCGCCGGATGCTCTTCAAGGGCAGCCCCATGTAGAGCACGTTGCAGTATTCCAGCCTAGAGGTCACAAGGGCACGAGTGACTGTTGTGAGAGCCTCCCGGTTCAGGTAGGGTCGCAACTGGCGCACCAGGCGAACCTGGGCAAATGCCCCCCTGGTCACAGCCGACAGATGGTAATCAAAGGTCAGCTGTGGGTCCAGGAGGACTCCCAAGTTGCGAACCCTGTCTGAGGGGTGTAATGTTTGGCCCCCCAGCCTGAGCGATGGAACACAAGCCAAATTATTGGGAGGGAAACACAACAGCCACTCGGTCTTTTCGGGGTTGAGTACAAGCTTGTTTGCCCTCATCCAGTCCCTGACGGCCTCAAGACCCTGGTTCATCACGTCCACCGCTTCATTGAGTTGGCATGGGGCGGACAGATACAGCTGCGTATCGTCCGCGTATTGATGGTATCTTATCCCATGCCTCCGAATGATCTCACCCAGCGGTTTCATGTAGATGTTAAATAGTAAGGGGGACAAGACCGACCCCTGTGGCACCCCATATATTAGGGGCCTAGGGGTCGATCTCTGTCCCCCAACCAACACCGACTGCGACCTGTCCGAGAGGTAGGAGGAGAACCACTGCAAGACAGTGCCTCCCACCTCCCGCAGTCGTCGCAGAAGGATACCATGGTCAATGGTATCGAAAGCTGCCGAGAGGTCAAGGAGAACCAAGATGGAGGCATGGCCTCCATCCCTGGCTCTCCAGAGATCATCGGTCAATGCGACCAAAGCGGTTTCTGTGCTGTAACCAGGTCTGAAGCCCGACTGGAAGGGGTCAAGGTAACTGGCTTCCTCCAAGGACCGTTGGAGCTGGAAGGCCACCACCTTCTCAACAACCTTCCCTACAAAGGGAAGGTTGGAGACTGGACGGTAGTTGTTGAGGACAGCTGGATCCAAAGATGGTTTCTTCAGGAGGGGTCTCACCACCGCCGCTTTAAGTGCGGCGGGGAAGTGCCCCTCCCAAAGGGAGGCGGTAACAACTGCCTGGATCCAGCCTCGTGTCACCTCGCTGCTGTTGGCAACCAGCCAGGAGGGACACGGGTCCAGTACACAGGTGGAGGCACTCACAGCTCTCATGGCCTTGTCCACGTCCCCAGGGGCAACATCCTGAAACTCAACCCAGGGGTGGTCTACCAATTCATCCTCTTGTGCCTCGGCTGGATCTGCAGAGGTGGAGTCCAAATCCGACCGAAACCAAGCAACTTTGTCCGCTAAGAATTGGGCATAATCCTCAGCCCTACCCTGCAAGGGTTCCCCCGTATCCCTCCTATTTAGGAGGGAGCGGGTTATCCTAAACAGGGCGGCTGGGCGGGACTCAGCGGACGCAACCAAGGTGGCAATATAAGATCTCTTTGCTGCCCTAAGTGCCCTGATGTACTCCTTGGTGCAGGTTGTTAAGAGTGCTCGGTTCGATTCGGATTTATCGGACCTCCATAGGTGCTCTAGGCGTCTCCTCCGGCGCTTCCTCTCCCGGAGCTCCTCGGTGAACCAAGGAGGCCTCCGGGATCCGCCGCCTCGGAGGGGCCATAGTGGCGCAATCCGGTCAAGGGTCTCCGATGCTGCCGAGTGCCAGGCAGCAACCAGAGTCTCCACCGGACTGTGGGCGAGAGTATCAGGAATAACCCCAAGCTCCGTCTGGAACCTCAGGGGGTCCATAAGTCGCCTGGGGCGGAACCACTTGGTCGGTTCCTCCTCCCTACAGTGGGGGTTTGGCCTCCGAAAGTCAAGCCTCAGTAGGCAGTGGTCTGACCACGACAGGGGTAGGATCTCATTACCCCTCAAACCAAGATCACAAGTCCACTGCTCCGAGAGGAATACGAGGTCGAGCGTGTGACCCGCAGAGTGGGTTGGGCCCCGAATTATCTGGGTCAAGCCCATGGCTGTCATGGAAGCCATGAACTCCTGCGCCCCATCAGAGTGTTCACCGAGCGTAGGCAGATTGAAATCCCCCAGGACCATAAGCCTGGGGAACTCAATTGCTAGCTCGGCTACCGACTCGAGGAGCGAGGGGAGGGCTGCTGCAACGCTGTTGGGAGGCAGGTACGTTAACAGCAGACCCACTTTCCCTTGTTGTTCACCAGGATTATGAAGAATCATGATGTTCTGATAAAAAGAATGAACAAACACAAATACACACATACATACAATACAGAGGTGGTATTCAGCAGATTCTGAGCAGTTCTGGAGAACTGGTAGTATAAATTTTGAATAGTTCGGAGAACCAGTAAATACCACCTCTGACTCGCCCCTCGCCCATCTATTCTCTGTCTCCTGAGTCCCAGCTGATTGGGAGGAAATGGGGATTTTGCAGTAACCTTCCCCTGCCACGCCCACCAAGCCATGCCCACAGAACCAGTAGTAAAAAAATTGAATCCCACCATTGATACAATGTATGTGTGTTTGTGTATGTGTGTAAAAAACTAATAGAAATTAATACAGAGTTAGAAAAAGATGAAATAAAAGAAAAAGCTAAAAGTACAAAAGCAAAGAAATAAAAAATACATAAAGTATTTTCCATTCTCCTTTCCAGCAGTTATAAATGTATCTCTTGCTGTATGGTTACAACATAATTCTATTTTTTCTCTATTCTTTCTTATGATCAAAACCATAAATCACAGGTTCAGTTTTTAATGTCTATAAGGGATTTCAAGTCAGCAATAAACATAGATATTGTCTTTTCTCTGATCAAAGAAATCAATTTGGCAATTTCAGCAAATCCCATTATCTTCAACCTCTAAAAAGAATTGATGGCCTCCCTTAGAAACAGACGAGCTGCCTGCCCATCCAGAACCTGTTGTGACTCCTATTTAGCCCTCTCGTGATTAAGACTCATGGAAGTTGCAAAATGAAGCAACATGTAGGAGGACCCCTCGCCTGAAGGCTGTAACTGAACCCACAGTTTTAGTTGTAAGTTGTGTTGGTTATTAAACGGGTCACACAACCACACCTACCTTTTTTGCAGCAGTTGTGAAGTGAAAGCTGAGATCATTGAGCTAATGTTAAGCAAACCCATTATTCAGTATAGGTTTTTGATGGGGTTTTTTGGGCTTCCTTTTGGTTTCTGGAGGTTTTTATCAGAAGTAAATGCCTGTTTCCAGAAAAAAAACTTTGTAAATTGTGATCGCATGACTGCAGGAAACTGCACATTGTCATAAATGTGGACTGGTGTTGAGTGCCCAAAATGTGATCATGGTACCTGGGCAAGTAGGGGCAGACATCAGAACTTCAAATTCAGGTTGTAAGCAAAAAAAAAAATCTAGGTCTGTCATAACTTCAAACCGTCACTAAGCAACCAGTTGTAAGTTGATGACTACTTGCCTTCTCCTAGTACTTCTAACTTGCTTCTTACTAAACAAAAGAATATTGGATGTGCTTTTTATTATTTCCAACCCAATAGAAAGTTGGAATAGATTTAAGTACAGTGGTTACATTTGTTTTCAGCAGAATAATTCTCTAAAAATTGAATAGAACAGGATCAAATTAGGTACGATTTAATTTTTAGGCAGCCAAAAAAAAACCCACACACATTGTATTTAAAAATGGGCCAGATTTGACTCAGGGCTGTAGTGAAATATACTTTCAGAAAAAAGAAATCCCCCCCCCAAAAAAAAATATCCTGTGAGAGAGGCCGCTGGGCAGCATCTTAGAACCAATTGCTCCACATTAAGCTCTTCTGTCTTCTCTCTCTCAATTTTGTGATCCACAGCAAAATATACCATAGGTTACCTGCATTGCATTTCACAGTGCACACAGAGACACAAGAGAAAGATTAAATCTATGCACATATATAGAACACATTATTGTATTACTCAATAGAAAATAAAGATGTGTCCTAAGGACAATGCTGTTAAAAGAGTTGGAAAGAATTCAAGACACCATTTTCTGCATACTTTAACTTGTTTACTCCTGATTCCAAGGAAGCAAGCTCCCGCTGGTTGATTGTTCGCTCATTTAACCAATTTTACTAGGCTTGCCCATTACAATATACCCCTAAATTACCATAAATTAATACCATAAATGAACAAAACTGGATTAATTCACACAGCAAAGTAAGCCACAAAAGCCTAACCAGTTTTACACTAAGCTTAGCACACAATACAAATATAGCCATTCAATCTTTAACTGGGCCTATGAAGCAGGTTGAATGAACACGGGTTTTGTGTGTGTGGCTTTGGCTGTGTTTCTATATTTTGAAGGTGCCATTTCAGTTATAAAACTTACAAATTAGCTCACAAGAACAGTACAATAATGCTGCTATCTAATTATGCACCCTGAGGGGGTCAGCCTTTTTTCTGTCACTATGACCTAGGCAGGCCATGTTCAGCTCTGATTAGAATGGAGCAATATTCAAGAATATTTCTGCAAGAAAGATCTCAACATATATTTATGGACATTATATATATCTATGTATGCATGTAATGTATGTAATGTATGTATGTATGTAATTAATGAATGTGTGTATATGTGTTGCATTTTTGCTGATAAATAAATAAAGGGAGACTAATATAGATCTATTTCAAGCTATTTAGCTCTCATCAGCTAGCCATACCCTTGCTGGGATTCAAACTTGGACTGTTTTTACATATTAGGCAGTTATATTAACCTCTAAGCCACAAGCACTCCTCCATTATCAGCTGAGCCAGGGGAATGATTAAGTGTTTTGTCAAAGCACCTGGTATGCTCCGTCCCATACTTGGGCATACCAGGTGCTTTGACAAAACACTATGTGTGTTTGTGTGTGTGTGTGTATGTGTGTGTACATACACAGTATATATTTAGCATTAATTCATATAACCTTCTTGCCCCAATATAAGGACAGTCTACTACCTCTTTCCTAAACATGTGTCCACTTTCCTCCACCTGTGACTTAGCCTCCAACAGCTGAGATAATAAGTGGATGGCTTATTGTGCTATACTCTGGAAATGGCAAGGTGGAGCATGCTGATATGCATCTGGAAAGTGGCATCAAATGGCATGTCCCATGTGAGTCACCTTGTGGTTCCTAGTGTTTCTGCTGATTGTCTGGAGGCCTTCAGTCTGGTCTTTGATCTCTTCACTTATCCATCAATCCTATGTTGGATGCAAGGGAGACTGCAGCTGTGGCTTCTACAATCACTTTTCAATGGGTTGGTTGACTGATTGACCAAAAGAGTGCAAAACTTGGGTAGCTCAAGCTTTGCTTAACACACATAACTGAAAGTGGACATGAAAGGACTGAGCTCTTTATGCTATACTAGCTGATAACCCAGCGTACCCAGGTATTTATTTATTTACAGAGGAAATGTCCGAACCAAACATAATTTCTAATGTTGGATTTTCCCCCTTACCAGGGGGAGCCTCCTTGTGGAGCATTGTGAAGCCATTAACATGGCAACTCCACTGCACTGTACACTAGAAGCCATTTTAAGGCACATCAGGCTGTATCTTAACCAAATACACACACCAAGGTGTATTAGGGGTGTCTTACCCCCACAATATTTGTTTCCAGAGAGTAAGTCATCTGTATACCAAGTTTGATTGAAATTGCTCAAGGCATTCATTCCAGAGTTATGCTGAAACACACACACACACACACACAGTGTGTGTGTGTGTGTGTGTGTGTGCGCGCGCGCGCGCGCGTGCAGGTTTTGGTGTATTTGGGTCTTTTCCCGTGTAAGATTAAGAGTATCTTGGTGACGTTTCGACGAGGCTGATGCCTTCAGCTTCGTGCTTGTGCAAGCCAAGCACAAAGCAGAAGACACCAGCCTGAAGATGGCGAGTGGGGCCTCGTCAAAACATCACCAAGATACTCTTAATCTTACACAGGAAAAGACCTGAATATGCCAAGACCTGCATATATGGTGTCTCTTCCCAGTGGTCACTGTGCCTATGGCTATAGCGCCTCACTTTTGCTCCTCATGTAGGTTCTTACAATACTTTACATCTCCTGGCTAGTATTCTTAGGATAGTTTACACTTCCGGTGGCTACTGTTATGAGCCACTGTTCAGAATCTGACTCTGACCATGAATCTGACAGTGTTGCTCCAGCTGAGTCTGTGCTTCAGGATTTTCAGACTCAGAAACCAGTAAACCAGAGTTCAACTTGGAAGTCCAACAGGATTCTCCCATTCACTGATTAAAATATGGATCAATCCAGACGATTTGATTGTGACCGTCATCTCCAGCCTAATGCCCTTCAACTATTTTAGAACTAAAGCACCAGGAAATTATAGTCTGAATACATAGAGTGGACACCAAGTTAAGGAAAGCTAGTTTATGAGTTGGGCCTGTCACCTACTATATCAACAGAGACTTGTGCTATTCAAAAACTAACCTAGGTATTACAGCCTAAATTTAGTAAGCTTGGGTGATATGGTTATATCAAGTGACTCTACAGTGAACATCTTTGAAGTGCCACAAAAGCTTTGTGTTGTTTTTGATACACAGCTACTCTCTGGAAAGCACTCACTAAAAGTATTAATGAACCTGACCCCATTGAGCTAATTGGGCTGATTTGACAGAGATTGTTGAAGTTAGTAATTCATAGAATCTATGATGAAAGATTGGGTTAACAAACACTTTCCTTGATGGTGGATCATTAGTAACTCTTTTCTGCCTGGTGCCTTTTCTCCTGGGTGCTCCTGAGTCCTGTCTGGACCAAAAGTTTGATGTGCATCTACCAAATTAGGGAGCCTGAGGCTGAAATTAAAAATAAATCCCAGCCAAAGACTTAAGCTGTATTGGTAAGGTAAAGGTAATGGTTCCTCTCGCACATATATGCTACTCATTCCCGACTCTAGGGGACAGTGGTCATCTCCAATTCAAAGCTGAAGAGCCAGTGCTGTCTGAAGACGTCTCCTTGGTCATGTGACCTGCGTGACTAAACACCGAAGGGGCACAGAATGCTGTTACCTTCCCACTAAAATGGTCCCTATTTTTCTACTTGCATTTTTAATGTGTTTTCGAACCGCTAGGTTGGCAGAAGCTGGGACAAGTAACGGGAGTTCACTCCGTTATGCAGCGCTAGGGATTCGAACTGCCGACTTTTCTGATCGACAAGCTCAGCATCTTAGCTACTGAGCCACCACATCCCCTGTATTAGTAGCAGGATGTTAATCTTACAACAACAGAATTAAAGGGCTTACCACATGAACTTTGAATAGTGGACAAATCTCAGTTTAGAAGTATTATTTTATTCTGTTTTCATAACCACACCTAAATAGAGCAGTTTCCTACAAGTGTTTTCTCATTAGGATATGCTAATAGAAGGACTCGGAGACCAAGAAAGATTGGCTAGGTGTTGGATAAGAGCTAACCAAGAAATATAGGACCATAGGCAAAATTGTGGAAAATATTCTGAAAATGGCAATCCATTTCCATATCACTGTCAAGAAATGACATGGTTGTATCTGTATTTCAAGGTTTCCCCCTCAAAGGCTTCTTTACCTTTTACTTAGAACAGAAATAAGTTTATGGAAACTAAAACACAAAAGAACTACTATTGTAGTACGGTACCCCTTTATATGTCAACAAGTGATTGTGAAGATGTTAAAGAGTTTTAGCCTAAGGACTGTATCTTCTTTTGCAATCTTATCCAAGTGGACTTCCAAGGCAATAGGATGCTCTGTAAGACACAGAATAGAAACTTGGATGGAAGCTGAAGGTTGTTTGCCATTTCTGCAAAATGGTGGTATAATTGCACTTGAGAAAAGTCATTCTCAAATAAGGCCATTTTTTAAAAATCAGTCTAATGCAGGTCTGCTTTTTAGCCACTACTGCAGTGTTTTTCAACCTTTTTTGTGCAAAGGCACACTTTTTTCATGAAAAAAATCACGAGGCACACCACCATTAGAAAATGTTAAAAAAAATTAACTCTGTGCCTATATTGACTATATATAAAGTGTTTTTCCCATGGCACACCTTACACTATGTCACGGCACACTAGTGTGCCATGGCACAGTGGTTGAAAAACACTGCACTACTGGGCTATCATCAGATATGTGTCTTCTTCAATATGAAGAAAATCTTCCTTTACTATAACTGTGGGCCAATGTTGCTCAGCTTTTAATATTTATTGCAAACAAGGATGTGGCAAAGTTTCACAGTATCCCTATACATACCATTCTCGTTGACTTAGTAAGCCCTCATATTTTCCTTCCTCAGAGATTTTATATCCAGGTTTTGTGCAATATATATGATAGTCCTTCAGGTTCGAAAAAGACATTATGTTGTAGTTCATCTGTGGATATAAAGATGGCTCCGCATTCCCAGTCTAGAAGCATGGAGTGTAGCACTGTCGGGCACTGAAAGTCCATTGTTGCAGTAACTGTGAATGTTATTCTGTAACACTGCTTAGTTCTCTGTCAGTTTTTTGCAGTGCCTATCTTCAAAGCCAGCGAAAGCTTCATAGCACAGGGCTCACTAGTCAGTTCTGTCAGCAGTGGCAGCTTCTAGTTCCCTTGGCTGGATGTCACTGTGGTGTACACTTTCTATCATAGTGCCTTTGTAGAGCTTACTGTATATAGTTGACCTTAAGAGCAGTGGTGGCACAGGGGCTAGAATGCGATATTGCAGGCTAATTCTGCTAAGTGCCAGAAGTTTGGTAGTTCGAGTCTCACCATCACAAGGTTGACTCAATCTTCCAACCTTCCAAGGCTGGTAAAATGAGCACCCAGATTATTGGGGCAATATGCTGACCCTGTAAACCCCTTAGAGAGGACTGTAAAGCACTGTGAATATAAGTGCTATTGCTATATGTGGCATTGGCTAGTAAAATACCAGTTTTGGCCAGGCTGATAATTAGGCCAAAGAACATAGCTGCTTCTGAGAATTTTTTTAGCATCAACTGTAGATCGTTATCTTTGTGCACCAGGAACATAGTCATTGGCTAAGAAGGTTTCATGACTGAATGACTGTCTGGAGGTGCTTCATCTCCATCCAAGTGGCAAAGTTCAAAGAGAGAGCCATTCAGTCAGTTCCTGATGTATATTCCCTCCTTTGGACCCTGGACAGCACATGGCAAATACAAGCAAATAACAGATTGCATAGGATGGAGGCTAGGAGGCAATCCTGTTTTATCCCATTGGAAATGGCAAATGCAGTTGATGTATCACCATTGTAAAGAACCTGCCCTGTCATTCTGTCTTGGTGTAGCTGAATCAGCTTCACAAATTACCTCAGGCGTCCGTAATGTCTCAGAGTGATCCAGAGAGCTTTCCTGTTCACAATGTCAAATGCCTTTGTGAGATCAATGAAGAGAGAGTAAGGAGTCTTGTTCTGCTCAATGCACTTCTCATGATTTTGCCTCATGGCAAATATCATGTCCACTGTATTCTGTCCTGGCTAAAAGCCATACCGTGCCTCTGGGAGATTCCTTTCCTAGAAAGTGACATCTGTTCAGGAGAAAGCAGGCAAAGATCTTGCCTGCAATGGACAGCAATGAGATTCCTCTGTAGTTTCCGCAGTCTGATTTCTTTCCCTTATTTTTATAGAGAGCTACAGTGAAGGCATCAGCCATCTCCCCTGTGGAGCAAATGTCTTCCAAGATGTCTTGAGTGCATGCAAGGCATTTGGGTCTAGTGCTTTGTAGATCTCAGCTGGAATGCCATCCTGCCCTGTTCCTTCATTTGAGCTCATCTGCGAGATCGCATTCAAGACTGGTAACCAAGATAAGGTATCATGATCAACTGTGGATGGCCTATTGAGTAAGTTGGAAAAGTGTCCAGCCCAGCAATTTTTCAGTCCTTCCTGATCTTTGTTCAGGCTTGACCCATCAGATGACAGCAAGGGGAAACATCCTGATTTAAAAGGATCATAAACTGACTTTATGGAGCATGCATGTCTGCTTAGCGTTCCACCTGCTCAGCCTTCTCCTGCCATCATTCATCTTGATTTCTCGCAGTTCCTTCTGTACTTTGGATTGCAAGTGCTTAAACGTGTCTTTCTTTGAGACAGATGATGGATTAGTCTGCCAGTCTGCATAGGCCTTGTTCTTGGCCTGGAGGGCTGCTGAAGTGGCTTCGTGGTTTTCATCAAACTACTCTTGATGCATCCATGTTTTCAGTCTAAGTACAGTAGTTGCAGTTAAACCACGTCCACTTTTCAGAACAGGTTCCTGTTCTAACCCCCTCCTCCGTCCAGTAACGAAAGCCGAGACAAGCGTAAAATGGAATGTCCTTTAATTAACAAGACCAGACTCTCGGTGGCTGAAAGCCAAATAAACAAACAGATAAGGACTTTGGCAGCAAGTCCGACAAACCTTGGCAGCAATGTAAACAAACTCTGGCAGCAATCCAGCCTGCCAAGTTTGTTTCTCTTTAATCAAACGTTGACTTCTGCAAGAAGGGCGTGGCACAAGCAGTCTCTTTTATAGTCTGGGAGATGAGCTTAATGACCATCAGCTGAGCGTAATTAGCTCCTGTAATTACGTAGTTGTTCTTGACACCGAGTAGCCCTTTGACGGCGTGCATCCCGGAACAACTCAGAGATGGTTTCTGGATCACGCTCTCTTGTCTCCTCCCCACTGATCCAAGGCTCAGGCACCACATGGTGGCCAACCAGTCTCTCTGTGCCCTGCTCTGAGTCAGAACCCTGTCCAGGGTCCTCCACATCCTCCAGGGCCGACTCATAGGGCCCCTCGCTATCGGAGTCTGGTGGCAGCTCCAACGGCTCCTGCTGGGCCACAACAGGTTCCTACATTCCTACAAGCAGTAAATTGCCAGAGAGTTTTTCATCAAGTACATCTTGGAAGCATTGGACTTTGTCTGGGTCTGCCAATGTTGAATGATGGTCTTTGGTGGCCTTCAATGTGACGAGGCTATGTGTAGGTTGAGGACCAACTAGTTGTGATTTCTACAGCATTCAGCACCTCACATGGCAGAAATGATAGTGACATCTTTAAGATCACTATCACTTGTGCCATGTGAGGTGCTGAATGCATAGTCAAGTAGGTACCAGGATTGGACCTGGGATACATTCAGGTAGCTTTGCACTTGTTTGCAAGCCTGAACATAGTGTTAATGATGCACAGGTTGTACTCAGCACATTTGCTTAGAAGCAGCAGGCCATTGCTACTTTCTTTTCCCACTCCATATCTTCCAAGGAGTCCATCTCAGTTGTCGCTGTCTGTCCCCATCCTAGCATTAATGTTGCCCAGAATGACAAGTTCATCACTGATGGGGGTTCAAAAAATCAGATCTGGCTCCTCCTAGAACACTTCCTTGTCTTCCTCTGGACTCATGAGAGTTGTTGTGTAGGCGTCATCCTGGCTGCTATCCCAGGACTTGCTGAGAGGAAAGTGGAACTTCATGGTGCGTTCATTTATTCCAATGGGTAGAGTAGGGTAGACTGCTATGAGTGTTGTGTGTCTTTCAGGCCTTCACATCTTGTGTCTATTCAGCAAAGTATGAGCATTCCAGGCTCCAAAAATAAGTTCTTTTTCTTAATTCTTGGCCACTAAGGAGATGATCTGCTAGCCACAGTTAACTAGCCAGATGTTGTGCAGCAATTTTCTAATCTTCTCCCTCATACACTGATGTGCAATGCTATTCTAGAAGGGCTGGCCAGTTACCCTGAATGCTGCTGGACTTTTCTGCTAACCAAGGAATAGAGACCAACAACCACTGGTTCAAGGGTCATACTTGTTTAGGTTTGAGACTACAACTGCTAGTCGTCATTTCCACTTATAATTTCACCACTCCCCATCACTGCAAATTAGGACTTAATAAATTAGGTTTAGATTGAGAGGATTTGTGGATGAATTATAGATGAAGAGGAATTGCACCATTAAAACCCTTCACATTTTTAAATGGAGCTCACTCAGCCAAGGAGACCTTAATCCAGTGGCATGGAGAATTGTTATGGCTCGAGACCTCGCCTGCTGCAGTGGATGACGAAGATGTCTAATTGTCTTGTTGTGTTCTTAGTGCTCCACAACACCTTCTGGGCCTGCATTTTTGACTGTTGAACTCTTGATCAGTCTCCTCCACTCAATCTCCCAGGACCAGTCTTTACCTGCTGGAATAGACAAAATGTCTATCTCTCACTGAGGTTGAAGACTCATTGGCTGCCCTCACCTGGTATGGCCCATCTGCTGAGATGGTTTGCCAGGGTGTGGCCACTGCAGTGTTGGAATCACAGGTGAGAGCTGAGTGCCAGGTGGGAACCAAAGCAGTGGTGGGTTCCTCACCGGTTTACTACCGGTTCGCTGAGAGGGCGTTTTGCGCACACCATGCTGGCTTCATTCACGCGCCCACCCACCACGTATTGCGGCACATGTGCAGAAACATGCCGGCGACGGCAGAAGGAATCCGGGAAACCAGTTCAGGGATGTGGCAGGCCTGGGTCGCTGCCAGTTCCAGTGACCCAGGCCGCCATACCATTACTGGTTCAGCCGAACCGGTCCGAACCAGTAGGAACCCACCACTGAACCAAAGGTGAATAAGTGGATCTACAAAGTTGCAGGGCACTCCACCAGAGGTCTTGCCCATTCACGAACACCCGATATGCCTCTTTTGTGCAATACAGAATGATTTAAGGGTACACTTGCTTTTCAAATATGCCGTGATAAAGTATGTTCTCTTAAACAAAGAAGGTTTATTCAGGAAAATAATTGTATCTTCTCGCTTTTTTTTTTTAAAGAAAAAACCTGAAATAACATGTTATCTTAACTAGAGATGGTAATTACTTTTGTCAGGGCAAGATACTCCAGACAGAGCATTTTTAAGTGTCAGAACACCAACTCCTACGTTGCTGAATTTTTATGGCAGGGTTATTATGCTTTAATAGCTGGCTGATGATGGGAAATGCAGCAAATACAGTTTCACCTGGTAGGCAGTGACACGATGGGAAACATTTTACCTCCAATCATGCACCTGTTAAAAGAAGAGTAGCCTTGCCACAAAAAATTATTAGTAACCTTCTGATGAATCAGTTTGCCTGACACCCCATGATACCAACCGAACCTCACAGGGCTGCTAATGCAAGACCCTTTGCAGGACATATATATATATTTTAGAGATGTTATATTGCACCGTTGCTTGTTACTTGCAGCATACTCATTTTCACATGATGAGACCTGGCTCTTTTTTCCAGATTGGAAAGAGGATCAGGAAAGAATGGGAGAGACAGAGGAAAATGAAGTTTTCAAGCGAAAGCACCGAAGGAAAAGAATGGAATGCCTCAACAGAGTGTGGGGCATGTGAGAGAATTTGGCTTGGGACCCAATGATATAAAAGCTCTCATTATTTGGGTTTTTGATTAGAGGAGAAACGTTCCCTATTTGCTGCTTGCTAATGTTCACCAGTTTACAATTTCAGTAATACTGTTGACAAAATGACAGAAATAACATGAAATAAAATGAGGTAACAATAGAAATAAAATGATGTAAGCACATCGTGCGGTATATCTCCTCCTCAGGAAAACAGAGTTATTTGCTTCTATCGCCGCTAACATCCCGATTATTAAAGAGATACTGTAATGGGACTTAAAATGTGAAAGCCCGGGAATCACTGAGTTAGGTTGTATCGAACATTAGGGCATGGATGATGAGAGTTGGAATCCTCATCGTCTAGAGCCATGCTAAGCTGAGGAAGGCTCCCTCAGAGGGAGAGCATGGTAAAATGAGCCTGAAAATAAATTGCAGCAAATCTGCTCTTTCACTTGGAAATCAGTGGTTAGGTGCATCTGTAGCTGTGTAAAATGCTTATGTCCTGAGATTCTTTTAGTTCCTCATCCATTTAATTACTGCCCTTCTCATCCGAAGCCAGCAGATTCATTACAGTTTATGGCCACAGAGGGACCTGCATTTTTGCAGCAATCAAATGATTGCAATTAACGGTATAAAATTAAGGAGAAGGGGGAGAGAGAGATCATCGTCCTGATGTCATTATCCCCGTACTTCCTTTGCACACATACACACTCCGTTGGACACACAGTATATTCTTGGTCTACTGGAATGCTTAGCCTGAAGTCCCTTTGAGTCAGCAAACC
Organism: Thamnophis elegans; assembly: GCF_009769535.1. Lineage (NCBI taxonomy): Eukaryota > Metazoa > Chordata > Lepidosauria > Squamata > Natricidae > Thamnophis > Thamnophis elegans. The sequence continues at coordinate 29,346,710 of NC_045542.1, forward strand.
CGCAGTCTGGCTTGAAGATACGGAGGTCCCCCTACCAGTTGAACCTCACTTAGCAAATTACTTAGTCCAATTCCCATCCAAGCTTTTTTGCTGGGCCTTCTATCCCAGGGGCTATCTCAATGTCACCTCTTCCAATTGAGATGTGTGCTGGCAAGATGCTCTTGGCAGGACTGCCATCCTTTTGATCATGCACATGTGTTTTTTCACAGTAGCTTTCTTTTGAAACATTTAGGAGATGAGCTTTTTCCTGGCATAGGGGATAAGCGCTGGAAGAAGCGTTCTCTGCAAAATGTCCAAACGTCAGGTTGCTTTAAGACACTGTTTCAGAGCTTTACAATGAAAAAAAATTAAACTGGATGGCAGAGCAAGCCTAGAGCTTCTATGTTGGAACAGCAAACTGTCATTTTGATGACAATGTGTGTACAGTTATGCTACAAGTTAGGTAAGCTTTTTTTTTAAGGCTCCAGACGTCGTGATCTAATGATGTTGTTGTGATGGGGGTTCCCTAAAACGAAAAATAAGAACATAAAATGGAGAACAAAACAGCTCCCTTCTTCAAAGTAGAATTTGTCAGACATTAAGCAAATGTAGCTGCATAATCTTGATTAGAGCATGATATGGTTGAAGTTGAAAGCAACAGCAAAGATGGCTTCAGATAAAAGAAGTTAAGGCACTTCAAAAAAATCAGCTGTCCTCATATCAAACACACACATACACTCATAGACGCACATTCACAGCTCATAATCTTCAAATGATCACTTGCAAATGACTCAGAGGGGAATTATTTCTTAAGCATCAATAGTAAAGCAGTAACTGTGAGTTTTACCATTTGAGGGTGTCTTGCCAATGATGCAGGATGAGACTTAGTTGATAAGAGAACAAAGACAGATACATTTCAACTTAATATTTAATTGACATCAGCACTGTTCTAAGTGTAGTCCAAAACCAGGGTCAGCTTTAAAGATTTTTGAAATCAATATGAAATGGCTCCCCTCTCTTATTGGCATTTCTAACTACAAATAGGAAAGAGTGAAAGTGGGAGTCAAATAATGCCTCTTTCTTTCAGCCCAAGCTTAAATTTATCATTTCTTCCTAACTTTGCTCATATTAGATTGTAGTATCTGCCTCAGTCATGTTTGTAAATGATATGCTATCAGAGAGCAGAGGGACCTTCCAGATATGGAGATACATTTCTACAGATATGGGAAGGACGTCTATTTGGACCAGGCCTAACTATTGCCTACTCTAAATCTAAGTTTTAAAAAAATCTGTTTTCTTCCTGGGTTTTAGCCCATTCCCTAAAATAAGAGATTGAGATTTACAAGGCAGAAACTGATTTGCAGAATAGGATTATTTTTGCAGTGAAAGGATATTCTTCAATACCTCCAGTTATTGTTTTGCAACCCAAGACAGTTGAATCTATTGATGCTTCAGTCCTACTTCAGTTCTCCCATTGCCCTCTCATATCCTACTGGAGAGGCAATAATAATCATATTTCATATGAGTAATTATACTTTCTAACTCTCCAAAATCCAATTCTTGTTATATCACGGATGGGATGTAGGGCCTGCCACTGATTTTAAAGCTCTTAGACTTGCACTCTAATAATTTCATATCCTATTTCATTTCCAAACAATCTGTGTTCATCTTCTTAAGTATGAAGTCAAAGCTCCTATAAATCTGTTTTTCTTTGTTTAAAGTAAACCATGATTGGAGTTCGGTTTTAAGCATAGTGATTGTGGCATGTGGCTGCAATGGAGACAATAGACCTTGGAGGACAGTTGAATAAATTCACACCAGGTACCTATGTGTGCAATGGATAACCTGTAATATGTCACTCTCTCTCTCAGCCAATCCCACCTCACAGGGCTGTTGTGGGGAAAATAAAAGGTGGGAGGTGTCTTGGATATGTGTGTTATATATATTTGCTGTCTTAAGTTATTTATAAATATAATAAAGACAGAATTCAGATAGATGATAGGTGATAGATGGATGGATAGATATGAGAGAGAGATACTAAGCAATATGTGTCGTTAATGTTCATCACATACTATATGTTTACACCTTGGTAGGTGAAAGAGCAAGGGTGGGTTGCTGCCGGTTTTACTACAGGTTTGCAACCTCTGTGCACACACGCAGTCCCTAAAATCCAAAATGGCAGCGGCCCAGCAGCAGCGAGGGAACCGGTTCAGGGGTGTGGCAGGCCGGGGTCATAGCGGGTTCTGCGACTCAGGCCTGACTTCCACTACCAGTTCAGCCAAACCGGGCCAAACCGGCAGCAACCCACTTCTGTGAAAGAGGTATCAGAAGCTTCTCCCTATATGGTGGGAGATGAATGAATCTGAAAGTAATATTGTATACAGAAAGTTCTCTTGGATATGACATTCCAGTCTGAATACTCTGGTCTGATGTATTCCAGATCACTTTGAAATGTGATCCTATTTCCACATCTTCAAGCAACCTTTAAAAACCTGTTGTCCCTCCCACCTCACCTTGGGTTAGGCCCAAGGGCAGCTTCTTTATGTTGAAGGCAACTAGGTTGGATGTTATGCTGTTCCTTGGAGGATGGTTGTCTTTATATAATATTGGTTTTTTTTTTAATTTTTGAAGCATTGCAAAACCATTTTGGAGTTGAGTGGCCTAGAAATTTTAATTAACATCATCATAATCATTTTAGCCATTGTCTATCCACTACAGGATGAAGGCCTCTTCTGCATTTTCCAACCTGTATGGTCCTGAGCTTTCTTTTGCCAATTGGGCCCTCAATGGTTGCTGATGTCATCAATCCATCTTGTTTTAGGTCTCTTTTGTGGATGCTTTTTAATTAAGTGGGATCCATTCTATAACTGCCTTGGTCCACCAGTTGTCATCAGTTCCTCTTGCTATATGACCAGCCCATTTCCATTTCAACTCTTTCACTGTTGTGATGATGTGCAGCAGAAGTGGGTTGCTTCCGGTTTTACTACTGGTTCGCTTCGCGCGCATGCACAGTTCAATGTAAATTGTTCTTTGCACATGCACAGAACAATTTACAATGAACTGTGCATGCACACGCACTATTAAAGAACATGCCGGCAACGGCAGCAGCAATCAGGGAATCGGTTCTGGGGTGTGGCCAGCCTGGGTCAATGCCGGTTCTGCAACCCAGGTCTAAATGTCACTACCAGTTCAGTCGAACCAGGCTGAACCGGTAGCAACCCACCTCTGATGTTCAGTCTTTCTATATATATCGTGTGTGTGAATTACAAAATAGAAAGACCTGCGCTAGTCTTGTTGTATTCGGGACTTTTCCTGTGTAAGATTGAGATTGTCTTGGCAACGTTTCGGCGAGGTCTCACTCGCCATCTTCAAGCTGGTGTTTTCGGCTTAAAGCGTGGTCGGAGCTGCCGTCTTTCTATAAATCTTGGTGGGGATATGTGGAGTTCTGGCTTTGTTTCAGTAAGTGGATTGATAGGCTGTGTGGTTGTATCATGATTGGTAGATTGGTGCTGATTGGTGCTGGCTGTGTTTCCGTTGTTGTTTTGTGCTGTAACATCCTGGGTGGTGGGTGGGGCTCATTTGTTGAACAAAGGAAGACTCCTCCCAAGAACTGAGACATAGAACAGGACAACGGCACTGCCCTCCTCCCTTACATCAAAGGCACCACAGATAAAATCAGCATTCCCCACAAACACAATATAAAGACAGCCTTCAACACTGACCAAAAAATAGCCAACATCTTAAGAAACCCCAAAGACAAATTCCAGCTAGAAAACCAAGGAATCTATGAAATACCATGCAAAATCTGCCCTGCAACATACATAGGACAAACAAACAGGAGAATAAATGCACGCATTGCAGAACACAAGAACACAGTAAGAAAAAAAGAAAAAAAACTTCCTCCCTTTTCCAGCACCTTAAAGCTACAGGACATGAAATAAATTTTGAAAGAACCAAATTAATCTCCAAAACTGAACACTTCAACAAGAGAATAATTATGGAAGCTATCGAAATAGAGAAACATCCCCACAATATGAATAAATGTGATGATGCCTCCTGCCTACCAGACATCTGGAGACTAGCCCTACTCAACAAACAAGCCCCACCCACCACCCAGGACGTTACAACACAAAACAACAACAGACACACAGCCAGCACCAATCAGCACCAATCTATCAATCATGATACATCCACACAGCCACACAATCCACCTACTGAAACAAAGCCAGCACTCCACACACCCCCACCAAGATTTATAGAAAGACAGCAGCTCCGCCCACGCTTTAAGCTGAAAACATCAGCCTGAAGATGGTCAGTGAGACCTCGCCGAAACGTTGCCAAGACAATCTCAATCTTACATGGGAAAAGACCCGAATACAACAAGACCAGCATATCTACACCCATGAAAATCTACAAAAATAAATACATACATACATACATACATACATACATACATACATACATACATACATACATACATACATACGACTCACGAGCTAATTTCAAAACTTTTCACCCCAGTGGATGTTACTCCACAATTGAAGTATTATCTTCTTTTGAAATTGCTTGGTCGTTTCTCCTTTTTATCCATTTTTCACTCCAGGACAATTATCAGAGCTAATTCAGGCAATCATTTTTAAAGGTGTGAATTCCACAGATGGTAGCTGTACTAACTTAGTTTCAGCTAAGGAACCATTTGTCTCCCATCACCTCCAGGTTAAGTTTTTTGAAGTGGTTATATCAGGGAGGGCAAAAAAATTGAAGCAATTCAAGCTTTCTCTTGAGGGTTTCACCACCTCACAAACCACAGGCTATAAATCAGCAAGACTCCACCAGACATTCAGCAAGACTCTATTACATTTGCCACAACAATGAGGTGAAAGGAGCTAGCCCAGTGGATTCTCTATTAGTTTGATGGCTCCAAAGAGTTTCAAGCAGCTCTCGTTGATTTTGTGACATGTTTGTGCCATTGCAAACATAATCCCAGGGTGAAGCAAGTAATGTTCTGAGTGACAAGGAAAACAACTGAAGAAACAATCACAAAAAATTTATTTATTAGAGCAAACCAAGGAATATCCTAACATTCTAGGGTATTTAGAAAGATCTAACTCTCTGCTGGCATCCGGTGGTCATCTGGATTTTTGCAGATGTCCTGTTGGTGGGAGTACTGAAAATCAAGAGGCCAAAGTACAGTGATACAGCAGAGCCAACTTTCCCATTTCCCCCATTTCTTCAATAAGTTTAGGTAAAAGTTGAGAGTCATTATTAGTCAATGTAATTAATGCAAAAATACAAGGATGGTCATCTTACTTCATATAAGTTGGATCCCATTGGTTATTGTGGCCCCCATTGTGACAAGATAGGAATTTGTGCAAAAGTCCTCCTGCCCGCAGTTGCCACGTGCTCAAATTCTGGAGGCCCCCAAAGTTTATGCATTAGCCTTGAATGGGGAGGTGTAGTCCCATCCAAGACTGCCAAAACCCCCTAGGTAGAGTAGACCACGAAATCATTTCCACACTAAGGCTACTAAGACTGCTTTTATTGAAATTGGCTATAATAGCAGAATCTTAAGTCTGATTATGTTGTGCCTCCTACTCCTTCTTAATGATTGAAGGACGTATATGCCAGAGCCACCTTTGAATAATATCTCCTCCTTCTGGACTTAAAAATGCTTAAATACCCTTTTTGCCTGGGGAATAGTTCCTTCATATCCTCATCAAGAATATATTTCTTATTCTCTGCTATATCCTCCAAAATGCTACAACGGCCCCAAAACAACAAGCAGATCAGTGGAGGGATTCATTTTTTTTTTTACTACTGATCCTGTGGGCACAGCTTGGTGGGTGTGGTGTGGCTTGGTGGGTGTGGCAGGGGAAGGCTACTAAAAAATCCCCAATCCCTCCCGATCAGCTGGGACTCGGGAGGCAGAGAATAAATGGGGGCCATTCACCGTCCACCTGTGGCTTTACTCCTGAGTCGACCCCTGTTCCTTAGCTGTTCCCTGTGTCTGGCAACTCTGTGCATGCGCTCATTGGGAACAGGATCCAGCTGTTCTTCTGCCTCACTGATGTCTGACTTCGAAGGCACCTGTTAACTGTCAGATGGCCCTGGCCCCATCTCTGCCTCCGATGCAGAGCCCTAATCAAAGGCTTCCCCAGACTCCAGGACTGTCCCATGTTCCTCCCCAACCTCCTCATTGTCCAACTCTGCTGCCAGCTCCACTGGCTGGCCACAACACTCACTTAGCTCTTAGTCATAGACATCAGGTACCTGATATTTAAAAGCAACAGCTGGACTCAGCGGCATCTTTATTTATTGTGATTTCTACATTAGAAGGCTAGGCTTTTTAAAAAAGTAGGGTTAATTGATGTCATTATAGAATACCAGTACACTGGTTACTAGAACCATGCTGAGGGCCAAATCTACTCTTGGAATTGAGGGGAGAACAGTCTGTTAACAGAAACTGACTCTGTAAGTACCAGCAGCACAGCCTCAAACGTTCCCCCTGTCAAGAACAGCATTTTAGACAGTGCGCTGCAAGCTTGTTTATGAATGAAGTGTCCCCTGAGATAAGGAAGGAAGGTGCCAAAGAAGATAGATCTTTCCAATTGCATTCAGCATGTACTTGAGGATCAGGTGATAGAGGACAGTCATTTCCTTATCTCCTTCCATCTTTCTGAAGTCTTTGAGAAGCATTTGGAGAAGTCTGCTCCACAGGTGTCTGTCTCCCTCCCCCCAGATCCAATAGGCCACTGTTCTTGTTTGTGACTGGATACGGGAAATCTACATGTGTCACATAGCTAAACCCTGTATTGCCTCTTGCCATTAAGACAGCAGTGGTGGCTTAGAAGCAAGTGAGAAACGGAGGTCCTGCAATAAACAGCAGTGCCTTTCAAGCCTCGTCTTTCTAAAGATGAGTTTATTTGCATCTTTCTAAACTTCCACCATTGAAGCTGAGAGCGGTTGAGTCCCTGTAGTGCAGCCCAGGTTGAATCCTTAACCTCCTCTGTGAAGCGCACGGTGCCCACACGGTGTTCACAGCTGCTGCAACTTGAGTCTTAATGTCTGATCTGGCCTCAAAGTCACGTTAGGACAGAAGGGACTCTCCTGCATTTCAGCTTTTCGGTAAGAAGCCTATCATAGATCAGGTACTCAATGAAGATGTCTTGGGGAAAGACAAAATTGCGGGAGGGCCACCTTTCTCCTAAGCATTTTGCGAAATGATGACTATTTCTCCCCACCAAATTAAGCTTCTGCTTAATTTGTTTATTTCTGTAGTGACTGTGTAGGGAGGCATTAATACATTCTAGTTGCCTGTTGTCTGGACACCCAATCACCATTTCCCCCCTCAAAATGGAAAGAAGGTAATTAGAAGCAGAGTCTGCTGAATGGTTTTATTTTCTCACTGTAGAAAAATCAAAGGCTCACCTGTAAATGGCTGTTTAGGACCATCCCAGGTTAAGGAAGATGGGTCTGGGTGTTCTTTATAGTGGGTTTCTTCTATTGCTTTTGGCAGCTGTGGGATAAGACTGTGAGATTAGAAACATAGTAAACTGGTAGCAGAAAAAGACCTAGTGGTCTGTCGAGTCTGCCCTTTGTTTGTTTTTAATTCAATTTAGGTATTTACTATTTTATAACTATTATTATTTTTTTATTCTTGTTTTATTTTTTATTTTTATTGAATGATGGGTATGTGTTTGTCCCATACATATTTAAATTCAGTACTCACAGTACTCACCAGTCCACAGTCTTTCAAGATAGTTCACAATTATGACCTTCATCAGGCTTGGAGAATGACCAGGCTGATATCTTTCAGACACCACAATACTTGACAAGAATGCAGGGATGAACTAATTGTCTCCTGCAAACTCCACTCCCCTTTTTCTCCTCTTTTATTCCCTATGGGAGGGGCCATTCACCATCCACCTGTGGCCTTACTCCCAAGTCGACCTTTGTTCCTTAGCTGTTCCCTTCGTCTGGCAACTCTGCGCATGCACACACTTGGAACAGGCTCCAGCTGTTCATCTGCCTCACTGACGTCTGACTCTGAAGGCAGCTGATAACTGTCAGACGGCCCTGGTTCCCTCTCTGCCTCGGACACAGAGCCCTCATCAGAGCCTTCCTCAGACTCCAGGACTGTCCCATGTTCCTCCCCAACCTCCTCACTGTCCGAATCTGCTGCAAATTCTGCTGGCCACTGTCAGGCCACAACAAATCTCTCCCTCATACCTTGAACCATTTTTGCCAGTCTCTGGACTCACACAATCTTATCAAGGTCTTTTTTTAAAAAATAAGGTCTCCAGAACTGGACACAATATTCCAAATGGGGTCCAACTAAAGCCCTATATAGTGGGATTAGGATTAGGTTGTTTTTAAGGAGTGGTGTCATTGTAGTACAGGTAGTCCTCAATTTACAAAAGTCCATTTAGTGACCATTCAAAGTTACAACAGCACTGAAAAAAGTGACTTATGACTGTTTTTCACGCACCATTGCAGCATCCCCATAGTCACATGAACAAAATTCAGATGCTCGGCAACTGGTTCATATTTATGACGGTTGCAGTATCCCAGGGTCATTTGATCCCCTTTTGTGATTTTCTGACAAGCAAAGTCAATGGGGAAGCCAGATTCACTTAACAACCATCTTACTAAGTTAACAACTACAATGATTCACTTAACAAATGTGGCAAAAAAGATTGCAAAATGGAGCAAAACTGACTTAACAACTGTTGCACTTAGCAACATAAATTTTGGCCTCAATTGTGATCATAAGTCAGTGGTTCCCAAACTTGGCAACTCCAGCTCTGCTGGCTGGAGAATTCTGGGAGTTGAAGTCCACAAGTCTTAAAGTTGCCAAGTTTGGGAACCACTGTCATAAGTCAATGACTACCTGTATTGCATATTTGGGAAGAAGTTGGTTTTCTTTGAAGGAGGAATATCAGCTGTACATTTAGGGACATTCAAGCGAAGGAGCAGATTTAGCCTATTACATCTATTTTTTAAACATGGGAATACTTTACAACAAAGTAGCCCATTTCACGGCTTTTAAAGTTTATGGTCAGTTTGCATTCTCCTCAGTCATATAAAATTATACATGAGATACTCATCCACAAAACATTTGTTGAATGAATACTAATAGAAATTTAAATAAAAATATTGGGGACATGGGGGTGGGGGGGAATTGCTGCTGTAGAACTGGCTACATCAATGTTGGGCAATCCTAGAACAAAGTAGATGATGCAATTTGCGCGTGTGGGCTGCTGTGCATAGGCTGTAGTGCTAGACAAATTCAGTGAGACTTATGTCTACGCAAAGGTCCTTAGAATTAAGCTGATATTAATTTGCAATGAATATGTGAGCTGCCACCATGAAAAAGATTGTGAGTTAAGTGAGGTGACATGAAAACTCATATTAGCAATGTTTAAATTTAGGATGGCTATTTCACACCAACTAGTCACTGAGTAATAATGAGCGTGAATAAGCATCATTGTATTCATCAAAAAATATGTTTCATGTGAAGGTATCTGACTTTTTGCAGACAAAAATAAATGAAATATAAGAATTAACTAATCTCTTCTGATTCTATAATGCTACAAAAGTGGAACAGATCTTCATGGCACTGCCCAATCCATCACATTATCTATCTGCTACACTCATGATGATGATCAGTATTTACTATACACAGTTCTATACAAATCTTTTATGCCTACAGATTGCACTACTTCCCTGCTTTTCTAAAAATAAAACCAGGTACACTACATACTAACACTAGGATCCCTCTAAGGCTAAGCTGTTCCTAACAAATAAGTTCCTTCTATTCAGCTTCTTTCTTGCCTTCCTCCCTCATGTCTTCTGAGGCTTGGCTTTGATGTGAATCTCTTTTAGCTTTGTGCTCTTTCCTCATGAGGTCCACATCCTCTGGAAAGTTGAACCAGTGTCCAGTGATAGGTTAAATGGCTATTTCCAGTTTATGCCCCAGCTCCCATACATTCCTGAGAGTCAAATCCCTAGGGAGCTGGGTTCCTGTGAAGTTAGCTTCAGGAACAGGGAAATAATTCTTCATGGTGGAAAGCAAGTAGGCAAGGAATCTCTTGAACTCCAAAGAGTTAGAAGGAGCATACGTGTGTGAATACATGTGTATGCATAGTAGCAGTGGTGGGACCCAAACATGTTTACTACCGGTTCTGTGGGTGTGGCTTGGTGGGCGTGATGTGGCTTGATGATGGATGTGGCTTGGTGAACATGGCAGGGGAAGGATACTGTAAAATCTCCATTCCCTCCCCACTCCCAAGAGAAGAATACTATAAAATCTGAATTCCCACCCCACTCCAGGGAAAGGATACTGCAAAATCCCCATTTTCTCCCAATCAACTAGGACTCGAGAGGCAGAGAATAGATAGGGGTGGGGCAGGTCAGAGGTGGTATTTACCAGTTCTCCGAACTACTCAAAATTTCCGCTACCGGTTTTCCAGAACTGATCAGAACCTGCTGAATACCACCTCTGCATAGTAGGACTACAATAGCAACAATTCTGGAATGTTGGGCTAGTACTTATTTCATTTCATTTATTTCATTTATTTGGGATTTATAGGCCGCCCTTTTCCCTGAGGGGACTCAGGGCAGCTTACATTCATAGGAGAAGGGGGGTGCAATATAAAGACATAAACAATATGTGAATAAAATAAACAGTAAAAGCACAACTTTCATTCAACACTCAACACTCGGGCGGGGTGAATTAGAAACTAAACTCCTAAGCTGATGGCTGATGGCTTCATGGGTCTATTTGTTAAAAATAAAAATAGAATTATAACAAACTTAGCCGGAATTTAATTTCAAAATATGTAATCATTAAATAAGAACAGGACAGTCTAGCTGATCATTGCCAATGGCAAAATCTTGGCTTTTTCCTAACAGAACTTGGGGGAATTCCAGATGAAGCTGATACTTCTCAGCTGAGTGCTTTAATAGCAAAGTAGACTTGCTGAATGCTTACTTAAGCACTGATTCTGAACAACAAGAATCAGGAACCTAAGCTTGTAGCCTTATGTTCTACTTTGTCTTATTTGCTAATATATATGCTCTCTATGTATGTTCTCAATCACTTCTATTGAGATAATTGTTATAGTAGCACTAATGTGTGGCCTGAATCCATAACCATAAGAACAGATTTGGATTCAAGGTATTTTTCCTTTAAAAGATTATAATTGGCCCAAATATAGGGATGTGATTCTCTAGAGGGGATTTCTGCTCACTTCTATAACCCATTTTTCTGGATTTGTTTATTACTAGCCTATAACCCAGTGTAGCCCAGGTATTTATTTATAGGGGAAAATTTTTTGGACCAAATGTAATTTCTAATGTTGGATTTTCCCCCCTTACCAGAGGGAGTCCCCTTGTGGAGTACTATGGCAACTCCACTATGCTGCACAGTAGAAGCCATTTTATGGCAGTGCAGTAAAAGCCATTTTAAAGCACAACAGGCTGTATCTTAACAGAACAAACACCCCAAAGGGTTTTAGGGGTGTCTGACCCCCATGATATTTGTTTCCAGAGAGTAAATAATCTGTGTACACAGTTTGGTTTAAATTGCTCAAGTCGTTCCAAAGTTATCCTGGAACATACATGCATACAGCAGTTTATATATATATGTAGATTTTATATATTTGTATTTATTTATATCCTTCCTTTATTATTTTTACAAGCAACTCAGGGTAGCGAATACCTTCCTTCTCCTATTTTCCCTATAACAACCCTTTGAGATAGGTTGAGCTAAGAGAAACTAACTGGCCCAAAGTCATTCAGCTGGCTTTCGTGGCTAAGGTGAGATGTGAACACACAGTCTCCAGCTTGTAAATGGATTAACATACCATCATGATTAAAATTAATAAAATTCAGTAACTATGCTCATATAGCATATTGTTTTCAAACAAATAAACCACAGTACAGCTTGAAGTGATGGTCTGGCCCATACAATATAATAAAATAATAGTTATGTTTCCCACAATATGCAGCACAATGAACAATCCCACAATCTACACTAATATGTTCTATGAATCTAGTAAATGTGGCAGAATACAACTTCTGGGTTGTCGTGGTTCAAAAGATTCAACTTCATTCTTTCACAGGCAACACATTTTTTTTAATCATCAGGCCTTGATTGAGACCAGTTAGGCAAAAAATCCAGAATTATGTTTTTGCTACCAATGAAATCATCCAGTTCCTTAGAAATCCCAGTATTGGGCAACCTAAGGAATTCCTTGAAGTAGTTTAGAGCAGCCCTATCCGTATACACAGTTGGACGGGATTTTGGAGGTCTTCTTGTTACATAGGGCTCAGTGTTCTAGTCTGCCTTGAGCCTATCTTCTGGAATGTTAGCTATTCTGACCAGATTGGTGTCATCTACAAATTTATGTTTTCCCCTTCTATCCCCTCATCTAAATTGTTATTGCAGAACCTTGAGGTATCCCGCTGCACACTTTCTTCCATGTATAATACTATTAAGGACTACATGTTGAGTGTGGTTTGTCAGCTAGTTACAAATCAATCTGGTGGTGATGTTGTCTAATATACCTTTTTCTATCTTATCAAATAGTAGGTTGTGTCTACTTTATCAAATCCCTTACTGAAGTCTAAGCAAATTATGTCCACGGCATTTTGCTGATCCAATAATTTACTCACTTTATCAAAGAACGCTATCAGATTTGTCTGGCAAATTTGTCATTTTTAAGAACCTTCCTGATCAGAATAGAAATATATAGTATAAAACAACATAGCAAACTTTGGCTGGTCTTGAAATGGCTAACTAAGCAGTGTTTGATGTAACTTGCATGGAAGGATAGTACTTGCATGGAAGGTCACCAGGAAATCCCAAGCCTGCAATTAAAAAAAGAGTAAAAGTGCTTTAGGTTAAAAAAAAAAGTCTTAGAAGACAATCATGGTAATCCATTTCTATAACTTATCAAAAAAATTTCCAGGAATTGAACTTGAAACAGACAACTGTTTCAAACATCAGATTCATTTCAATACTTAAGGTTTCACCTTGTTCTCCTGTGACACTGAAATCTCCAAAGGTATAAATATCTGCCTAGTATTAGTTTATTTCAGGCATTGAGTATATCTTATCTACCTAAACGTCCTTCCTCCAGGTTCTATCTACTACCAGAATTTTCTCTACAGCAACATAAGGTTGGATTAAAGTGGTATTGCAGATACTGAAATAATGTTCATAAAAATAGTTCAGCCATTTACATATGTTATCGTCATCCCCAGCAGAGTACTGAAAGTGTTCAAACTAAATCCCACAGTTCAGATTATAATACACAACTCAGTTACAGATGCTTCAGCGAAATAGTTCCTTCTACTTGGTAATATACTTTTCTCATAGTGTTGCTTTGCTATTACTTTAAGCAGTGTTTCAAATCAGAAGCCCTGCTGTCCTGTTATAAGATAAAATTAATAATCTTATTGCAGCTCACAATATTTATTTATGGAATCCATTACATCAAATGTTGTCTTTAGTTGGCAGATCTGAATGTGTTTGTGGTTGCACAGTATGTGTGTCTTAAGTAAGTAACTAAAAGCAGGTATCAAGAGTCCCACTGAGTTTAGATGGGCAGAGTACATGCCAGGGGAAGTCTGGCAAAACCTGGAACAAACAGTGCCAAAATCAAATGTGGAAATTAATTCATTGCACTTATATTACATGTGTTCAGAGAGATAAAGAAAGAGACTATGATGGATGGAAACTGAACAAGGAGAGATTCAATCTGGAAGTAAGAAGAAATTTTCTGACAGTGAGAAAAAGCAACCAATGGAACAGAAGTTCAGAAGTTGTAGGAGCTTTATCACTGGAAGCTTTCAAGAACAGACTGGACTGCCATCTGTCAGAAATGATGTAGGGTCTCCTGCTTGGGTGGGGGTTTGGACTAGATGACCCACAACAGTGATGGCAAACCTTTTTGGCACCAAGTGCTGAAAAGAGAGAGCCCGCATGCGCACACTTCACACACACACACACACACACACACACACACACACACATGTTCTTGTGGGCCACAACCCAGAAGAGGAGCTGCCCAGGGGACATTCAGGCACTGTAAAATGGACTTCCTGTAACCAGCATGCACATGTGGACTGGCAAGCTAGTCTTCTGGTTTCTGGCATGCATGCGCACACACCAGAAAATGGAAGACCAGCTCTTCCAGTTTCCTACACTGCCACACACACAAAGGCCAACTGATCGTCACGCGCGCATGCACTCCAGAAACCCAGAAGAGGAATGGTTGATACCGTATGTGCCTAGCGATATGGCATGCCACTTTGGGCATGTGTATCATAGGTTCACCATCATGGACCTACAAGGTCCCTTCCAACTCTGTTTATCATAAATGTATGCTATACCGAAACACAAATTACAATCACATTTTAGCTTAGCATGACATACTTAGACAGCTGATTGGTTTATTAACTGTGTTGACTTACCCCAATAACTTATTATTCCATCAACTCTAGTTACATTAACCCAATGAAGTATGTTATATAAACCTTTGACATAAAAACTTTAAGACTATCCTACCATTTCTTTTGTAGCGGTTGGGATTGTTAAAGGAGCCATGCTGAAGTGTCATTCCTCTGTTAGTCTTGCCAGCCTCATGATCATTAATATCTGAAGTTGAACAGTTCCTTCCCTTAGCCATTCTATCCGGCTCAAGCCACAGAGCTCAGACATAAACCTGATGAATAAAACATATTCCCAAACCCTCTCTGGCTGTCAGGCCATGCAGTCTCCATCAGTACTGTAACAGTGGGGACAAGTGGCATTAAAAGGGCCCAAATACAACCAGTGACAGTGTCTTTAAAGCATAAATGTACAAAAATAAGCAGAGCGACCATTCGTAACAGCATGAATTTGTATAGGAATGAAAACAGACTAAGTGCTTATTGATATAGCCAAACTCAGTATGGTATGACCAATTCATGCTGTTGTGAATGGTAATGTGCTGAGTTTTGCCCTATCAATAAAACACTTGTAATGGGATGGGAGAGCTTAGTCTGTTTTCATTCCTATATTTTCAGTTTCGCTGTCTCAGCATTCAAAAAAACCAAAAGCCAAAGGGTCACTAATATAACGACACTTAGAAAAGATGTTGTGGTTTCTTCCTGAATCACTCATCCTCTGTTTTCATTTCTTTTCTCCCTTTTCCTTAATGGAAATAACAATTACCACATGCCCTAAAAAGCTTCGGCACCATACTTTTTTCTCAGTTATTACCCGTAGCAAGCAATTGCTTATATATGGACTGTTTTTATAGTCTGCTCTTTTCTTCAAGGATCTCAAGATAAAATTTGCTATCATCTTCTGCTGCACGTTTGGAAATAGATTGATAGGAGAGACAGGGACTGATCCACCAGTGTTGGTTGGAATCAAAGAAGGGAACTGAATTTGAGTGACCTGGGTCCATTTGAAACACATTTGCCCCTCTTATACAAAGTGGACGGGAGGGGAGGGAAACATGTTAGAAGATAGGGGAGCTCACCGTGGGCTGCCATCAAGCTCTTACCTATTCATTTCTGCCCAGGGAGTGCTATGCTTCCTGCACATTGTCTTTTTCCCCTAATAATAAAATGCACCAGCCCTCAAGGGCAGCTATCATGAGAGTAAATGAAATGGTGGATTACCTTGTTTCCGTATCTTACGATTCCTTCCAAGTGAGCAGAGTAGTTGCTGCCAAATTACAGAGCATGCTGTACTCTGGGGGGTGGGGAGGAAAAGGAACCTGTCTGGAACCAAGCAAGGACACTTTTGGTCTGAAGAGCCTATGCAATGCTCTAACCTAGCGTTCCCCAACCTCTCTGGGTTGGTAGAAGCCTAGCATGGGTGGGGGAGGGGGCAGGGGAGAGAGGGGAATTGGCTTCATGTGGGGGCAGGCCAGTGGTGGGTTCCTACCGGTTTGGACTGGTTTGGCCAAACCAGTAGTGGTTTGAGAGCTTGGGTCGCTGGAACTGGCAGCGACTCAGGCCTGCCATGCCCCTGAACCAGTCCTCCGGGCACATACGAGCGAACCGTCAGTAGTGCCTGCTAGAACCCACCCCTGGGGCAGCCATGTGCGCGCGCGCGCACACACACACACACTTCATTTGTGGGAGCAGCAGGTGAGCACGAGTGGGGCTCTGCAGAGGTGGTATTCAGCAGGTTCTAACCAGTTCTGGAGAACCGGCAGTGGAAATTTTGAGTAGTTCGGAGAACTGGTAAATACCCCCTCTGACTGGCCCCGCCCCCATCTATTCTCTGCCTCCCGAGTCCCAGCTGATTGGGAGGGAATGGAGATTTTGCAGTAACCTTCCCCTGCTATGGCCACCAAGCCACACCATGCCCACCAAGCCACACTCACAGAACCGATAGTAAAAAAATTTGAATCCCACCACTGGGGCTGTGTATGCATATATATATATACTTGTGCTGTCCAGCCACTCACACGGCCCGGTTGCAAATAGGCCATGGCTCAGAGGTTGGGGGCCCCTACTCTAACCTTTGGAACATTTCAAGTCTACCTATGAAAAAAACAGTTTTTTTTTTCTTTAACGAAGAGGAGGGTGGATTAAATTGGTCAATTTTACAATAGATCCACTCCAGTAGTGAAATTCAATTTTTTTTTTTTTACTGCTGATTCTGTGGGCATGGCTCGGTGGGTGTGGCATGGCTTGGTGGGTGTGGCAGGGGAAGGATATTGCAAAATCTCCATTCCCTCCCCACTCTGGGGCCAGCCAGAGGTGGCATTTGCCGGTTCTCTGAACTACTCAAAATTTCTGCTACTGGTTCTCCAGAACTTGTCAGAACCTGTTGGATTTCACCCCTGATCCATTCTCAGATTCCACCTGTAGAAATGTTTACATACTTTCCAAGGAATGGAGAAAGCCCTGCTAATACACATAACTTACCTGGAGCTTGCTACCTGCGGGATTCTTCTGCATTTAGGGAAGTTGTTAATTCTGTACATGTAATCTTGACAAGCCACAGGACATCCATGTTTGTTCCCCAAATCCCCATCACACATTGTACCTGTTTTCTCCTGCATTGCTGGTTTTGTGCTAATGGGAGTATAGCAAGTTCCTGTGCCTATACAGTCTCTCAGCATATTGTTTCTGTACCATTGGGCCAAATCAGAATAATTTTAGGGGAGAACCAGCCGGGGGGGGGGGGAGGTTGAGAAAGAGTCAAGCCAACAGCTTTCCAGTCCTTGTTGCTCTCCTCCAGGGTGTGTTTGTCAGCAAGGGGGAAAGTAACAAGGGAGAAAATAGAAGACACCTTAAAGCTGATGTACTAATTAATGACACTCTTGCTCCCAGGTTTTTGATTAATCAGGTTTATTTCCCAGGGTGCATCAGTTGTTACTGGAATAGTCATCTCTCCTTGTCCTTATACAATCATACTAATCGGTAAAGTGTCTGGACTCCTGTCTTGTCACTGTCTGGCAAGTCCTACAGAACAGGCACAGTGTGCCCACAAACACAAATACAGAGAGACAGAGGGAGAGAGGGAGAAACAGAGACAGAGACAGACACACAGACACAGAGAGAGAGAGAGAGGAGAGAGAGAGAGAGAGAGAGAGGGAGGGAGGGAGGGAGGGAGAAACAGAGACAGACAGACACAGAGAAAGAGAGAGACCTAGAGAGACAGAGAGAGAGAAAGAGAGACTATATTTTTCTCTCATGAAGACCAGTCTTTGCTTTCTGTGGTCTACTTGATTATGTGATTTTCCATTTTCCCCCGCACAAAATCATTTTTATGCATTGAGCTTCTTGGATTCACCAAGTGGATACCGGTGCAACTGGAGATATTTCCCTTGCTGCCTGTTAGGCTAACTGTTCCACATCATTGAAAAGAAAAATCTTTTAAAAATGTAATGGAAAACTGCAAAACCAGTTGCTAGCTTCTGACTTTATGGTTCCCACTGACACTCTGAGAAAATAAACGTGGAAAGTAACTGTGTCCTGGCTTTATTTGAAAGGATATTGTGTGTGTGTGTGTGTGTGTGTGTGTGTGTACATACATACATACATACATACATACATACATACATACATACATACATACATGAAAGTTAAAGCTTAGAATGGCAAGAACCATTTGCACCAGATTCTTTTCTATTCCATCAATATTTTATGGCAGGCTGCACCTGCTAGGGCAGCACTTTGGTGAATGCGTATGCTTCATCTCAGCATCCTTTATGCAAAAATGTTCCTGACATATTCTCCTAATTCTGAATATTCCAACTAGTTTCAAGATACTGAAGATCCATACTGGGTTGTTGTTTTTTTTTACAAATAATGGAGGAATAAGAGTAGAGTGGAATGGAGTGGAATGGAATGGACTAGAATAGAATAGAATAGACCTTGGCGGTCTTCTAGTTCAGGCTCCTGTTCAAGCAGGAGAAGTGATTGTCTACAGAGGTCTTTCCCAAAATGTTTAATTTATACCCAGTGAGACAAAAAGCCATTAATCCTCACTCCCTAATTTCCCAGTTCCCTTAATTTTCTAGTTTGCTGTGCAGGTACTTAGCCACAGTTTCTGCCTGCTGGCCATTTCATGAATGAATTACTCAAATGCTTGTGTTTTATAGGGGGATCATATCACTGTACCACACTGGGAGTCATCTTCAGCCAGGCCAATGTATCCAGACAGATTAATATTATTAATATTTCAAGGTAGCAAATAAAATATTGTTCACTACATACATCCTGATGTTTTTGTTTGGACTTTCCATGGAGCTGCTGGCAAATCATATTATTGAACAGCAGACCTCCCATCAGTCCTCCCTTTTTTCCTTTGCTTCAGTCTTAATGCAAAACGGCTGGCTATTCCGTAGTATTTTGCATGGAGCAAAGTAAGCCTTTTAAAAGGGCCCTTTGCTTACCTTAGGTCTCGTCTTAGCTTCAAGCATCTTGATGGATTTTTTTATCATGTCTTGTTTGACTAATGAACAGGCTAGCAATGAGAACATTCAAAACAGTTTCAATGGGGAACAGCAAATGTAAATTCACCTACACTGACACACCTACAGATCCATCCCTGCATTGTTACTATAGCAACAGACAGACCTCCCCAGCAAGCTGAGAATCTCACAGCAAGCATCCCATCTGGACTACAACATCACCAACATTAAATGGCTTGCCACACCCAAAAGTCATTTTGTCCCAGACCTAAAAGTCCATCTATTTTGCGTAGTCAAATTTGCAACTCTTTAGAGAAGAGATTAGGGTTTCTTTCTTGATGGGGACCCTGGGACGACTGTCCTGCTGTTGCTTAAAAGTGAACTATTTGATTCCCCTTTCTTTTGAACATGCTGACATTACTCAGGTAATGCTTCTAGGAGGAAAAACAAACTGTCCAATAAGTAAGAGAATAAATGAGCCAATATTAAGAGCCGAGGTGGCGCAGTGATTAAATGCAGCACTGCAGGCTACTTCAGCTGACTGCAGTTCGGCTGTTCAAATCTCACCGGCTCAGGGTTGACTCAGCCTTCCATCCTTCCGAGGTGGGTGAAATGAGGACCCAGGCTGTGGGGGCAATATGCTGACTCTGTAAACTGCTTAGAGAGGGCTGAAAGCCCTATGAAGCAGTATATAAGTCTAACTGCTATTGCTATTGCTATTGCTATTTTCTCACTAGCTCCTAGGAAAACGCAAATAAGTGCACTATTATAATATTAAAAACAAGGCACTGGGAATGGTACACTATGCAGTTGCTTCCAGGTAGACAAATTTATTCTCCCCTTATGTAATTGCACATGAGATTTTTATTTTCAAAAGAACTGTAAGATGGCAAATTAGTGATATTTTGGAACTGAGTGGGGATCTAACGTCCTATAGAGGTAAGGAAAGTAGGACCAGATCTTCTGTGTCTGCTCTTATCAGCAGTCTCCAACCCTTCCAGTTCTGTAGACTGTGAGGGTGGTGACAGGAGGGGAGAGAGAGGGGATGGTTTTATGTGCATGCATGTGTGCATTGCTTGTTCTGACCTAGGCTTCCCAAGAGCAGGAAGCAAACTCCTTGTCCCAACAAAAAAAACCTTTTGTTAATTTACTCTGAATTCTGCTCATTCACATCCAGTAAAATCTTTCAAGGGAGGATTTACAGTCACAGATCTTATCTGACTTGGAGAGCTCCCAGACCGATATCTGCAAAACTTGGCAAGAAGTCTCGGAGAGTCATGAACCAATTAAGCAAACTAATTGTCTCCTGCAAACGCCACTCCCTTTTTGCTCCTCTTTTATTTCCTCTGGGAGGGGCCATTCATCGTCCACCTGTGGCCTTACTCCAGTGTTAGATTTCAAAAATTTTTAGAACCTCTTCTGTAGGTATGGCCTGCTTTGTGGGAGTGGCTTGCCGGCCATGTGACTGGGTGGGAGTGGCTTGCCAGCCTTGTGACCGGGTGGGAGTGGCTTGCTAGTCATGTGATGGGGGGCATGGCCAACTTGTAAAATGTGGTGAAACTCACTTAACAACGCTCTTGTTTAGCAACCAAAATGTTGGCTCAGAAACTCTGACCTTTGAAGCACGCAAGTCTTAAAGCTGTCAAGTTACAAGACCCTTGCATCCCTAACCCTTTAGAAAAAAAACCTCAGGGGTATTCAAACTTGACAGCTTTAAGACTTGTGGACTTCAACTCCCAGAATTCCTCCTCTCGCTCTTTATTTTGATGATGTGCGGACGGGCGGGGGGAGGGAGCTGGAACCGGTTTTAAATGGCACTGTAGATTTGTGGAACCTCTTCTATAGAAGAGGTTAGAACTGGCAGGAACCCACCCCTGACTTACTCCCAAGTTGACCCCTGTTCTTTAGCTGTTCCCTTGGTCCGGCAACTCTGCATATGCACACACTGGGAATAGGCTCCAGCTGTTCGTCTGCCTCACTGATGTCTGACTCTGAAGGCAGCTGATAACTGTCAGACGGCTCTGGTCCCCTCTCTGCCTCCAATACAGAGCCTTCATCAGAGCCTTCTCCAGCCTCCAGGACTGGCCCATGTTCCTCTCCAGCCTTCTCACTGTCTGAATCTGCTGCCAGCTCTGCTGGCTGCTGGCAGGCCACAACATTACTTGAACAAATGCAGCTTCACATGCTCACATACTTGCCTGCTACTTGCGCAGCCAAGTTCCCAACAGGCCGTGGCCTTGCACTGGGCCGCCGACCGAGAGTTGGGGAGCCCTGTTTGACATGGAAAGTGTATTAGTGCTGTCAATCTATTTCCCACAAATTCTATTGGTGGGGACTCTCTTTTGCACACAGAAAGTCCCATGATTTTCCTGGACACTTCAGCTAGACTCTTGAGCAGAAAGCCCCTGTGATGTCTCTTGGATAAAGCTTTGGAGAGCTACTAAAGAACGGTAAATACAGCTGAGCCAGTAGTATTAGCTGGACCAGTGCAGTTCCATATGCTCTACTTCATGGGTGTCAAACTCATGGCGTTATGTTGCCGTCACGCAGGGGTGCGTTTCAACCGGTTCGCGGCGGTTCCTGCGAACCGGTTGGTCGCCGAACCCGGAAGTAAGTAACTTCCGGGAACGGCGAAGGGTGCGCCCGCCCGCCCACGGTCCTTACCCGGTTTTGACGAGTTCTGCGCTTCCACGCATGCGCGGGACGCATACAGCGCCTGCGCGATCGTCCAGGAGCAGCTGGAGCGTCGCGCAGACGCTAGTACGCATGCGTGCACTGCGCGCGTGCACGAGGACGCCGCCGGCCCCGTTCCAACTGAACCAGTTGGAACGGGGCGAGAAACCCACCCCTGCCGTCACGTGATGTTTCGCAATGTTTTTCCCATTCGCGGAGCTGAGGTAGGTGTGGCATGTGCATGATGCATCTGGCCCGTGGGCCACCAGTTTGACAGCCCTGCTCTATTTGCTCACATTCATGTGCCATCACTTCAGATGCATGCTTTAGTAACAACCATGTTACTAAATTAGCAATTGCAATAATTTACTTAACAATTGTGGCAAAAAAGGTTGTAAAATGAGGCAAAACTCACTTAACTACTGTCTTGCTTAACAACAGAAATCTTGGGCTCAATTGTGGCCGTAGGTTGACTGTAGTACGTGGTTAGTTCAAATGAAAGCGTTTGAATTCTGCCTTGGAACTGCTTGATCATAAATGTATGAATAGCGTCACATCTTGTTTGACTCAGAGAGAAGGAAGATGGAGCTGCTGAAATGGACATTCTGCAGTATTCTGAGATTTAAGATTGAGTAGATTTTCTTCCCAAATCCAAAATTAGCAAAGCAACAGTATCCCGTAAGATCACGCAACTCAACAGCATTGGAAAAAGACGGTAGAGAATTGCCAGGCAAGCTGAGCATTCCCGGCCCCTGATTTAGTTTGTTACCTGAAATGAGCTGTCAATTACAGAAGATTCAATAGCAACTCTTGGCTCATCAGTTGGGTCTTCCATCTGATAGTTTTTCGTTCCCAGCTGGAGACTAGCTTTGCCCCCAAAACATTGAGAGGTTCACTCGCAAAGGCAGGGTCAGGAATAGAGCCCATGATTCATAGCCCCGAAGCTCCACCGACAGCTTATTTTGTTTCCTTGAATTAAAACTTCCAGATGGCACTTTGACCAGGCAGCCACATTGTGCCACCCAAAAAAAGACATTGGGAACCTGAGAGGAAGCTGCTCATTTTGTTTCGGTATGATACACCAGACCGAATTGACTTCTTCTTATCAGTTTGTACTTCAGGGGAAAACCAGTTAATTTTGCTACTTCTTTGTATTGATTGGATTATTCAGTCATTCCTAAAATATTCATGCACCCAAAAGACCTGCGCTTAGAAGAACCCGGTCCTGTTATTGTAATTTGTACAGAGACAGAGAAGCCAGATAACTCAATTTAGGGGGGGGGGGCGGTATATGAATGAAGTGTGCTTTGGATTTAATCCAGAGAATAAAGCCCTCCAGTTATCAGCAGGGGATAATATCTTTGGGCTGAACTACAAAATTCTCTGTTTCCACAACTTGGTATCAGAAATGGTTCAGATTTCAGGGGTGGGTTGCTACAGGTTCACCCAGGTTAGGAAGAACCCGTAGCTAACATTATGGCATCAAAACCCCACCCCTCGCTGGCCCAGCCTCTCCCACCCCTCCCAGGAGTCTCCACGTGGCCCGTTTTGGATGCGAGGTAAGTGCAGGGCCCGTGCAGAGGCTTGGGGTGGGGAAACAGGACTCCTGGAAGTTCCGGGGGAGGCAGTTTTCTCCCTCCCAGTGGGTGGAGGAAAGCCCCCAGAGCCTGGGGAAGGCGAAAATGCCCCACCCCCATGGTGCAGGAGGCCGACTAGGCCACGCCCAGCCGGCCACCGGGCAGAGAACCCGTTGCTGGAATTTCTGAAGCCCACCCCTGGTTCAGATCTTTCAAGCAGGAATTTTGAAATGCTACTAGATTTCTCGCCTGAATGTTTCATCACTCAGTGTACAAATTGGTGTCCTTATTTCCCCCTGCCTTCAACCTTCTCTACATAACACGTCATGCAAGCAAACATACAACCAAGCGCAAAGCTCTTCCATAATAATGCAAAGTGGTTGGTGCAGGTCGGTGAGGTGCATGAATAGCACTTAATCCACAGTATATAGTGTTGTTCTTTTAACTTTGCAACGTCATTTGGAGTTGGGCAACCTAGACCAGTGTTTCTCAACCTTGGCAACTTGAAGATGTCCAGACTTCAACTCCCAGAATTCCCCAGCCAGCGAATGCTGGCTGGGGAATTCTGGGAGTTGAAGTCCGGATATCTTCAAGTTGCCAAGGTTGAGAAACACTGACCTAGACATTTAATAAATTAAATTATTTTAGATTTCTGGGTCAGACCTTAGAACAACAAAGTCACAGCCATGAGTCAGGGCCCCAAATCCTCTTAGCAGGTCAAGCCTGCTAAGCGGATCCTCTCAGAACCAAACCCAAACTATTTTTTTTCTTTGTGTAACCATTTGTTGCCACCATCATAAATAGTGATCGGGACTTTTCTCTGCAGCTGCCATTTCCTGAATAATGTTGGAGTGATGCCCTTGAAATACTCCACTAAGATCTGTCCTTTTCAGCACAGTATGCGCCAGCATTGAACTACGTCTCCCACCATCCCCAGCCATCATGTTATGGGGTATATAACCTCAGTCCCTCCTAGAGTTCCTCCTGTACCAAGCTATAATCCCTGTGGAATCCTTGATGCTCCCTGAGTTTGGTTCTTTGCTGCAAACATTTCATTACCTAACTAGGTAACATCATCAATGCTACTGAGTGTGGTGTTTGTTCCCTATTTATATGCAGTCGCTTGCCCTGCCCATGTTGGTGGAGATACAGTTTTCTCCATGGTAGTTCCTTGATTAGGGTGTTGTTTGTTTGCTTATCTGGTGTTAATCCCTGCCTATCTGGGTGTTGGCTGCTGAAGAGGATGTGTTCCGACCTTTTTTATTCCTCATTTTTTTGTATTGTCTCTTTTGAATGGTCTGAAAACATGATCTATCTATAGGTATATTGCAATCTTTAATATGATTGAACAGGAGAAATGGAAGTTATTATATAAACTGTGTTGGAAGAAATGTCCTTCTGGGTTCAGTTCCAAGTGAGGGGAAAAACACTGGAAACATGGAGGTTGTTTGGAAAGATGGTTTAATGGTGGACAGGACCACATGGCTTGAGCTCCTAAACAGGATCACGTGGCTTGAGCACCAGAGCAGAATCACACGGCTTGAGTTCCTGAATAGAAAAATGGCTGAGATGCTGAGTGTTCCTGACTTTATACCCTCTGTTGGGCCTCACCTCTCTGTTTGCTGTTCCTGTGTAAGAAATGTATCCCATTGGCTGTAAAGACTCCCAGGGGGCGGGGGTCTTAGCTAACTTTGAAGGCTTTGTCTGTGTCCCAGGCTTGTTTGAGTGCTGGCTGATGTAATCTTCCCAGGTGCCCTGTTGTTAGATGGGTAGAGGGCTAATCCTATCTTTGTTATGTAGAATGGACTGGCTCAGGCCTTAATGGTCCATTGACAAAGGTGGGGTGGGGGATGAGTTTCTGTCTCCCTTTTAGGGGGAAATATCCTGCCCTTTTAATATTTCCTAAATATCTCATTTTTCTAGGAGAGGGATGGGTGCTAATTCCCTACAACTATACCTATGTAATGTAGGTTTTCGCCTAGCTTTGCTGACTGGAGCCTTCAGAGGAGCTGAGTTCAAGCTTTGTGGGCTGGATGGACCCACCAGGCATCCCTGAAGAGGCCCACCAGTTAGCACTTTTCCTACTTGCTCTTATGAGACTCACATCTTGATGAAAGCTCAGAAATCAGTCTCTCCTTATTGTCAACAGTTCCATACACGGAACTTCCCCCTCTGAGAAAAGGCAGGACGGAGATTTATCTTGCAACAGGAAAATTAACTTCACCTCTCTCCCTCCTCCCCTTCCCCCTTATCTCCCTCCTCTTTTTCTTCTCTGCCTCTCCACCTCCCGGCGATGAGGAGCTCCATCCCGTGTGCTGATAAGGGTCCAAATAAAATGACTCAATTGGTTTCCTCTTAATCTTCTTGCATATGTGTTATCTCCCCACCAAGCTGAAGCTGTGGACCAAGAGGAATACATACAAGAGGTGTTTTAGAGGTGGTTTTCTCCCCACCCTCCTCTAAGAACCCATCCACGAAATAGATTTTGTTATTCCACCCCCATCCACTTTCTCATTCTCTCTTGCGATCACGCCGGGAACCAACAGCTAGATGAGGGTTGTGGGTTGGGAGGGGTTTGTTCGGATGAGAAGCAGGGAAATTAATAGTTGGGGGGCCTTTTGCTTCAAGTTTAATCTGCCCAGCTTTTAATAGAGTCACGTCTCTGCTTTATTGCTCTTAGAGTAAAACAGCCAGTAAGAAAGCCTTTGAAATGCCAATGTCATCACAATTTCTGGAACAATCACATATCCAGATGCTGCTTTGGGGCACTGCTGAGCAATGGGGGGGGGAGCATCTTTGTTTACATTTAGCCCCTCCACTCAGCAATTCCAGCCACATTTCCTTCAAAGCTGATGCTTTGCTTGGCCTGGCCTTTGCTCTGTGGTTGGCTCCTCGCTAATGGGAAATGATTGGTCCGAATATCTCTCAGCTCCCTGAACAAAGACAGCATCATTCATTCAAAAAGCAGAATGCTTTGAGTAAAATCAAAGGAAACCGCCATTTGGGCATCTGCCACCTCCTGTGATATGAATTTGCTCAAACCGAGAATGTTGAAAAGACCCAAGATGTACGATGGAGTTTGTTTGGGCCTTTTGAAGAAGGAAGGAGAGATTTTCAAGAAAGCTCTCCAAACCTTACCAATCCTTCTCAACATTACTTGCAGATGTCCTCAGTGGCCTTATCCTGGAAATGCTAAAAACTTTGGTTGAGCCAACCAGCCCCCAGTCCACCCAATCAGTAAAGGTAAAGGTTCCCCTCGCACATATGCGCTAGTCGTTCGTAACTCCAGGGGGTGATGCTCATCTCTGTTTCAAAGCCGAAGAGCCAGTGCTGTCCAAAGACGTCTCCGTGGTCATGTAGCCGGCATGACTAAACGCCAAAGGGGCACAGAACGCTGTTACCTTCCCACCAAAGGTGGTTCCTATTTTTTCTACTTGCATTTTTTACGTGCTTTTGAACTGCTAGGTTGGCAGAAGCTGGGACAAGTAATGGAAGCTCACTCTATTACGTGGCACTAGGGATTCAAACCAAACTGCCGACCTTCTAATCGACAAACTCAGCGTCTTAGCCACTGAGCCACCACGTCCCCGCGCCCAATCAGTAGGGGGATACAAAATGAGCAGGCAAGTTGAGATCCCACTCTGTCTTTGCCCTCCCTTCCTGCCACATTTTTGTCCCACTGAAATTTCAAAACAATCCAAGGGGTGGTTGCTCTGGCACTGCCTACTTTAAAAAGGCTGGTCGGGAGAAGAGCGTGCATAAGTGCTACAGTGGCTTAGCAGCTGCAGAAAGAAACCCAAGAGGCAATGGGAATTCTCATTAGTGGCAAGCTGCCTACCCCAAGCTCCAGCTTCAGACCTGCTTTCCCAGCTGTTCCTTTTGTGCAAATGCAGGGAAGTATCTCTGCAGCCCCACAGAGACAATATTGGATAACTGATCAGGGATGCCATGTATGCCCAAGTGCTCCAAAAATGATGAGAAGCCTAACAGGCAATTGAAAAGACCTATGTGTTCTTTAACACAAGAGAAAGGGGAGAGGGGGAAAAAGGCGAACCAGATACAGCTTTTGAATGTTTAAAGCGTGTCGAACAGACTGGGCACTGTTTTACTGTTTCCCATAAGAAAAAAAAAGTGAGGGTACTTTGCGTGGTTTCAGAAGTAGGCTCACATCTGCAGGATCCCACACCCCTACTTGGTTGCTTACCAGATTCATTTAGAGCCCGGCTGCTGAGTACCCAAAATCACTCAGTTGAAATTCTATCTGAAGAACTAAGGTTCTGAAGAGCTGAGGAGTGGCCAGTCTCCCACTGATGGGAGTAGTTGCTTCATATTTCTCAGCTCTGGATCTAAACTGTGGTATCTTTTCCTCACTTCATTTTCATTGGGGTGAGGGTTATTTGGTTTTTCCATGGAAGAATAGAAGGGAAGGGAAGGGAAGGGAAAAGGAATTCAACTTATGACCATAATTCCTGTTGTTAAATGAGACAATTATTAAGTGAGTTTCCCCCATTTTACCACCTTTCTTATCACAATTGTTAACTGAAGCACTGCAGTTGTTAATATTACAGTTGTTAAGTGAATTTGGTTTCCCCATTGACTTTGCTTGTCAGAAGGCTGCGAAAGGTGATCATGTGACCCTGGGATACTGCAACTGTCATAAATATGAATCAGTTGCCAAGCATCTGAATTTTGACCACATGATCAAGGGGATGCTGCAATGATTGTAAGTGTGAAAAATGGTTGCAAGTCATTTTTTTTCAGTGCCGTTGCAACTTTGAACGGTCACTAAATTAATGGTTGCAAGTCAAGGACTACCTGTAGAATAGAATACTTTATTGGCTAAGTGTGTTTGGACACAAGGAATTTGTCTCTGGTGCATAAACTGTCAGTATACATACAAACAACTACTTAATATAATCATAAGATACCAATAGGAGAAGGTAGTAGAGAAGATGAAGATAGTAGTAATACATATAATGCAATGCAATGCAACACAATGCAACACAATGCAATATAATGCAATACAATACAATACAATAATATGAATGGTGTCAACTCGCAAAGCATCCCTGGGCTGCTCTCAAGTTGCCATAGGCAAGGCGGGGGGGGGGGGGCTGATGAAGCAGCATTCACTTGGGTACTTGTCGACATGTTGCTCCTAATAAATAACTGGTTTTCTTTTGAAGCTTGACTCCAGGCTCATAATTGAATTAGGGCATCCATCAGAACCCTGACACATAGCTTGAACAAAACAACATTCAACAATGGAAGTGTTCAATAGTCCTCATTCCTACTGTATGTAGCTGATCAGATTTTATTTCCTCGACTGGCTATAATTTAGAATAAGGAGAATACTGATTTGAGTGTGGAGTTGTTGTTGTTTTTTTTGTATCTGCTGTAGTTCAGTTGGAAGGGACATTGGTCTTCCCAGCATTTGGAGGACACCAAAAATAATGATGATACCTTAATGGGTCAGCTTTTAAATGGTACATAGAGAGGTTGGGGAGACAAATTCTGATGATGTGAAATTGCCCTGCAAGAATCTATGTAAAAGTTTCATTGCCCGCTGAGCAGAAATTTGCCTAAAAGTCTTTTGTTTAAGAAGTTATTGAGTGTGGTCTCATTCCCCTACATATACATACCAGTACATAGTTGGCTCTGCCCTTCCATTAAGAAAGGTAAAGTAGCTTATCTCAAGTGACAGATTGTCTATATGATTATATTTGATAGTATGTTCATCACCATGGAGACATCTGTTGAGGTTTCCATTTTAAGACCAAAGTGTTTGTGCCCCTCTGGAGAAGATACTGTAGATGTGTTAGGAAAGCAATACTCAGGAAAATCTGGCATATAGTATTGTAAATGGGTTCTTTACTAAAACTCTACTTTCCCAGTGAGAAAGGAAGTTCTAATTCCTGATGTAGGATGGCCTACATACCAGTTGACATAGTTGGTCAAACAGTTTTCCCTTTCCCTCTTTTTCTATTTGCTGGCTAATTTCAAATGTCATGCTGAGCAATAATGTGTTGTTGTTTTTTTTGTAAATTTCAGTTTAGCATGAGGTATAATCCCAACCTTTAGAGGGAGCCACGGTGGCACAGTGGTTAGAGTGCAATATTGCAGGCTACTTCTGCTGATTACCTGCTGACCGCAGTTCAGCAGTTCAAATCCCACCAGGCTCAAGGTTGACTCAGCCTCCCATCCTTTCCGAGGTGGGCAAAATGGAGACCCAGATTGTTGGGGACAATATGCTGACTTTGTAAACTACTTAGAGAGGGCTGTAAAGCACTGTGAAGCACTACATAACTCTATTGTTATAAGAGCCGAGGTGGCGTAGTGGTTAGAGTACAGTATTGCTGACTGCTAGCTGTAATTTGGCAATTCAAATCTCACCAGCTCAAGGTTGACTCAGCCTTCCATCCTTCTGAGGTCAGTTAAATGAGGACTCAGATTGTAGGGGGCAATATGCTGATTCTGTAGACCGCTTAGAGAGAGCTGTGAAGTGGTATATAAATTTAAGTGCTATTGCTAAGTGCTGTTATAGTTTGTTAGCCATGTTTCTTGATATAGCATCATTCATTCATTCAATTTATATAGCTGGCCTTCTTAACAAATTACTCTGGCAGTGATTTTTTGGTGTAGTTGGTCACTTTGATTTGTTCAACAAACCACATATTACTGCATTTGAGCTATTGGGTCTTCTTCCATATTGCAGCTGGATATTTCAAGCTTTTTAAAAAAAATTGCATCCATTGCTGTGCCTTTTTCTTCAGTCATGTCCTATTCTTCATCTTCAATTAAGTCATGTCCAGTAGAGCCATTTCAACCCAACAATACAAGTTCTATCTTTGTTTTTCATAAATTTTCTGATGTTGGTGGACGAAAAACATTCAGACTGCATTCTGCTCTGACTCCAGTCATTAGAATAATATATAGGCCAGCATATTATGAGCCCAGAAGAGGGGGGGAAAGAAGCCCTATTAAAGGCCAGTCTATTCCCCCATTTTGGTGAGTTGGGGAAAAAGAGGGCAGAGATACAAAAGACAATTTGCAGTAAATTCCCAACCAATGTAATACTGTACATCAGGGATGTCAAACTCAAGGCCCGGGAGCCGGATCTGGCCCACGGGGTGCTTAGATCTGGCCTGCGGGGCCACCCTGGAAACAGTGAAGGACCGACCCATAGTCCCTCTGCCAATGAAAACAGAGTTTGGGAACCCATTTTCACTGGCAAAGCCCTTGGGCATCCACAGGCGTCCCCAACACGAGTGACATCAAGCTGGCTATACCCATCCTGGCCATGCCCCCCCTCCCAGGTCAAAAAACCCTGATGCGGCCCTCAGTGAAATCGAATTTGAATCTGACCCCTGCTGTACAGTGCTAATAGTCTCAGGTTGTTGGTTCATATATCTGATCCACTCCACATTCAATCAACAGTTCAGCTATTTGGGGCTGTTACCATGTGAACACAACCTGATTTGTTTGCACAATTTTTGGATTGACAAAGCCATTGATTTTGTCAGTCTGTAACAGCCAGCTAGAAGTCAAGTGAATCACAAGTAGCATTTTAAGGTTAAACGCTGTAGGTTACGGTTGAAAACTGCAGCTAAGGGTTAAAAACCTTAGAATTATGGAATCGCTCAGATGAAATAAAAGATCATATCAAATTTAGTAAGAAACAAGGCAAGAGAATTTGCCATACAAAAGAAAACAAAATAACAACAACAACAAAAATCACCAGTGCATGTTAGCTGAATGCTAAAAGTTGACCTATACATCAGGGGGTGGGGGGAGTTGAACTAAGGCATAACATTTATCTGGCATTTAGAAGGATTATAAGTTTAAGGGATATAAACTCCCAGTCAGAAAGAGAGACTCAGGTAAAAGAGGAGAAATGTATTAGTAGCTCCAATTTAGGGCTTGTAAGGACAATAGGGGTGGGGAGTTGCCTCTGGTACTACACGTGCAGACTTGTGTTCACACCCCAAGCTCTATTTTGGGCCTAGCAGGCCCCCCTGAAGCTTCCTGGGAGCCAAAATGGGTGCCCCCCCCCACATCCTATTTTGGGCCTAGCAGGCCCCCCTGAAGCTTCCTGGGAGCCAAAATGGGTGCCCCCCCCACACCCTATTTTGGGCCTAGCAGGCCCCCCTGAAGCTTCCTGGGAGCCAAAATGGGTGCCCCCCCCCACACCCTATTTTGGGCCTAGCAGGCCCCCCTGAAGCTTCCTGGGAATCAAAATGGGGCTCGTGGGGATCCTGGAAGGGGTGGGGAAAGGTAAGGTTGTGAGCCCCGGGGGGGGGGGGGGCAAGAAGTTCCAGGGATGGGAGGCTAGTGAGACTTATCTGTAGGCAGGAGGAGGCAGCTGAGTTGGGGCGCAGGGCAGGCACCACATTGCAGCTTAGGCAGGCAAGGCAGCTTAGGCAGGGAAGTCACCTGGGAGGTGAGGAGTGACTGGGTGGGACAGGTGGGTGACCAGGGAACTGGTTTGGGGGCATGGCAGGCCTGGCTCACTGCCGGTTCCAGCGACCCAGGCCACCAAGTTACCACCTATTCAGCCAAACCAGTAGGAACCCACCTCTGCACCGTTCCCTCATTTCCTAGGCAGCCCTGTCTACTTCTCAGGTCTGTGAAGTAGATTTGAGGAGGCCATCAGTAGAAGTAAAACAAATGGGAAATGCTGGCAGAATATTCCTAAGTACATTGTACAACTACAACTGAAGCTTAACAGGAATCAAGGGAGGTCTTGGAGGAGCAGATGTGTTTCTGATGGGGTGATACTGAGATGGAACAACAGATGTTGGGGTTGAGATGATGCCAATTAAGGAGAGGAAGAAAATGACGCAGATTCACTGCCAGTTCCAGAGGGAAGCCTAGAAGACATGGCTTCCTCAGAGCTCCTGGTTTTTGACAGTGCTCAGATAGTCAGGGTAGTTTTGACTTTGGATAGATCTATTCGCCAGGAATAAGCCAGGCTCTGTTGGCTCAGAGCTTCTTTTCGGTTAAAAAAAAATCACCTTGTAAAGAAAGAGCTGCAGCTGAGCCATCTTAGCATTGCCAATGCCATCATGGTGATGGATGGCTTTTAATCACGGAAGCCTCAGCTTCTGCTGCTGCTCAGATACCAAATGTTGGCTCCTATTTTGGAGCTGAAAACAAGACCTATCGAAAATCTGGGCAACCCCTAGTTCGGTTGTTCAGTCGCTGTTGTGCTTCTTCTAACCTGAGGTTTGGCGTTTTTTTTCCCCATCCATCTGAGAAGTAACCGCTTCTTTGAATTCTCACAAGAAAATGCTTGTGTCGTTGGTCACAGTACCTGGTCACCTTGTCTTCTGTCAGCCTTTTTTTCCTGATTGCCTATGTTTTTTCTACCCTTCAGAGTCTTCTCTAGTAACTCTTGCTATCTCGTTATGTGTCCAACTGACCTTTATAAAACTCTAGCTTCTTTATTAGTGCTTCCGTTATGCAGTCTGTGTTTTTTTTTAATCTAGTAAACGTAACAGGTTTACTTACGCTGCGTTCTGTGACAGATGGGCTAGGATTTGGTGCACGTAATCAGAAGTGAGAATGTCCAGTTTGGTGTTTTCACACTGAGGAAAGAACGGGTGTAGCCATCCTCTGTATAACCTAAGACCATGATGGCAAACCTGTGGCACACATGCCACAGGTGGCATGCAGAGCCCTCTCTGTGGGCACGCGCGCTGTCACCCCAGCTCAGCTCTCCGTGGCGTTTCTTTCATGAGCTTCTGTTTCCTTGCAAATGACGAAACAGAAGCTCATAAAAGAAAAAGATCTCCCCTCTGATAGAGTTGCTGGTGTTGGGATGCCCTGCCTCCCGCCAGCCAGGTGGTGTTCGGGCCTCTGCTGCGCATGCACTCATGTTCATGCATGCGCACACGCATGTCCACAAGTGCATGTTTGTGCATGCACCTGTGCATGTTCGCGGGCACACACATCTTGCAGTTTGGGCATGCGCACGCACAGTTTGGGTACTCGATACCTAAAAGGTTTGCCATCACTGATCTAAGACAATGTTTCTCAACCTTGGCCATTTTAAGATGAATGGACCTCAGTTCCCAGAATTCTGAATGTTGACATCCATACATCTCAAAAGGGCACAGTGCAAAAGCACTGTCCTAGAGGATCCCAGGAATAAAAACTCCTACAATCTTGGCAGTAAAAATTATGTTTTGCATTGCAAGTGTAAGTTTACAAGTTTAAGAAAGTTAAAGCAAAACCTGGACAATGGAAGTGGAGGAATAGAAAGAGGCAACAAGGTTCTGGAAGATTTCCCAGGTATTCCAAGCCCTCTTCCATTCCCCCAAGTCAGCCTTTAGCTAACAGCTATGCTGAAGTATGTTTCTTGTAAAACAAGAATCTTGTTTTACAAGATTCAGACAGGGGATGGTAACTGGGGCTGTTCTTCACTTGGATGCAGGGAAGTCATATGCAGCCTTTCCTCTACGGGTTGTGCATTTGTTTCCCTCTTTTCTTCCATCTCTCTGTTTCACACTGGAGCAAGGCAAAATGGGAAAGTGATGCTGGCAGGCATCATTTAGCAGTTCCCATTTCTAAAAAACTATCTGATAAAGTGCAGAGATGCCAGGCAATGCATTTGAGAGACTGGTATGCAAGAATGCATTCAAGCGCACAATTCTGTTGGTTAGGGACCAAGTAATACTGGCAAGGTAGGCGATCTAAAGATAATACAAGGAGGCAAGAGAGTGCCCAGGAAATAAGCAAAGGCCACCCCGGGACAGAAGAAGTTTGATGGGAAATAGAGGTTAAATGAGTATAACTGGGAAAGAAGGCAGTGACTGCCCAGCACAGCTGTTCTAGTAGGAGGAAGGAGTCAACCCAACAGCTAAAAATATCACTGTGGTTGTAGTGCTAGCTGCTACTATTTTCTGAAAGCTCAGAATCTTGCTCTGGTGAGTAAGCCATTCAGTTTTAGAGATGCAGGAAAGGGACTGCTGTAAGAAAGCTGTTTGGTAGGAAGACTTAGTGCTGCTATACCGTACTTAAATGGTCATTTGCAACAGTTTTTGCTTGGAAAAAAAAGTTCACACAAGTGTTAGAATAGAGTAGCAGAGTTGGAAGGGACCTTGGAGGTCCTAGTCCAACCTCTTGCCTAGGCAGGAAACCCTACACCACTTCTGACAAATGGTTATCCAACATCTTAAAGACTGCCAGTGTTGGGCCATTTATAACTTCTGGAGGCAAATTGTTCCACTGATTAATTGTTCTAACTGTCAGGAAATTTCTCCTCAATTCTAAGTTGCTTCTCTCCTTGATTAGTTTCCACCCATTGCTTCTTGTTCTACCTTCAGGTGCCTTGGCGAATAGTTTGACTCCCTCTTCTTTGTGGCAACCCCTGAGATATTGGAAGACTGCTATCATGTCTCCCCTAGTCCTTCTTTTCATTAAACTAGACATACCCAGTTCCTGCAGACGTTCTTCATATGTTTTAGCCTCCAGTCCCCTAATCATCTTCGTTGCTCTTCTCTGCACTCTTTCCAGAATCTCCATATCTTTTTTACATCGTGGCGACCAAAACTGAATGCAGTATTCCAAGTGTGGTCTTTCCAAGGCATTATAAAGTGGTATTATAGGGTTTGCAGGGCACTGCTCCAAACCTTCTGAGATGGCTGCTGTAATGGATTTAGCATTAGTCCGAAAATTCCCTCCCTACCTTCCAGTTCTGTTTTATTAATAATCACTTCCTGGGTTTGACATCCAAATACTGTGTCTTAAGTAGGTAACTAAAAGCAGGTGTCAAGAGTCCCACTGAGTTTAGATGGGCAGAGTACATGCCAGAAGAAATCTGGCAAAGCCTGGAAAGAACAGTGCCAAAATCAAATGCAGAAATGAATTCATTGCACACGTGTTACACGTGTTCAGAGAGAGATAAAGAAAGAGACTATGATGGATGGAAACTGAACAAAGAGAGATTCAACCTTGAAATAAGGAAAAAATTTCTGACAGCAAGAACAATCAACCAGTAGAACAGAAGTTGCCTTCAGAGGTTGTGGGAGCTTCATCACTGGAAGCTTTCAAGAACAGACTGGACTCCCATCTGTCAGGAATGAAGTAGGGTTTCCTGCTTGGGCGAGGGTTGGACTAGATGACCTACAAGGTCCCTTCCAACTCTGTTAATCTGTATTTGTATTGTGTAAACCTTTAAGAAGGTTGCAAACCTTGGGGGTAGTGAGAGTGGTTCAAGTGGTTGATCTCGGAAAGACTGGCTGCAGAGAATAACAAAAAGGGAAGTAAGTGGATAAATGCTTGTAGATGCTTCACCAAACACTAAATCTACATGCCTTCAGAACCAGAATAACCACATCGTGCCTTTTAATATTTGGAAATGCAATCAAATCCATTGGTCCAGAGAGAAAATGTAGGTCCCTCAGAAAATCCTTCTCATAAAATAGCACATAGCTGGGCTCACACAGCATATACCAAACAAATACATCACATTAGGGCTCCAGGTAACTGCCAAGTTTATGCAACATGCTGTGGCAATGGCTGGGTTTCTGCAACCCAGTGGACCGCAAGCTATCTAAATCCTTTTTTTTTTTTTTTTTGCCTTGTTGTGCGAATTTAGCCCATTGTTCTTTGCAGGCTGATGAAATGGGGAAAAAAACAAAACGGCAAGGCTGCCCCTAAAGTCACGTTCTAATGAAGAGAGGTTAATGTAGCCTCACTTTCTCCCACTTATAAGGAAAAGGGGCCATTTGATGTTGATGTTGATGTTTAATAAATTTATAGGCCGCCCAATCCCAAAGGACTCCGGGCGGCTTACAACAATACATTTAAAAATAGAAGTTAAAAGCACAAAAACATAGATTAAAAAGACCACAGCATACACCCAGTCTGATCGGGGCTGGAACTCAATCGTGAGTTCAACAGCCCAGGGCCTGCCGGAATAACCAGGTCTTAAGAGCCTTACGGAAGGCCATGAGAGTGGGTAGGGTCCGGATCTCTGGGGGCAGTTTATTCCAGAGGGTCGGAGCGGCTACAGAGAAGGCCCTCCCCCAGGTAGTTGCCAGCCGACATTGTCTGGCTGACGGCACCCGGAGAAGGCCCTCCCTGTGCGATCTTATCAGTCGTTGGGAAGTATGTGGCAGAAGACCTATTTCTTTGAGAGATCATTTGGGTCAGAATTCTTGAGGATGTTTAGCAAGCTGCCATCTTTCATAGTCTTGGA